>NC_141932.1:6405784-6710345 GCF_057802395.1 Ceratotherium simum simum
ATCACCTGGTCATATGCTCATAGCTCCCTAGTAACTGGGGACCCTATCCCCAGGTGATACAGGTGAGCTGAGAGCAAGGAGCAATGGGAGAGTTCACAACATGATTCCTGAGTTTGCGGAACGATATACAGTCTCTCAGCCTGCCAGGTGGCAATGCAGACACACCCATGAGAAAATAAATTTCAATGACATCATCTTTTCAAGGCAGGCTCAAATTCTGATTATTTGGAACAAGGAAAATAAGCAAGAGGTTTTGTGGAGCGGAGCTCAGGAAGAAGAGCTGAGCTGTGACTACTATTTGATCCCAACTCCTCACCCTTTCCGTGTTTCTAGTTCCAGGGGCTCCTGGGAGCACCATCTCCTCAATTAGCAAGCCAGGATCCAAGACTGGTAAGACAGCAACACCCCCAGGTCATGGGGAGGAGGAACACCTGGTTTAGGAACTCACAAGGAGGGGTTTCTTCAGGTTTCCACGGGTAGGATTTGACTCTTCCTTCAGTCTGAGACTCGATCCTTCCATCGTTAGTGAGATAGTACAAATTTCACTCTTTTGAATGTCATGAGATAGGAAAAATTCCTGAGCTTTTGGGATATCCAAATACCTTAACTCTGGAGCATGGGTTTGCTTTCATCTCATTTCTTTGGAGTGGCAGAAAGAGGGGTCCTGAACAGTAACAAGGGAGATGGACTAAGATTGAGTATCATGGTCCCGATGCATCCCCCAACTGTAGAGAGGGACATGGACTGTTGCATTCCATGTCACAAATGAAAAAGTGACATTCGGTTCAGTGAGCAGGAAATACAAGTCAAAAGTCCCATCTCAGACATTCTGAATTTCCCCTCCTCATCTGCTTCTAAACCAAAAACAAGAGGGCTCACACTCCAGGGTGTCAGAAAGGAGTATACACCTGGCTGTGTGGGTAAAGTAGGTGTATGAGGAAGGATGAGGGTTCCTGAACATTTTGGCATATGCAGATATATTGAAGGATGCTTGTTAGCAAAATATCAGGAAAGTTCAAAGATAACTTCCTATGATGACAGAGCAGTAAATGACAGAGTCCCTCAACCATGGACCTGCTTAAGGTGTCCATGATGATGTAAGGACAATGAGATGCGATCTGGACAGAAAGAATTTGGGCAAGAAGGGAAGGGAAACGGGCTCCATTTCAGAGCTCCTGGGGAGGCATGGGCCTGGCTTACATGTAAAGATCTCTGATTCTCCCCAGCCCCTATTCTCCAGGATTGCACTGTGGGGAATTCCATCAGGATGAGTGTGGTGGGGCTGATCTTCCTGGCTCTGTTGGCAATGCTGGTCAAGGCCTGGTGAAGCCGTGATAGGCCACAGTTGGAAACTGAGAATTTGATTGAACCTGGCTGAGTGAATGGAGGGATCTGGCAGAATGGACCTCACTTCCTGCAAACCAAGAGATCTACTAGGAGGACATGAGGGAAAGAAGCAGTGACAACCTGGTTTCCACTGATGGATGACACACACAAGATTATTTTCAGTTCCTTGCTGGACCTTGGACTTTTTATCTCCTCCCTTCTTCTAATTACATGTTATGTTTCTCCAAATGTGTATGACTTCTTCTTCTTCTTCCCCTCCTCTTCCTGCTCCTCCTATTCCTTCTCCTTCTTCTTCTTCCCTTGGCCTTTCTCCTCACATTTTCCATATAGGGCTCTTTGGGGTCTACATTCTATATACACGGACTCAAGCCTCAAAAATTGTACAAATTTAAAATTTTGCTTTCTGTAACATCTACAGTTATCATCACAGAGAAAACCATAAAGTTGACTCATTAAAATGAGTGTAAAATCCTCCATTACTCAGTTTGATTAAATCTTTAGAAACATAGATCTTTTAACGTAAAAGTTCCACAATTGGAACAAATAATTTTGAAAAATCCAGGTATTAAATATCACTATTTTTATCAATGAACTGGTGGATAGATTGTTGAATTCTTATATATTTATCATCATATTTTCCTTCTTAGGCCATTATTAAAATAGTCTTATTTTTTCTTGTTTTTAGGCTCCAGCCTCCTTTCTATTTTTTGGTATGTTATCTCTTTGTATCTCCAGTCAAATCATGATTTTTGGACTTAAATTTAAGCTAGTTCAACATTGTCAAAAAATAGAAAGAGAAAACTCTCTTTTGATTCTTTAAGGGAATTCAGATAAAACTTCCACACCCAGAAACTTCATATGTTGGTCTTCCTAATCGTAGATAAATAGATAGATAGATAGATATAGATAGATAGATATAGATAGATTAGATATAGATAGATATAGATATAGATATAGAGATATAGATATAGATATAGATATAGATATAGATATAGATATAGATATAGATATCTCGTATGATATATTAAAATACTTATGTGTATATAATAAATTTAAAAGACTTTTGAAGCCTGTGTTCTCCTAATCAGTATTATTTACGAAGTCATTTATTCAGATACACTGAATAGTTACCTACACTATTAGACTTCCAGAAGATTAGGAAGACCAACATATGAAATTTCAGACTTTGGTAGTTTTAGCTGAAATTCCTTCGTGAATCAAAAGAAGGCTCTATGACAAGATTCAGCATTCACTTATGATAAAAACTCTCAATAAAATCAATATAGAAGGAAAGTACCTCAACATAATAAAGGCCATATATGACAAATCCACAGCCATCATCATACTCAATGGTGAAAAATTGAAAGCTATCCCTCTGAGGAAAAAAAACAAGACAAGGATGCCCACTCTCACCACTCTTATTCAACATAGTATTAGAAGTCCTAGCCAGAGTAATTAGTCAAGAAAAAAAATAAAAGTTATCCAAATTGGAAACAAAGAAGTAAAACTGTCACTATTTGCAGATGACATAATTTCATGTATAGAAAACTCTAAGGAATACACAAAAAAACTACTAGAAGTAATTAACAATTACAATAAAGTTTCTAAGTACGAAATCAACATACAAAACTCAGTTGCATTTCTACACTATCAATGAACTAGCAGAAAGAGAAATCAACAATACAATCCCATTTACAATCAAACAAAAAGAATAAAATACCGAGGAATAAATTTAACCAAGGAGGTGAAAGACTTATACACTGAAAACTACAGGAAATTATTGAAAGAAATTGAAGAAGACACAAGGAAATGCAAAGATATTCCAAGTTCGTGGATTGGAAGAATTAACATAGCTAAAATGTCCATACTACCTAAAGCAGTCTACAGATTCAATGCAATCCCAATGACATTCTTCATGGAAATAGAACAAAGAATCCTAAAATTTATATGGAACAATAAAAGACCCTGAATTGCCAAAGCAATCTGGAGAAAAAATAACAAAGCTAGAGGTATCACACTTCGTGATTTCAAAATATACTACAAAGCTATAGTAACCAAAACAGCAT
Organism: Ceratotherium simum simum; assembly: GCF_057802395.1. Classification (NCBI taxonomy): domain Eukaryota; kingdom Metazoa; phylum Chordata; class Mammalia; order Perissodactyla; family Rhinocerotidae; genus Ceratotherium; species Ceratotherium simum. The sequence continues at coordinate 6,409,198 of NC_141932.1, forward strand.
GGTACTGCCACAAAAACGGAAACACAAATCAATGGGAAAGAACTGAGAGCCCAGAAATAAACCTACACATTTATGAATAGCTAATTTTTGACAAAGGAGCCAAGAAAATTCAATGGAGAAAGGAAAGTCTCTTCAATAAATGGTGTTGGGAAAACTGGACAGCCACTTGCAAAGAATGACAGTAGATCATTATCTTACACCATATACAAAAATTAACTCAAAATGGATTAAAGACTTGAATTTAAGGCCTGAAACCATAAAACTCCTAGAAAAAACATGTTGCCCTGCAGGGTGTAATCTCCATGCTGGCATCTTACCTCTACTACTAAGAGGCCATTGCAAATTCTATCAGGCTGGCATCTCTTAGTTACTCCTGTATATGTAATAAGGCTGGTGAATTCCTTGACAATATAAACATTTATGCAGCTCCTTTGCTGTAAAGTGGGTACTCCAGTATGAGGCAATGAATTCACAGATAGTAGTTTTGGATGAGGTCATGCCAACAAGAAAGGCAAACACATACCTGGATCACGTGTCAATCTTGATCAAAATAAATCACTGTTCAACCATGGAATGGGGCTGATGTCATCAACATTCACCCAGTGGCTAGTTTGTCTCCTTGATGGCTGGCACTGTTTCAAGGGCTTTGAATCAGTCTACTGTTATTTAACTTGGATTTTCGACAGCAGCTGAAGTTAAGACAAGGAGACATTCATGCTCTTAGGTCCCATGCATAGACTGTATCTGCCATCTTGGGTATTCCATAATGAGCCCCATATACACCTATTATCTTGTAGGTAAAGACAAAATCTGGCTGACATTAACAGATAAATGTAGGAGATAAATATTTCTCTGTGCATCATTTGCTGTCTCCAAGCCCCAAATCCAAATAATACAGCATTCTACCTATTATTTTGTGGCACATGCAAGAACTAACATGTTTTCTGTTACCTAGTAGGGGATACTTCCGTGAATCAAGCAAGACCCCTATAAGTTTCACGGACATTCTAGGTTATAAAATATTTATAGTCATGTTAAAATTCTACAATCTGCTGCATGTATGTCTCATTGCAAGATTCAGAGAACTTGCTACTCCCTGCTCCTCAAGTCCAATTAAAATCATGTTATCAGGAGAATGGACCAGAGTAATGGTCTATAGAATACCAGGATGATCGTGGTCCCTTCAGACTGTACTGTAACAGAGGACTGGGGGTCAGGAAAGCTCTGGGCATGATGGTGCATGTGTATTGTTGTCTTTCTCAAGTGAATGTAGATATTTCTGATCACTCTTTCTGATGTATTTTGGGAATAATGTATTCACCAAATCAATGACCAAAATAAAATTGTGTTCTAATATGTAGACCCAATAAATACCTTTTTAAAGATATCCACACATAACAATAACCATATTTAGAAATCTAGTTAAGTTTGTGGTGGTTCAGCAGTACCTGCTACAATCCATCTTGATTTTTCAGATACCATACAACTGAATTGAATGGAGGTCTGATGGGGCCAACACGATAAGCTGTCACTATGTATGACCTGAAACTTCATTGCCTACCCAGATCCTTTTCTCACCTTCTAGCAAAAGCCCTAATCCACTGGAGAAGGGTCAGCAAACACTGTTGACCTCAGGTCCCAAATACTGATCCATTGTGGCTGGAAGAAGGGTAAATTTTTAAAATCTCTCTTCCTCTAGGGGGAGTGTAGGACACAGGATCCTACACAAATGCCATTAGAGATTTGTGACTTCTGACTGAGGAATAGGAATTTCTTGCCCCAAAACAACCAAATGCACAATGTTGAGTTCAGCTGCCATGGGGAAGAGGGACAGAAACACTGAGTGAGCCCTACCCTCAAGGCACAGGCAAGTAGGTACTGCCTAAAATTTATGTTGAATGAGGACCAGAGAAATCTTTACTTCCCACCCTGAGCCTGTCCCTGAAGCTCTGAGTTTTGTACATAGGACAACTGCCAGGACACAAGTATGAAACTCAGAGAATGAAGACAAATGAAGTGAGTACAGGTTACCTGGCTGGATGCAGTTCCAGTTTACAGTGTAGGAAGAGAATCTCAAACACGATATAGTGGTCTCCTGTGTAGAGGAGATGGAGCTCAGAGTTCAGGACAGCTTAAGAATATAGAATTTTATAACCAATAACACTGGAGGAGGAGCTTCTAGATATCTGCATAAGGTTCCAATTGAGTCTGTTTCCAAATACTAAGCCACACAAGCATGGAATGAAACTCCACATGTCTGGGAAAGAATATTTGGGACTCAGAAATCCAAAGACTTCCAATAACTGAGGCTGCTCTGCAGGGTATCTGACTGCATACCAGAAGTATGTGACACTCTTTAGAAGACATCAAAATCTAGTACTCAATAACACAAAATTCATAATGTTTCCATTCCAATAAAAAATTGCTGGAAGTTGAAGAAACTTGGAAATGTGTACATATGCAGGAGAAAGATTATACAATACGAGAAAATCCATAAATTAAAAAAAATCATGAAACTGGCAATTTCAATACAGAAATTTTATTGTAGATACTCTAAATATTTTTCAACATTAAGGAGAAAATACAACATAATGTTTCAAAAGAAATTTTTAAAACATAAAGAAACAATTAGGAAATTCTATGGAAATGATATTAAAAATGAAAAAACAAAATAATTCGGTGTATCACATTAATAGTAGGTTAGATATTGCATAATAAATGTTTAGTAAACTTGAAAATATAGCAATAGAAGCTCTCCAAAATGAAAGACAGATAGGAAAAAGTATTGGAACAAATGAACAGAGGCACAGTGACATATGGGCTGTCGGTATGTGGCGTTATATATGTGTAATTGAATTGATGTTGCATATGTGTAAAATGATAAGAGGAGAGGTCAGAAACATATCTGAAAATATAATGACCCAAATTTCTTTATATTTGATAACAAATATAAACTAACTTATGCAGTTTCTCGGTGACCCCTAAGAAGTAAAAACACAAAGAACACTACCAAAAATAAATCTCACTCAAAAGGCTCAAAAATAATGACAATGAGAAGATCTTAAAAGCAGCCAAAGATGAGGGGAAATCACTTTATATAAAAAGTAAGAAACTAAGAATTATAGCATACTTTCCATTGGAAACCGTGGAAGTTGGAAGTCAATGGATCAACATTTTTAAATTACTGAAAGAAAATATTTCAACTGAGAGTTCTGTAATCCCAGAAAGAGGTTTCAACAATAAAGATGAAGTTAAAAATTTTCGGTCAAGTAAAGATTAAGAAAATTGTCCCTAGAAGCTTTGTTCTACAATAAATATTAAATTAACTTATTGAGGCAGAAGATTGATGATACTAGTTGGAAACTTGAATTTCAAAAAAAATTCCAGAGGAGTAAATATGTGTGAAATTGTGAAATACCTTTTATCAACACCCAACCACGTGCTGTCTGCATGAAGTCTACTTTAATTAAGAAGAGGTTGATAAGTAAAGTGTAAACGAAGGACATTAGGTTGTGGTGATGATGCCCAACTCTAATACAATACTGACAGTCAGTGACCTGTATTTGCAAAACAGATTAAGCTTATGATATGTAATGTATACCTCAAAAAAACGTTTAAAACTAAAAGAATGGAAGATTTTATCCATACAAACTCTAAAACCAAGAAAAATGGAACTATGAAAAGTAGTGCTTCATAATGATGGAGGCAGATTCAAAAAAGAGGACACAACCATTTTAAATGCATATAGACCTGAATTTGGAACCTGAAAATACATTAAAACAAAGACATAATTGAAAGCCGAATTGATCACATCCAAATTACAGCTAGAGATATCAGCACTCCCCTCTAGCATGTTGAGAGACCAAGCAGGGAGAAAATCAGTAAGGATATAAAAGACGTGAAAAACAATTCAAGCATTTTTACCTAACTGACATTTAGAAAACCTTCCACCTCAAAATGTCCTAATCCACAGTCCTTTCTAGTTCCCTTGGAAGATCAATTTTAAAATATTGAATCATAGAGAATATGATTTACAGCAACAGATGAATTAAAGTAGAAATATATGACCAAGAGATAGCTGAAAAGTCATCAGATATTTGGAAATTAATGAACACACATCTAAATAACCAATGCATTAAAGAAAAACATTGCAAAAGAGAGTAGAAAATATTTCATACTTAATGAAAATGAACACTTGCCATATTAAATGATGTGTGATCCAGATAAAACAGTGCTTTACTGGACATTAAGCTTCAAATGTTTGTGTTGAGATGAAAAAGGTTTAAATAAAGATCTGAATCTCACTTTAAGACATTTTTAAAAAGAGTAAATGAATTCCAAATTAAGTTGAAGTAAATAAATAAATGACAATAAGCAAAAATACATACATACACATACACATGCATGCATACATACAGACATGACAGAGAAAGATGTATAAAATCAAAAGATTGTTTCTTGCAAAAAGCAATAAAATTGATAAACATTGTTCTCCTGGCGACTTTTGGTCGTGTTGGAAGTATTTTGCACTATCTATTAAAGCTGAACATCAACTTGCTCTAAAACCCAATAATTTCACTTCTAGCAACATATGTCAATTAATCCTGTATATACATACAAGGTATTAAATACAGAAATCATCAGAAAGATGTGGGTCATAACAAGGAAAACCTAGAAACAACAAAATTGCCCATAAAAAGAAGAATGGATGAGTCTATGTTGATGCAGTCATGCAAGGAATAGTATACTGAAATCCAAAAGGATGAAATGGGGCTACAAAAATCAATATATGTGTCAGCACTATGAATGTGGGAACAAAATAGTAAGATTCAAAGTTTATATTTTTTTCATTTGTAACAACTATGCACGTGGGTACATAGGTGTGTGCATATTATAAAAATTGCGAGTTTTACAAATATATATAAATGTTATAGAACTCTATTTACAACACTTAATGGAAAAGTTTATGCAAATTTCAGAAGCTGTAAGAGTCAAACAAGGAACAGAATGAAGGCAAAAATAGATTGGTAGATTTGATTGTTTGGTTATTGCAATGGTTTTCAAGTTGGCACATGTTATAAGGTTTTTCTTCTAGAAATGTTATGCAGTTATTTTTTTTCTACCATTCACAATTGGCTGTTGGAAAGTGATTTTCTATAGCATTATGTTAATGGATACTTATATATTCATATATAATGTAAAGTTAGAGTAAAAGAGAGAGAGAGAAAAATGACTTTGGATTCTTGGGTCATAAGATGAATTCCAGATAAAACTATAGTATCCAGAATTTATATGATTTGTTTATTATAAACAAGTGAAACTCTATGATTCCAAATAAGTGTATAAACCTTCTACTGGGAAATTCAATCATTTTTAACTGGTACTGCTTCAATACTAGAAATATCCATGTGGAAATACATTTTGATTTATATGTTACAATCAGTAGAATATTAATGATATCAATTAGATATGTTATAATAATAATATCTATTAGATATCTAACACACATGAAGAAGAGTATGAAGCTCACATAAAAACAACAAAAAATACATCAAAGGTCTTTAATTTGAGTACAGAATTTAATCATTCAGCCTAGGAGGGACTGGGTCCCAGATAGTATTTCAAGTCTGACCCTAGTAAATGCCCTGAAGTGACAGCTCTACTCTGAAAATTTTCCAGGAAGCCTGATTCCGCCCTCAGCCAGGCCCCCACATTCGCTATATGTAGGGTCAGAAGAGCCTATGTGCATCATCCTTCCACACTGTGGTCAACTTATAAACTACCTAGGCTGGGCTCTTCTCACAACATCCTGTGTACGCATCAACTTTGCTGAGTCTCTGCCTTCTGTTCAGCAGAAGTGGTACCATGTCACCCACGATCATCAGCCTGGTGTGTCTTGGTGAGTCCTGGAAGGGAATGAAGGGGCGGGAACACTACGGTGGAAATATTGGCCTGGAAGGCTGGGTGTCTACACAGTAGAGCACCCTGTGTACGTGGGGAGAGGTGGGCTTTGACGGCTGAGTTGATCTTCAGCTGAGCACAGGCCTCACTGGTGAGGCTTATAGGCCAGGCAGGGGCAGGAGTGGGAGGCCAGGTCTTGTCTGGAGATGGATCATCCATTATGAGTCTTTCTTTCCAGAGTTCTCCTTGGTCCAGAGGATCTGGGCACAAGTGGGTGAGTCCTTTCTCCAAATCTTGGGTTTCCATCCATCCCAAATAAGAGTATTTTCCTGTAACAGGAGAGCAGGTGGCACAGGAGCTTGGGTGATGGGTTGAAATCTGTAAGCCTGTGGGTGAATCTCTTGTGAGCCAGAAAATGGAGTCCCTGGGAAATCCAGCCCCCGGTTCTGGTCTGGAGACTCTCCCCAGACTCTTCCCCTTGGTTGAGCCAGGCTCTATGGGCACCTAGAGGAGACTGTGGTGCTCAGGGCTGGAGTGTGTGGGGAGGAAATGGTGTTGTCTGTAGCATAAGGGAAGGAAGCAGTGCCAGGAACAACAGACCCTCTGAGGACAAGATAACTCAAGTTACCCAGCATTTCCATGAGGGAAATGCACGGCTGTAGAGTGGTGCTGCCATCCTTCTATACGAAGGGGGGGGCAGAAAAGTATGCCGTGACCCCCTGAAATTCCAGAATTTTCTGATGCAGGCTCAATGGTTTAATGTGTTTCATGTGTTAGCTGATGTGACTTCATTCACATAGTTTCTTCTTTTTTTCTTTTCCAGTAACTTTACTGAGATCATAATGGTTTATAACACTGAATAGTTTCTGGTGTACATTATCGTTTATCAGTTTCTGAGTAGACTTCATCGTGGTCACCCCAAGTAGTCAAATTATTGTCCATCACTGCACATATGTGTCCCTTTACCCTTTTCACCCAACCCCCCAACCCCATTCCCAACTAGTAACCACTGATCTGTTCCCTTTATCGATGTTATTTGTTATATTCGACATATGAGTGAAATCATGCAGTATTTGTCTTTCTCTGTCTGGCTTATTTCACCTAACATCATACCCTCAAGGTCCATCCATGTTGTTGCAAATGGGATGATTTTGTCTTTTTATGGCTGAATAGTTTTCCACTGTATATATTTATACCACATCTTCTTTATCCAGTCATCAGTTGATGGGTATTTGGGTTGCTTCCATGTCTTGGCTATAGTGAATAATGTTGCAATGAACATAGGGGTGCATAGATCTCTTTGGATCATTGGTTTCAACTTCTTTGGATAAACACCCAGAAGTGGGATAGCTGGATCCTATGGTTTTCTATTTTTAATTTTTTGAGAAATCTCCATAGTGTTCTCCATAGTGGTTGCACCAGTTTGCATTCCCACCAGCAGTGCATGAGGGTTCTCTTTTCTCCACATCCTCGCCAGCGTTTGTTGTTTTTTGTCTTTGTAATAATAGCCATTCTGACTGGTGTAAGGTGATATCTCATTGTAGTTTTGATTTTCATTTCCCTAATAATTAGTGATGTTGAACATCATTTCATGTGTCTGCTGGCCATCTGTTTATCTTCTTTGGAAGAATGCCTGTTCATATCCTCTGCTGACTTTTTGATTGGGTTGTTTGTTCTTTGTTGTTGTTGTTGAGTTGTGTGAGTTCTTTTCTCCCAGTTGGTGGGTTGTCTTTTCGTTTTGTTCATAGTTTCCTTTGCTTTGCAGAAGCTTTTTAATCTGATGTATTCCCATTTGTTAACTTTTTCTTTTGTCTCCTTTGCCCTGTCAGACATGGTATTTGAAAAGATTCTGCTCAGATTAACGTCAAATAGTGTGCTGCCTATGCTTATTCTAGCAGTTTTATAGTTTCAGGTCTTACATTCAAGTCTTTAATCCAGTTTCAGTTAATTTTTGTGTATGGTGCAAGATAATGGTCTACCTTAATTTTTTTGTATGTGGCTGTCCAGTTTTCCCAACATCATTTATTGAAGAGACTTTCCTTTCTCCATTGTATGTTCTTGGCTCCTTTGTCAAGGATTAACTGTCCATAGGTGTGTGGTTTTATTTCTGGGCTTTGAATTCTGTTCCATTGATCTGTTTGTCTGCTTTTGTGCCAGTACCATGCTGTTTTGATTACTATAGCTTTGTAGTCTATTTTGAAGTCAGGGATTGTGATGCCTCTAGCCTTGTTCTTTTTTCTCAGGATTGCTTTGACTATTCTGGGTCTTTTGTTGTTCCATATAAATTTTAGGGTTCTTTGTTAAATTTCTGAAAAGAATGTCATCGGGATTCTAATCGCGATTGCATTGATTCTGTAGATTGCTTTAGGTAGTATGGACATTTTAGCTAAGTTGATTCTTCTGACCCAGGAGCATGGAATATTTTTCCATTTCTTTGTGTCTTCTTCAATTTCTTTCAATAATGTCTTATAGTTTTCAGCGTATAGGTCTGTCACCTCTTTGGTTAAGTTTATTCCTAAATACTTTATTTTGTTGTTGTTGTTGCGATTGTAAATGAGACTGTACTCTTGATTTCTCTTTCTGCTAGTTGATTGTTAGTGGATAGAAATGCAACTGATTTTTGTAAGTTGATTTTGTACCCTGCAACTTTGCTGTAGTTGTTGATTATTTCTAATAGTTTTCTGATGGATTCTTTAGGGTTTTCTATATAGAGGAGCATGTCATCTGCAAATGGCGAGAGTTTCACTTCTTCCTTTCCAATTTGGATTCCTTTTATTTCTTTATTTCTTTTTCTTGCCTTTTTTTTTGGGGGGGGGAGTTTTTGATTCCTGTTTCAATCTCTTTACTTGTGATTGGTCTCTTCAGATTCTCTATGTCTTCTTGATTCCGTTTTGGTAGGTTGTATGAGTCTAATAATTTATCCGTTTCTTCTAAGTTATCCAATTTGTTGGTGCATAATTTTTCATAGTATTCTCTTATAATCCTGTGTATTTATGCAGAACCTGTTGTAATCTCTCCTCTTTCATTTCTAATTTTATTTTTAATTTTATTTTAGCCTTCTCTCTTTCTTTCTTGGTGAGCCTGGCTAAGAGTTTGTCAATTTGTTTATCTTCTCAAAGAACCAACTCTTAGTTTCATTAATCTTTTCTACTGTCTTTTTAGTTTCTGTTTCATTTATTTCTGCTCTGGTTTTTATTATTTCCCTCCTTCTGCTGACTTGGGGCTTTGTTTGTTCTTCTTTTTCTAGTTCTGTTGGGTGCAGTTTAAGGTAACTTATTTGAGATTTTTCTTGTTTGTTGAGGTGGGCCTATATTGCTATGAATTTCCCTCTCATGATCTCTTTTGCTGTATCTCGTAGGATTTGGTATGTTGTATTTTCATTTTTGTTTGTCTCCAGGTATTTTTTAATTGCTCCTTTGATTTCTTCATTGATCCAATGGTTATTCAGTAGCATGTTTTTCAGTCTCCAGGTTTTTCTGACTTTCCCAGTTTTTTTCTTGCAGTTGATTTCTAGTTTCTTAGCACTGTGGTCAGAAAAGATCCTTGGGATGATTTCAAGCTTCTTAAATTTATGAAGATTTGCATTGTTTCCCAACATATGATCTATCCTTGAGAATGATCCATGTGCACTTGAGAAGAATGTGTATTCTGCTGTTTTTAGATAGACTGCTCTGTATATATCTACTAAGTCCATCTTATCAAGTGATTCTTTTAAATCTACTATTTCCTTGTTCACTTTTTGCCTGGATGATCTGTCAATTGATGTAAGTGGGATATCAAGGTGCCCTACTATTATTGTGTTGCTGTTAATTTCTCCCTTTTGGTCTGTTAATAATTGCTTTATGTACTTTGGTGTCCCTGTGTTAGGTGCACATATATTAATATGTTATGTCCTCTTGGTGGAATGTCCCTTTTATCGTTATATACTGCCTCTCTTGTCTCTCACTGTCTTTTTTAACTTGAAGTCTGCTTTGTCTGACATAAGTATGGCAACACCTGCTTTCTTTTGTTTGCCATTAGCTTGGAGTATCATCTTCCATCCCTTAACTCTGAGCCTATGTTTGTCTTTAGAGCAGAAATGTGTTTCCTGGAGGCAGCATATTGTTGGATCTTGTTTTTTCATCCATCCAGCTACTCTGTGTCTTTTGATTGGAGAATTCAACATTTACATTTAGAGTTATTATTAATATATGAGGGCTTAATACTGCCATTTTGTCTCTTGTTTTCTGGTTGATCTATGATTCCGTTGTTTATCTTCCTTTGTATTTCTGACTGCCATTTCATTTTGGTGGTTTTCTGAAGAGGTTTTCTCAGTTTTCTCTCCTTTTGTGAATTTTGGCTCTGCTCTGATGTTTTGTTTAGTGGTTACCATGTGGTTTGTACAAAAGATCTCACAGATGAAATAGTCCATTTTCTCACAGCCTCTTGTCTCCATTAACCTAAGCAGATTCCATCCCATTCCTCTTCCCCTTCTGAATTGTTTTGCCACAAATTATTTTGCTTTTAATACAGCGAGTTTGTGACTAAGTTGAAGTATTTATAGTTACTTTGGTGCTTTCCTTCCCTTCATCTCTAGGTTATAACTGAGTATTTGTTTCCCTGTTCTGATAGAGAGCTTCAGTTTTCTGATTTCCTCTAATTATCTCCTTGCTCAAAGCTTTGTAGGCCGTTGCATTTTTGTTTGCAATGTGAGCACATCTTAGTTACTGCTTGTAGGGGAGGTCTAGTGGCAATGAATTCCCTCAGCTTTCCTCTGGGAAAGTTTTTATTTCTCCGTCATATCTGAAGGAAAGTTTCACTGGATAGAGTATTCTTGGTTGAAAGTTTTTGTCTTTCAGTGTTTTGAATATATCATTCCACTCTCTCCTGGCCTATAGAGTTTCTGCCGAGAAATCCGCTGAAAGCCTCATAGGGGTTCCTTTGTATGTTATTTTCTTTTGTTTAGCTTCCCTTACTGTTTTTTCCTTGTCATTGACTTTTGCCAGTTTTACTATTATATGGGGGGAAGGTCTTTTAGCATTGATGTAATTAGGCATTCTATTAGCTTTGTGTATTTGTAAATCCAATTTCTTCCACAGGTTTGGGAAGTTCTCAGCTATTGTTTCTTTGAACAAGCTGTCTGCTCCTTTCTCCCTTTCTTCTCCCTCTGGAATACCTGTAGTCCTAATGTTGCTTTTCCTAAGTGAGCCAGGTATTTCTCAAAGAATTCCTTCATTTTTTAAAAATCTTATGTCTGTCTCCTCCTCCACTTGTAATATTTCTACATTTTTATCCTCTAAATCGCTAATCCTTTCCTCCATAACATCAGCTCTAGTCTTCAAGGATTCTAGATTATTTCTTATTTCATTGATTATGTTTTTCATATCCAGAATTTCTGCTTGGTTTTTTTATTTTATAGTTTTAATCTCTTGGGTGAAGAGGTTCATTTTATTCCTGAGCTCACTGAACTGTTTTTCTGTGTTCTTTTGTAACTCATTGAGTTTCTTTATGACAGCCATTTTGAATTCTCAGACATCTAGATGGCAAATTTCTGTGCCTTCAGAGTTGGTTCCTGGAGAATTTTCATTTTCCTTCTGGTTTGAACTGTTGCTGTTGTTTCTCATGCTGTTTGATGAACCAATCTTTTTTTTTTTATTGATGTTTTAATAGTTTATAACATTGTGAAATTTTGGGTTGTACATTTTTGTTTCTCCATCACCATATATATGTCTCCCTTCACCCCTTGTACCCACCCCTACTACCATTGCCCCTGGTAACCACAATACAGTTTTCTCTGCCACGTGTTGGTTTATATTCCACATATGAGTGAAATCATACAGTATTTGTCTTTCTCTTTCTGGCTTATTTCACTTAACATCATATCCTCCAGGCCCATCCATGTTGTTGCAAATGGGACGATTTTGTCTTTTTTATGGCTGAGTAGTATTCCATTGTATGAACTAATCTTTTGTCCAGGCATTTACAGTAGTTTTAGGTCGCAGATTCCACCTCCTACCACTAGGGAGAGCAGGAGCAGAGTTTCTGGCCCCACTCTGTAGGCTGGATGTTGTGTGGGTACTGCAGGCGCTTGCACCACCCTGGAGAGTGTTCAGGCACTTGTGTGGCCTGTGCTTGGTGGGAGGGGCTTCAGTGTGGACCCAACAAGGGGCACTCCTTGGGGCCATAAGAGCACGGTGACCCCCCCACAGGAAAGCAATCACCAGCAGGTTAAGGGCGGCCACTATCTCTTCTTGCAGTCACCCTGGGGCACACTCTCCCTTTCAATGTTCAGCTGTACTATGGGTGCCCACGCAGGCCTGGAGTTTGCTTGCCACCTTGCAAGTAGTTCTGCCACAGACTCTGCTTGCAGACCCACAGGCCACTGTGAGTTTTGAGTGGAGCTTCTCGTGTGGGCCCAGCCAAGGCCACTCCTTGGGGCCACAGGGGCATGGTGGTCTCCCCTGCACCGGGAAAGCAATCACGAGCAGGTTAAGGGCAGCCACCATCTCTTCCTGCAGTCGCCCTGGGGCACACTCCCCCTTTCAAGGCTCAGCTGCACTATGTGGACTAACATGGGCCTGGAGTTTGCTTGTCCCAGCACGCTTGGTTCTGCCAGAGACTCTGCCTGCAGTCCTGCACGCTGCTGTGCTTGGTGGGTGGGGCTTCACATGGCGACCCAGCCAGGGCCACTCGGAGACAGTGGGCTCCCCCGTACCGCCAGTAAAGCAATCACCAGCAGGCTAAGGGCTGCCACTGCCTCTTCCTACTGTCACCCTGGGGCACGTTCCCACTTTCAGGGTGTTCGTGCCAGGCTGGACAGCGATCCTGTGTGTGCGCAGGGCTGCCAGGGGAGGGGAGGGAGTGCTCATCCATCTCCAACACTTCCCGGAGGGTCAGTCCCTCCACCCTCAGATGCATAGCTGCATGTGTATCTCAGGCATCCTGTTGTGCTGTGTAGACTTCTTCTGTTGGTCAATGAATGTCCATTGAGTTGTAGTTCAAAAGGGGGAGACATGAAGGGAACAGCTCACTCCACCATGTTGCTGACATCACGCCATTATTCTCCTATTCAGTGTCTATTTTGTCTTGCTTATATTACCATTTTTTCATCATCAACATCTAGTAAGAGTCTGCCATTCAGTACTTGCTCAAAATTCTCAGTCAATACTTGTTGCAGGAAGATGCCATGTCTATGTGGTGCTGAGGAGTCTTCATGTAGCCCTGAGTACCCCCAGGTTTGGAAAGGAGCCTTAGAACCATGGGAAGGAGGAACCTCTGAGCACGTGGAGGGGATGGCATCCCCATTTTCTCCTCTAAGGCTGTGTTTCCTTCTCCCCTAGGTGGTCAGGACAAGCCCTCCTTATCTGCCTGGCCAAGCCCTGTGGTTCCTCAAGGACAGCATGTGAATCTTCGGTGTCACTCCCATCTTGGGTTTGACAGATTCAGACTGGACAAGGATGATGGAGCCCACGTCCCTGAGCTCCGGGACCTAATATTCAACAACAGCTTCCTCCTGGGCCCTGTGACCCCAGCACGTGCGGGGACCTACAAATGTCATGGTTCTTACAGGCGCTCCCCCTCTGTGTGGTCAGCACCCAGTGACCCCCTGGTCATTGTGGTCACAGGTCAGAGAGCTCTTATCCAGAGTGGCTATTCACTGTCACAATCTTCCTAATTCCAGAATTTTCTTATGGGAATGTCAGTCAGGCTCCAGTCAGAACTACAGGAACCACTCCAAGTATTTTAGATAAAATAAGATTTAATACAGGGAATAGGGTACTGTGATGGGCAGAATAACGTCCACTCGATGATCTACATCTTAATACTCCAAATTTACCAATATGTTATGTTGCAATCCAAGACCAATTAACATTGATGATGGAGTTAGGGTTGTTAATCACGTGACCTTGAGATGGGGAAATCATCCTGGATTATCTGGGTGGGCTCGAGGTCATTACATGTGTCCGTATAACAGAACAAAGGAAGCAGGAGAGTGAGCATCAGAGTCATGCAGCATGAGATGACTCCACCAGACATTGCTGGCTTTGAGGTTGGAGGAAGGCAACGAGGCATTCAGGTTGCCTCTGTAAGCCATAAAATGCACAGGAATAAATTCACCCCTTAATCTTCCATAGGGAACACAGCCCTATAGACACCTTGATTTTAGCCCAGTGAGACCTGTGTTGGGTTTCTGACATCCAGAACTATAAGTAACCAATACAGATACCCAGGTGAAGGATAAATTAGGGAGCCCAACAGGGGAAGGGAGGCTACCTAAGCGATAGGTAAGGATAGGATGCTGATGCCACCACTAGATTGCAGTGACACAGGGAGAGGTCAGTGTTCATACAGCCAGCCTCAGAGGCCACTCTATGGAAGCTGGGACCATGAAGAAGGCACAGACATGGCAGGAGATGTGCCCCTCCCCTCAAGGCACAGCTTGGCTGGACATTGGGAGGTACAGTGGTACCTACCTTACTGCTTAACTCTTACCTTCTACCAGGAATTTACAATTAATCAAAAACAGCATGGCTTGGCTGATAAGAGAGCCTGGACATGCATCCTGCAGTAGTCACTCTCCCACCCCCACCACAGAAAACAGGAAAGGGGTCTGTGGGAAATGGATACAACAGCCAAAGTGCCAAAGATAGCACAGTGGGAATGGAATCTGGTGATGCTAGAGACAGAGAGACAGAGAAAAGGAGAGAGAGAGACAGAAGGGGACATTCAGATAGAAAAGGACACAGAGAGGAAGGAGAAAGGCAGACGTGAGAAGAAATCCTCACTCATTTCAAGTCCCGTGGAATGGGGTGAGGAAGGGTGGCTCCTTCTAAACTCACAACATCTATGTTCTTAGGAGTCTACAAAAAACCTTCCATCTTGGCCCAGCCAGGTCCCCTGGTGCAATTGGGACAATATGTGACCCTGCAGTGTTGCTCAGAGATCGTGTTTGACAGCTTCATTCTGCACAGAGAGGGGGTAATGGAGAACCCCTTGCACCTTATTGGACAGCCCCATGATGGGGGCTTCCATGCCAACTTCCCCGTGGGTCCCATGACAACTGACCATGCAGGGACCTACAGATGCTTCGGTTCTATCAATTACTCCTCCCATGAGTGGTCGACCCCCAGTGACCCCCTGCACATCATGATCACAGGTGAGAGTGTCCAGACCTGCCCGCTGTCCTCTTTGGGATGTAGATGGGATGTTCTAGGACTTGGAAGCTCCAAGAAGTGATGAAGGAGATGAACATAGGGTTCTTACGAAAAGAGGCATACTTGGTGACAACTATACCAAGAGAGACGATGTAAGAGGAGAAACAATATAGACCATTTGTTACAGCATAAAGGAAAGATATAAGGGCAAAGACAAGAGAGTTAGAAATGGAGATAAAGAGTGAAGGGAGATATATGGACAGATATTCATGTATCAGAGGGAGGGTGACCTTCTGCTCTGAGTCTGTTCAGAGACCTGGGATGGTTTAGAAGCTTGGTTTCCATTTTAACTCCACAGTCTCTTCTCTAGTAGGAGAACCCAAAAGCACACCACATATCTGACCCACATTACAGGATCAGGCTGACCTGTCTCAGGCTGATTCCCCATGAGTCCTGTGTCCTCTTCCCATGTGGCACTCATAGATGCTGTGTTTACTCTGACATGATTTATTCCATGTGGTGGAGCCATATTGTGCCCCAAGATACCATGGTCCTGGGTGAAGGAGCCAAACACCAACCCCTACATGTTCTGTGTTTTATGGGCTCCCAAAGTTGTTTCTCAGGCACATGTTCCAAGGTCTTCCCAGATGTTGTAGGATTGCTGATGTCAAAATCCCACAGAGAGATGCAGTCAGAGAGAAAACAGAATCAATGGAGAGCGGAGACATAGAAACAAATGTGCATGTGCACACACACACACACACACACAGAATGGGCCAGGAGGATGGAAGAGAGAGAGACACAGGCACTGGCTCAGAGACACATAAAAAGAAAAAAAGAGGTGGAGAAAAAGAAAAAAGGATAGAGAAGTAGAGAGAAAGATGAAAGCGGGAAGATAAAAGCCCTAAAAAGCAGAGACCTGAGTGGGGGGCACAAACATGGAGAAAAATGGTGATGTGGAGGCGGATGATAAATTCCAAAAGAGAACAGAGAGACAGAGAAGCAGAGAAAATCATGGAGATGGGGAGATAGAGAGAGCAGGAGAGAGATGCACAAAGATAGGGTCAAGATGGAAACTGAGAGACTCAGAATGAAACAAAAAGATACATATCAAACCAACCAACCCAAGGAGAGGCAGAGAGAGTAAAAAATACAAAAAGGAAAAAAATAGGAGGGAGGCAAGGTCAGAGAGATAGAGAGAGAGCAAGAGACAGAGAAAGTAGAAGGATAGAGAGAGACATGAGGGGGAGAGAGAGAGAAGTCACGATAACAGGGATAGTGAATTCTCAGTTCAGGTCCTTCAGGTGTGGACACTGTGAGTAAGGAAGAGCCTCTCTAACTAAACTGTCTCTTTTTCTTCCAGGACTATACAAGAAACCTTCTCTCTTAGCCGGGCTGAGCCCCGTGGTGAGGTTAGGGGAGAATGTGACCCTGTTCTGCAGCTCTGAGAGCTCATTTGATGTGTACCATCTATGTAGGGAGGGGGAGGCCCGTGAACGCTGGCTTGCTGGAGGACAGAGCCATAATGGCACATTCCAGGCCATCTTCCCTCTGGGCCTTGTGACCCCAGCCCACAACGGGACCTATAGATGCTACAGCTCTTTCAATATCTCTCCCTGTGAGTGGTCAGACCCAAGTGACCCACTGCACCTTTCTGTCACAGGTGAGGAAGCTCCAGACTTGCCCCACGTCTTGTGACTCAGACTAAATTTTGAGGTCATATATGAGGAGTGTCCTGCTGATAATGAGGAGATGCTTATGAATTCTGGGGATAAAGAAGCACAGATAAATAAAAGGAAGGGGAAATAGAGAGTGAGAATGCACCTCCAAGATCCTCCTTCACATCTTGCATTGAGGTCCACACTGGGGGTGACTATGTATCCAGGTAGATGGAGAAAGGTGTCAGGGCAGAGCCAGGAAGAAGAGCAACCAGGCTCAGTTTGGGGAGATCAGAGGTTGCATCAGTCCCTTCCTACTGTCTGTTTCCCAGAAGCCTCTCCTGACCTTCCACCCACAGAGTGATTTCCCAGGTGGCACAGATGCCTTTAATGCAAGGTAAGAGACCTCCTCTTGAGTTTAGGCATCTTTCATCATCAACTTCTCCTGTTCCCTCTCTGCAACTTGAAGGGAGGGAGTCAAGTCCCCAGAGATATGGGAAGGTGATCCCAAGATACCCTAGAGCTCACCATTAGTTGACAAAGGAGCTTCAGTGGGGTAGAAGATGGGCAGCTTCATTTCCTCACCTCTTTCCTGTCTTGTCTTCTAGGAAACTCTTCAAGTAGTTGGCTTCTACCCACAGAACCAAGCTTTGACATTGGTGAGTAAAGGCACCATGGTACCCCAATGAGGGCGGGGGATCTGCACTGTCACTCACAGCTTGGTTTCAATATAGTTACACCATACAAGGAGAATGGAACCTACTAGTAACCTGTTGATAACTAGTTAGGCAGCCTCAAGGCAAATTTTCCATTAGCTCTGAGACCCCCGAAAATGCAGGAACCAATAGACACTTTGATTCTTTATCATCTGTCTCTATATAGATTCTTGGATCATTGTGATTCCTGGACCTCAGTGGCTTTTAATCCTTGGATCATAGAATGGATCTTATAAGCCCTGTCCTAAGGGGATTCCTGAGCAGTAGAGGTGGGAATTGGAAGGCTATATTCATCAAGGTTCACCAGAGAAACAGAACCAGTAGAATGCATATAAATGTATATATAGACGAATACATACAGAGAGAGAGATTATAAGGAACTGGCTCACACAATTATAATAGCTGAGAAGTCCCAAGATCTGCAGTCAGCAAGCTGGAGACCCAGGAGAACTTGATGTGTAGCTCCAGTCTGAGTCCAAAGACCTGAGAACCAGGAGCGTCAATGGTATAAGTTCCAGTCTGAAAGCTGGCAGGCTCAAACCCAAGGAGAGTTGATGTTTCAGTTCAAGTCTGAGGACCAGAGAAGACTGATGTCCCAGCTCAAAGCAGTCAGGCAAAAGGAGTTCCCTCTTACTCATGAAAGGATCAGGTCTTTTCCTTCCATTCATGCCAAACAGACTAGATGAGGCTTACCCACATTGGGGAGAGCAATCTGCTTTGCTCAGTCTACTGATTCAAATGTTGATCTCACCTGTAAACACCCTCACAGACACACCCGGAATAATGTTTAACCAAATATCTGGGCACCTCAAGGTCCAAGTCAAGTTGACACATAAAAATAACCATCACAGGGGCCATCCTGGTGACATAGTGGTTAAGTTCACACACACCACTTCAGCAGCCCAGGGTTTGCAGGTTCAGATCCCAGGGACAGACCTACCCACCGCTTATCAAGTCATGCTCTGACAGGCGTCACACGTATAAAGTAGAGGAAGATGGGCACAGATGTTATCCCAGGGCCAATATTCCTCAGCAAAAAGAGGAGGATTGGTAACAGTTGTTAGCTCAGGGCTGATCTTCCTCAGTAAGAAAAAAAATTTTTTTAAACCATCACAGAAGCATATTACCAGCAGAGGCAAAAATTCAAAATCAGCTAGACAAAGAGTGAGAGATAACGTGATGCTGAGAGAAAGATAAAGGAAGACATATGCAGAGGGAATAAAGCAGAGAGAAAAAGGGCAGTAATAGACAAAAAATATACAAAAAACATGGAAAGTAGAGAGTAGGAGCTCTGTTCAGATAGCAAAGGACAATATAAGGAATGAGTGGCACCATTAATGCCTGGGTTTCTCTTTCCTAAGATTGAACACAAAACTCTTATTCTCCACCCAGGCATGCAATATGGAAGCCCAAGGAGAAGACATTTCACTGGAATGTAACCCAGAAACGTAATTGTCATGTTCACCTGGTCCCAGGATAGAGTAACCCTAGCATCCTCCCTGGAGGGTCTTAGACATGCTCTGGAGATGGACATTTTTCAGATGTTTAGCAATTAGATTTTGCTTTGTTCCTTCTTAGATGCAGGACCTTAGGCAAAGCTATTTCTTTTAAAGAGTCATTTTCATTATTTTTAAAAACAGGTTGTGGCTGATGCTGGCAGAGGAGAGAAGTATGCTAAGTAAGAGTGTGGGTGGTGATCTTGGTCCTAAATTGGGGTTCCCCATCTGCTGGGATGCAGAGTGCTAAAATAGAAGGTCATAGTCATTGGAGTCACAGTTCCTGCCTCCTTTTAAGTCATGATATCTTGCTAAGTCCCAGTTGCAACCTCCTTAATTTGGTGCCATCATCACCTCCCTCACAGGGTGGCTTTGTCAGAATCTAATGGGATCATAAAAGTTAAAAATCCCCAGGAACAAAGCCTGGCACTTATTTGCTGCTCATTGAAATTGTAGACTTCACAATCCTTCTCCTTCCCGCTCCTAAAATATCTTTCCTCCATCTGCCTTCCCCAACGCACAGACATCCTAGGGTCTCATCAGATCTCTGGTAAGCAGATAAAGGGTTTAATGAATCAGGAGCTGATCTTGGCTGAAGGGGTGAGGCTAATATAAAGTCTTCCAAGCACAAATCCAGTCATTTCCCAAAGGTCTCTGTTTAAGTGATCCAAGAATCTATATAGAGATAGAATAAGAATCAAGGCATCTCAATTTAAATAAAAAGTAATTATTCCTCAAAGTATTCTGAGAGAAAAAACAAACCACCAACATTAGAAAAAAAAAAGGTAAAGTAGCATCAACAGTAATAGATGTAAACTAACATGGAAGCAATGTCAATAAAACATATGGGAGAAAATACCATTTCATATATTGGCAGTGGTAGTGATATGTTTAACCACGGATTCTTTCACTTGTTGACCTAGGAAGACATTTTAAGAGGTGTATAAATTTTTTAAGAGAGGAGGACACTTAGGAAAACTTCTTAAAATAATATGGTTCATATGTAAGGAAATTGCAAGGGAGAGCCACCTGCCCAAGATCACTTAGTCATTTTTTTCCCTTTGTTGTACTGAGAAATATTAGAACTCATAAAAGGGTCTCTGGTGGCATAAATATGGCCCTAAAAGTCAGTCTGCATGTGTACCTGATGCTTACAAAGACTGCAATCACTTCTTTTCATGAGGCTGTGGAGGGACCAGTGTTCATTCAAAGACCGCAGCAGAGAACAGGTGTTATTATTAGCAGTCTCTAACTTCCTAATACAAATAAGTCCAATAAGATGGGCTTTAGAGCATGGAGTCAGCAATCTACAGCCTAGAGGCCAAATCTGACCCCCTACCTATTTTTGGAAATAAGGTTTTATTGGAATATGGTCATGCTCATTCATGTACTTATTATCAATGTCCACTTGCACACTTCAATGACAAAGTTGATTAGTTGTGACAGAGACTGTATGGACTGCAAAGTCTAAGATATTTACTCTCTAGGCCTTTTCAGAAAAAAGCCTGCTGAATTTTGGGCTATAGCTTGGGGTCAAGCTTAGAAATCCATCCCTAAATCTGGGCCTATATTTAGTGTCCCATCTTTATTCACCTGGACTCAGGACAGAACAGAATCTAATTCAATTGAAATTAATGGAAAAATATAGGTTTGAAAGAGAGAGCAAAGCAAGATGTGAGAAAGATTCTAGAACACTACATTCCTCTTCCACAAGAGGAGGTAATGAAAGGAAAAACTCACCCCAAAGGTTGTGGTGAGTTAACAGACTGTGTCCCTGCTTATTATTTTTTTTTTAAAGATTTTATTTTATTTTATTTTTGCCCCCAAAGCCCCAGTAGATAGTTGTATGCCATAGCTGCACACCCTTCTAGTTGCTGTATGTGGGACTCGGCCTCAGGATGGACAGAGAAGTGGTGCCTCGATGCGCATCCGGGATCCGAACCCGGGCCGCCAGCATCGCAGCGCGCGCACTTAACCACCAAGCCACAGGGCCGGCCCTGTGTCCCTGCTTATTAATAAATGTCCCTGCTCAGGTCAGTTCCTGGAAGTCAAACAATTAATGTTTCCTTCCCCAGAAAGCCATTTAGTTTTTAAGCAATAATAATACTATTTTTGATCAGGTCATTCTGCCTCTAGAATCCATGAATTTTCCCATTACTCCTCTACTCATTTTAAATACCCAACTAAGAGCACAACCATTATTTTTCCTCCTCCCAATCCCCATTCAAATGAGAACAAAGAAAGAAAGAAGGCATAAACCACAAGAAAGAAAATTGGGATGTGGGCAATTTTATGCAATCTACATCACTGAATTGCAGGGTGACTGAAAGTATAGAAATTGATGAAAAAAGACACAATTTAAATTTGCACAAAATGAAATAGTTAATGCGGGAGCTGATTTGCCTTCCAAAAGGTAGGAGAGGTGCATGACTTCAAAATACTTGGTGTGTTGGAAGGCAAGCTTACCAGGGCCTGGGGGCCTAGGGAGGGGGGAAATGGGAAGATGTTGGTCAAAGGGCACAAACTTTCAATTATAATATGAGTAAGTTCCGGGGGTCTAATGTACAACGTGGTGAGTATAATTAACGGTACTGTGTTCTATACTTAGAAGTTGCTAAGAGAGTAGATCGTCCACGTTCTCATTACAAAAAAAGAAATGGTAATTATGTGAGGTGATGGAGGTGTTAGCTAAGGCTACGGTGGAAATCATTTTGCCATATATAAATGTATCAAATCAACACACTGTACACCTTAAACTTACACAATGTTATATGTCAATTGTATCTCAATAAGGCTGGAAAAAAAGAGTGATGTATTGCAATAAAAATGAGATAGTCAATACAAAGTTTGATTTAAAATATCTGACTTCCCATATGTGAAGAAATAGTAATAGCCAGGAGTCCATAACCAAATTATTTATCTAGCTAGCTAGCTAGCTATCTAATCTATACTCTCTGTCCATCCATCCATCATTTATTAATATAAATATAGATAGATGTATTTACAGATGATAGATACATATGTAGATATAGGAGGTTCTTTCTTTGGAGATGATGAATAGCTCCTGAGAAAATTCCTCTACATGCTGGCATTGAGATAATCTCCAGTATAAGCATATACTGCCTGTCTGATCAATCCAAGTGGATATACTCAGTCCGTGAATTCCAGAGAGGACATGTAGGTTCATAATAGGCAAGGCCACATAGATTTTGAATGATGGTCCAGTGAAGAAAAATCTCTGTTTGTATGGCACCCATCTTATATTCTGTCACAAGCCCTTCCATTTGGACATGGGATCTTGTCAATAGAAGGATTTGACCTCCATTAGACATTCGTTGAGGAAAACGCTCACCTATGATCTGAAACATAAACAGAAAAATTAGTCTTCTCTGGGACCCCACCCAAGAGCTACCCAGAACTAAGTTCTTGGGAATAAATCATTTCTTGTGGAGCAATAGATGTAGAAAGCCTCTGACTAGAGGCTCTGACCTCGTACTTCCTGTGGATCTTGCTGTCTTATTGGAAACTGTCATCCTGCTAATGTGCACCAACAAGAGGCTAACAGGGCTGAGACTGCATCAGAATCATGACCCCCAGAGACATCACCTTCCTCTGTCTCGGTGAGACATGAAATGCAAGTGGGTTAGAGGAGAAGGTGGGGGAATCCCAAAATAGTCAGGCCCCCTCTTAACACGAGGAGTTGGTGATTTTAGTGGCTGCCAAGCAGATTCCAACCTCCTTAATGGAGAGAAGCTTGTGGGGTTCAGTCATCAGATTGTCAAGTTGACTTTGAGGGGCTCATTCAACCCATGCCACGCTGTCTGGCGATGCATGATGGTTCCAGAGTTACTGTAGATGACAGCCTTAGGGGCTAGAATCTAGGAGATAAAACTAAAATATGAGCATCAAAGCTATATTGCTGTGGGAGAAAAAAATGACACCCGGTATGTCATTATGTAGGGTGATTTATAATGGAGGCTAGAAACTGGATGATTGCTTTTTCATGAATCTGTCTCTTCCAGTGCTCTGTCTGAGCCAGAAGATTCAGGAGAAGGAAGATAAATGTTGCCCTAAATCTCCCCAGTCCCCCTATACCATCGTGGCAGCTCTGGGATAGAAGGGATGAAGGGATGGTCTAAAGCCAAGATGAATTCCAATTTTATTCTCCATTCTGATTGTCTCTGTTATGTTCCCCTTGTATAATTTCTGTTTCACTTTGTATCTCCAGACCCTTCAAATTCATCATGCTCAGACCTGAATTCATCTTTGCCTCTGTTAGGCTGCCTGTCCATCAAAGACGTGTGTTTTACTGAATGTTCACAACTGCAGGGATGAGGAAGTTGGGAGCCATCTTTGATTGCCCAAATCCTTCCATGTGTTGCATCTACTTGCTTCCACAACATAATTTTCCCCATTCTATCCACTTTTCTCCATTTAAAGGGACTCTGCCTTAGTCCAATGCTTTTGTAGGATCTGTGTATCCTTCTGTACTAACTACAGTACAAAGCGGTAAGCAGTACTAAATTACTACTTTATATTCTGTCACTCCAACTATTGCTTGGCCTCCTAATGGGTGTAACCCCATATCCATCCATGTCTTCTCCCTTCCAGCTCCTTCTAAGGACTTTAGCCTGGATTATTTGTGACTTTAAAATACAAATATGTTTATCTCTCTCTTAAAACTCCTCAGTAGTCTGTCTTCAGACTAACCTAGTGACTTCCCCAGGTCTCCCAAGCCCTGCCCACGCTGGCTGTGTCTACTCCTCTAGTGCACTTCCAGTCTCCCTCTGAGTCTCTGATCTTCACATGCTTAAGATCACACTGATCTTAATTTAGTTTATCCTTCACTTGTTCCACTTTATTAACTCAGGGGCTTTTCTCACTGTCCTTTCTATCTGCAATGCCCCAAACATGCCTATCCACATCACCTAGGCAATTCCTACTCACCCTCATATATCAGCTGAACCCTCAAGTCTGTTATCAGATCTCCATGTTGTACATTTTTATACGACAGGCCATATATTATGATCTACACTTATACACTTACGTATTTTTTAAATTAACATCTGACATTTCCCACACCACCATTCCCTTAAAGGTATTAATCAGGTCTGCTCAGGTCAGATTTCTTGATCTCAGCACTATTGAAATTTGGGATCAGATAATCCTTTGTTTCAGGGGCTGTCCTGTGCATTGTGGGATGTTTAGCATCATCCCTGGCCTCTGCTCACTAGATGCCAATAGTACCTCCCACCCCAGTTGTGACAACCAACAATGTCTCCAGATGTTGCCAAATTGTCCCCTGGAAGGCAAAATTGCCCCCTGTTGAGAACCACTGGTTTAGGTCATGATAGTAGATAAACAATATGCCTGGGTTAATGGAGGCATCTTTTCATGTATTGTGGAACAACAAATGTGTGGATGTGTTGGTAACTGAAGGATACTGAATATAAGGAAATCCTGTAGGGTTTGTCTTACTTGACAACAATCCTAATGAGGATGGCAGACTCCTTTCTTCTCCCCCTTCACAGAGCTGCAGTTGAGAACATCACTATCAGGTCTAAAATAATGATACACCATGAAAAAGGGAACCAGCTGGTTTTGAATGTCCCTCCCCTCCCCATTTGCTAGTTTCTGTATCAGAGTTAAAGCTTAAAGCGAAGGTCTTCAGAATGCTAAATTACTTACTCAGAGCCACTCGGCGTGAATGAATTGGTGCCAAAAAGCTAACTAGCACCTACTTGTACCCCAAAACCTTACCAAATCCCTTTCTGTCCTAAATCCCACTCCTGGAGCTATTTAGTCTCCAAGTTCCCGCCTCTGGCTCTCTCTCACAGAACTAATCACCATGTTCACCAGTCACTTGTGTTAGTTAGCCCTCACATTGCATTCTCTAAGTGCTTCAGGATAGAGAGCTCTCCTCATCTGCAGAGCAGAAAGTGCAGAAGCTAAGCGAGATGTTCCTAGTTTCCAAACCCGGTCTGACCCCTCTTCAGTTTGTGGTCTTGAGCAATTAGCATGGTTTCTCCAAGATTCAGCACCCTCACTTTAGAGTGAAGAGCAGGACTGCATGTTGATAAGGATTACAATGGCAAGAAAACACCAAGCAAACTTCATGCCAGACTAGTGGTTGCCAGGGTCTGCGAGGAGGGTAGAATGAGGAGTGACTGCTTGATGCATATGGGGTCTCCCTTTGGGGATGAGGAAAATGGAACTAGATAGAAGTGATGGTTGCACAACATTGTGAATGTACTAAATGCCATTGAATCGTACACTTTAAAAATGGTTAATTTTATGTCATGTGAATTTCACCTCAATAAAAATAAATAAATATTTAAAACGGAAGGAATTCAGTTCCTCAAAGAGTCCTTGGTCCCTGACCTGTATCCAAGTTACCAAGCCCCCAAGTTTCAGCTCTTCTTCTCTTCTGCTCCCTCCCCACATCCCACAGACAAGACTTTATTGAAGAGCAGACTGAGACCTTACTTCTCTCCAGCTCTCTCTGTCTCTCTGTCTATAGATATTTATATATACATAATTAGCATATATGTAGTTATACATACATCTGATATCATATAAACGTATACAGTTATATATATATGTATATGTGTTTATACAACACATCTATGATTATATACCATATAGTCATATATATCTACAAATATTCATCCATATGCCCATACTTTTCACCAGGTATGTTTTCACACATTTGTTATTGGCCTTTCCACTTTGATTCACACTCCAAGCAAAGAAAAATAGTGTTTTTATAACCCAATGACTAAACATCACCTTTGGAAAATACATGTTTGCATGTTTGTGTGTATGTATCTATCTATGTACCATTGTCGGTATTACTAACAATACGAAGAATGAGTTAATTAAATAATAAATGGATGAAAAAGTCCAGGTGATGATTAAAATGCAGACCCCAGAGAGGAGGGAACTGTGAGAGGTGGAGTGAGGGGGACCCAGCCCCAGATTCTTGCTCCTCTGTGCTCCTGACATTCAAAACCTCTGACACCAACACTCAACTAACTGGACCCTGGGTTCTCAGTTGTCACTTGGCAACTCTCTGCTGTAAGGAATAAACTTATAGGGTCTTTTGTCCTAGACTGAACAGAGAACATACAAGGGCTCAATTATTTCTGTACTGGAAGACTATTTTTCTCTTCAATTCTGAGCTCTTGGGGCATAGGCAAACTCTGTTCCGCTGTAATTCAGAAGCACACTTGGAATTCAAAGAAAACAAGGAGTCTGTAAGAATCCAGTGAGGAGACAAGAGGGAACCCTGCTACAGCAGAGAAATGGTTAATTAGGGAACTATTTATAAATTATGTCATGAGAAGTGGGGGATAAAAACACAGAGCCCAAAGGAAAGCCTGGACTTCAATCTCTTCAATTCCTCACTCATCCGTACTTTTTTTTCCTCAGGAGTAGCTGATATCCTCAACACATCATAAAACAAGTTAGGAGAAATTCTCATATTGGGTCTGGGTTCAGAGGGTCACATCCTGTGAAGGAGAGGCAGGATTCCTGGGGGGATATCCAGGGGTACTGGGGTGATTTTGGCCTGCCCTGACTTCTCTGAACTATTTGACCACAATTCCTGGCTAATATCTTCAAGATTACACAGTGGAGAATCTCATCCGGATGGGCATGGCTGGCTTGATCCTGGTGGTCCTTGGGATTCTGCTATTTCAGGCTCTACACAGTCAGAGGAGGACCCAAGATGCAGCCAGGATGTAAACACAAGAGGGAACACTGCGCCATTCAGAGTGGTGGAGACTTGGAACAAATCTGATGATCCCAGGAGGCTGAAAGATAGTCTGGACCATAGGTTTGGGGATCTGTCTGCTGAGAATGTTGAGGGGACTAAACCCGGTTTAGATGCAGGAAAATGTCTGGGGTGCTCCCTGTACAGGACTCTCCAGCCATTAAATGTGTATGTTTCTCTCCCCACCATTGCTGGAATTCTTTGATTGGCTCCCCCTTTTTTCTCACCCCTATGACATGAGGGTACAGCCGACGTGGCTAGTTTGGATCCACACGTAAAACCTCATGTTCTCATCCACTTTTATGTAATACACTTTTCTTTATTTCTAATGAACACATTACCAGATGTACACTGTTAAGTCTCCATCTCTACAGTTCACAGGACTTAACTTGTCTTCTATAACTGAATAAATAGGCAAAAATGAGATTCTAGTATGGAAAAGATAAACCCAAAATGATGCCTACCACCCTCTCTGGAGCCCATAATCCTTTCTGTCTTCATCAGATGCCACCTGTGTCATTTCCTCTAAAATGGCATCACTTGGAATCAACACATCGGTGTTTGAAAGGACAGCCTAGCAGTGTGCTGCCTCCGAAAAGTATTTTCTAAAAAAACCTAACTTGTGGTATTTCCCAGTTTCTGTGCTGTAAATCCTTCCTAAAGGCCAACACCAAGGTGCCCATGTGACTTCACTGAATGCAGAGTTGGGAGGACATGAGCAGAATCATCCTCACAATGTGTAAGAGCCATCTGCAGCACGCCTCCCTATCAGCTCCGCGTAGACCCGCACTTCATTCTCTTTTAGAGAAAATTATAATTTCTACTGCCATGTTATGGCCCAGTTTCAGTGAAATTATGACACCATAACACTAGCACATCAACATGAGAGGTGAAAGAAAAAAAAATCCAATGTAGGACATAATAGCTCTCACTTAGAATTCCAATACATTAGTGGTGGGAGTAAAAATTACTTCAACAATTTGAGGACTATAAGAATGAATTATCTAGTTAAAAGGAAGAGACAGAGAGCCATGACCATAAATTATATACCCTAGAGGGAAATGTGTATGTAAGCACAAGGTTGCATTCACAAGAACACTGATAGGAGAGGCTCTTATTTAGAAAAAAGCCACAAAACACAAAAAATCCATAAATTAAAAAAAGAAAGATGGATGGTATATCTCCACCATGGAATATCACGCAGCACTGCAAATGCACAGATCAAACCTACAAAGAACAATGTATACCAACCTTCAAACATGGTGATGAGTAAATGAAAGATTATCCAAAGGAGGCATGCGGGCCATTTCATTATACAAAGTTCAGAAAGAGACGTCATTTGTCATTTAGGTAGGCATACCTCAGATAAACCCAATAAACAAAAGAAGGGAAAGAATCACATGTAATCCATTTAGTGATTAAATATAATGCGATTTTTTTGTGTGTGAGGAAGATTAGCCCTGAGCTCACATCTGTTGCCAATCCCCCTCTTTTTGGTGATGAAGATTGGCCCTGAGCTAACATCCGTGCCCATCTTCCTCTACTTTATATGTGGGACGCCTGTCATAGCATGGCTTGATGAGCGGTGCATAGGTCCGACCCTGGGATCCGAACCCGTGAAGCCCGGGCTGCTGAAGCGGAGTGTGCAAACCTAACCACTACACTACAGGGCCGGCCCCAATATAATACAATTTTGAAAGGTTTATTCAAAGTGGAAAACACAGGAGCTGCTGGAAAGCTGGTGACATTCTTCTTGACCTTCGTTTGCTGACTCTTAAGTCCTATTGTCATACTGGTGTACAGCACATTTCTATATTGTAACCTATCTTTATTTTCCATACAATTAAGTGAGCTAGGATTGAACTAGGGAAATTCACAGCCTGAACTAGGCATTGAACTTCCAACAAAGTGGCTGCTGATGTGTTAGAGAGCAAATATGCCACATCTTGGCAGTGAGGTTTCCTCTCAACACGATCACCACCTGACTAATTAGCCTCACAAAGTCAAGTCAAACAATGGGTCCCCGCCTGAGCCTTAGAGGAGAAACCACCTTTCCCAGTATTGCTTGACATGAAATTGAAAAATTGAAATGGCCATTGGAATTTCTGATTCCATTTTGTTCAAACAATCTGAATTGGGATGGAGACCACCAATACGGACTTGGGAGTTATTTTAGAGATGCGGACAACCTCATTAGGTCCTGGTTCAGAGATCACACAGGGATTGGTTCCAGACTGAACAATACTCAGGTGGCCTGGCCTCTACTTGGACCGCAGTGAGGGGGAATCAGGGAAAGGCCGCTGTGTGCGGAGGGTGTCAGATGTTGGGCTCAGGCTTGTTTTGACTCCATTCCCAGATGGAAATTCACTGGATGCTTGACCTTGAAAAACAGTCACAATGTCACTAAGACTTGGTGTCTTTGATAAATGGTGTTGGATAACAGAATACAAAAAGAAAACATGCAAAAGAATAAAGTTGGACCCTCACCACACGCCATACACAAAAATGACTTTAAAATGGATCATCGTAACAGCTAGTACTATAAAACTCAGAAGAAAACATACAGGTAAACCTTCATGAATGTGGGCTTCCAATGTTTTCTTAGAAAGAACACCAAAAGCACAATAAACCAGGAAAAGAAAAATACATACGTTGGACTTCCTCAAAATTGAAAACATATGTGAATCAAGGACCATGAGAAAAAGAGAAAAGACAACATACAGAACTGGAAAAAATATTTCCAAATTATATATCTGATAATGGTCTGGTCCAGAATATGTAAAGAATAAATACAACTCAACCACCAAAAAAAAATACAATGTAAAAAAAAATGGTCTAAGGACTTGAGTAGATATTTCTACGGAAAAGATATTTTGCAAAGAACACATACTTCTACAAATAGACAACAGGCACAGGAAAAGATGCTCACCATCGTCAATCACTAGAGAAATGCAAAATAAAATGACAATTATGCATGTCAGCAAGATGGTGGGATAAGAAGGCCCAGATCTCGTTGCCCAGAGAAGCCACAATTTCACCAACATCCATGGATGAAAACACCCTTATGAAAGCTCTGGAGTCCAGGTGCGAGGTCCCAACATGATGAGCACATAATCTGAGAACAAGCTCATTGAAAAGGGTAGAGAGAACAGCTTCACTTCTCCTGCATCACCCTTCCCACAAGCTGGCTCAACTCAGCACAGAGAGAGACCCCTCCACCTGCGATTTCTCCCAGGGGGGAAGAAAGTAATGTAAGCGTCTCTTCTGCAGCCTCTCCGGGTGCTGCCTGAAAGCCCCTTCTGTCCTGCTGAGGGAATCAGCATGGCTGGATGCTCAGGGGCAGCTAAGAACAAAGAAATGGGCGGGAGTTCACGGCAGATAATGCTGTATCCCAATAAACAGCCCACAGACCTTGCAGCTGGTATGGAGGTTCCTCAGAAAACTGAAAATAGAACTACTATGTGATCCAGCAATGCCACTCTGGGGATACATCCAAAGGAAATGAAATCAAGATCTGGAAGGGATGTCTGCACCCATGTGCATTGCGGTGTCATTCACAACAGCCAAGATATGGGAACAATATGAGTGTCCATCAACGGATGAATGGATAAAGAAAATGCAGTGTATACGTATATGAGTGTGTATATATATATGTGTGTGTGTGTATATATATGTATATTATATATATATGTATATACACAATGGGATATTATTCAGTCCTAAAAAAAGAAGAAAATCCTGTCATTTGTGACAACATGGGTGAACCTGGAGGATATTACACAAAGTGAAATAAGCCAGACACAGAAAGGCCATTATTGAATAATTTCACTTATATGTAGAATAAAAAGAAAGAAAAAAAGAAGTTGAACTCACAGAAACACAGAGTAGTAACACAGAGTAGAGTGGTGAGTAACAGAGGCTGGGGGGTGGGGAAAAAGAAGAGATATTGATCAAATGTTACAAACTGTCGGTCATTGGATGAATAACTTCTACAGTCCTAATGTGCAATGTGGCGATTGTAGTTGATAATAATGAAATGTGTTATACACTTGAAATGTACTAAGAGATGTTAAGTGCTCTCACCACACACACACACACACACACACACACACACAAATGGTAACTATGTGAGGAGATGGATGTGTTAATTCGCTTGAGTGTGGTGATCTTTTCCGAATGTGCATATATATCACAACATCAAGATGTATACCTTAAATGTATAAGATTCCTATTTGTCAATTATGCCCCAATAAAGCTGGGAAGAAAAGAATAAAAGTTTCTAATTTAGTGATTTTTTTTTACAGAAGTTAAGAATTTGCAGCTAATACGAGGCCTAAAAAATATTAGTGGGAGACACAGTGGATATCCATTCTGCAAAGAGTTTTATAATGTTAATAATTATATATTAGCTGGAGAAGGGAATATTGCATGTTACAAACTGAATAATAACTATGACTTACAAAATGCAGCAAGATCTGTTAAAATCCTTACAAGATGGTAGGGTTTAGGAGAACTAAATGTGAGACTTTAGACACAAGGTGTGTTCAGTGATGTGGCTCATGTCAGACCCTCAGCACCCACCACCCTTAAGGTGAGAAGTTGGTCATCTTCCGGTGTGACAGGCAGCTTGTGGACTGTACAAACTGTGGTGTGGGGACCCTGCCAACCACATCCTGTGAATTTGTCGGCTTTGCTCAACCCCTGCCTCCTGTCCAACAGAAGCAGCCCCATGTCACCCAAATTCTTCAGCCTCCAGGGCCTTGGTGAGTCCTGGAAGGGAAGGGAGGAGGGGGTCATGGTGGGAATCTGGGCCTTTTCATGGCACATGACCAGGTTCTGTGGATGGGGGCATCGAAACCTGGGATCCGTTGGGGACGAATCATCTGTGATGTGGTTTCCTTCCAGGATTCTGTCTGAGCCAGAGGATCTGGGCACACATGGGTGAGTGCTCCCCATTCCCTCATTACTGTGTGGACCAAACACAGTGTGTTTTATTCATGGCTGTGGGGGAGCAGGGGAGTTGGGGCTGATGGGATGACACTGGGGGACCCATGGTGAGACTTCTGGAAATACAAGGAGGGCAGCATGCCCTGTGGATCCTAGGTTCTTATTTTGTCCTGGAGACTCTGTCTACACACTCCCCAGAGGCTAACCAAGCTCTGAAGGAGGATGTGAATTTCTGAAACTGGGGTCAGGGAAGATGACTGTCATCTCTACAATGAGATGGCAACAAAATACTGGACCCACAGAGCCCTCCCAGGAGCAGGACCACACACTGTCCTTGAAATTAGGATCTGTGGGGCCTCCCGCTGACCTTCCTCAAGGGAAGGGACTGGTCAGCAGTCATGGCCACCTGGACCTTGGGGCACACTCTGATGTAGGAGAACTTAACAAAAGATCAGGGTTCGTATTTCACCTCATTTTCATCAAGTAGAGCCTGGTCCTCTCTCCCTTGTATAATTGTTGTCATTTAAAATTGTGTTTCAAGAAAAACTGTTCAAGATTTTATCGACACTCTTGCACAAGCAACAAAATCAAGAGGAAACAAGTGGATATACACTGGAATATTATTCAGCCATAAAAAAATAAGGAAATCCTGCCATTTGTGACAACAGGGATGGACCTTGAGGGCATTACTCTAAGTAAAATAAGTCAGACAGAGAAAGACAAATACTGTATGATCTCACTTATATGTGGAATTAAAAAAACAAACTCATAGAAAAAGAGATTAGATCTGTGTGAACCAGAGGCAGGGAGAGCAGAGACAGAATTGGATGAAGGTGGCTAAAAGGTATAAACTTCCAGTTATATGATAAATAAGTGCTGGGGATGGAAGGTTCAAAATGATGACTATAGTTAGCACTGTTGTATGGTGTACCTGAAAGTTTTTAAGAGAATAGATCCTGAGAGTTCTCATTACAGGAAAAAAAATGTTGTTTTTTCATCTATATGAGATAATGGATGTTAACTAAACTTATTGTGGTGATCATTTCACAAGATATGTAAGTCAAGTCATTATGCTGTAAACCATAAACTTCTACAGTGCTGTATGTCAATTATATCTCTATAAAACTGGATGATAGATCGATGGATTGATTGACTAATGTGTGAGTCAGTAAACACATACGTACATACACACATACATATAAATTGTGGCACTGCCACTTCCTGAATGAGTTGATGATCTTTATCAGGCTACTTCCCCTCTTGTTCTCATACATATAACATGTATATCATATATATAGCATGTATATATCATATATGATATATACATATATCCCTATCCACAAGCAGGAGCTCTGATGAGGACCATTCTTGTCTAAAACCTGAAATCTGAAGAACGGTCCCCACAGTTTGAAGTGGAGAGCGACACCCAGCATCAAAAGATTCTCTGAAGGGATAGAGTGGACTCAAACTATTCACCCCAAGATAATAGAGAGAGAGGTCCTGCTTCTCACAGAAACCATCATGTCAGTCAGGGGGCTGTTTGTGAGAAGTGAAACCCACATTCTAGGCCCAAGAGAAAGAGCTGTGCTTTCCTGGGGGAGCAGAAGCATATTGTACCAAACTCCCCAGGCACCTCCATCCCCACCACCCCTCGGTTCACCATGTCTCTGAGGGCACCATTGACGTCTCCGGTCAACCAAGGCAGGAGGTGAAGGTCGCCCTCCCTTCCTTGTCTCTGACACCTATTAGTCAATCACCCAATAAAAACCATTCAGACTCCAGAATTCCCCTGACCCCTGCTGTCCACCCCACCCACAGAGTCCAGCCTACAGCCCACATCTAGACACATCTGGCCTGTGTGGTCACACCCACCACTTTCCTGGTTTCTGAGCTCCAGGCCCACCCTCCCTTCTCCAGTTCACCCTCCACATGTCAGTCTTTCTAACATCCATTTCAGAGTCTGTCCCTTCCCTGCCCCAAATCCTTCCATGGTCCTTGCTGTCTTCAGGGTGAACTCTAAACTCTTCTCTCTGAACTCGAGGCTATTCATGATCAGTCCAGATGTAACCCTCCACCCTCAGCTCTCAGTTCTCCTTTCCTCCAAACAGAGAGTGCAGTCACACCAGAAATACACACACACACTCACACACACTCACACACACACTCAGACAATGGGGCCATTTAACATTTCTGTGCTTTCCCACATCAGCTCTCCTGCAGAGCTTGGACCCAACAAATTTCTTCCCAACTCTCAGTCCAAAAGAGACACCAAAGGTAAACTCTGTATCATTTCTATCCTCTGTTAAAGTGTTATTGTCTCATTAAGGGGTGTGTGAATTAATTATGAGAAATCCAAAAAAATCATTTACAATACTGGTTGACACACCAGTATGGGAGTAATTGGAGTTCAACTACTGTTCTTTCTTTCTTTATTTGTTTTTAATATTTTCATTTCTATTTGATATATATAGCTAATATGACCTTCATAAAAATCACTTATCATAACATCCTTTGCTTATATATTCTATTACTCTTAAAAATAAAATCCAATGTCCTTGTATGGTGGACACCACTCTACATGACCAGTCACCACCTTCCCCTCTCTTCCTCCCTTTCAGACATTCTATGTGTCTCTAGGGTTCTCTAGAACGTCCTTTCATCTCTAGACAGTGCTCATAGTTGTCCCATCCCATAGGTCTCCCCCTCCTCAAACAGCTGTTCCCTCAACCATAGCCAAGTCATGGTCTCCAGTTATTCTTTGTAAATTAATAAATTGAAATATCAGCATTTTAATGGCCATATACTGTTAATCTGAGTTCTCAAAATATACCAAATGGGTTTCACTGGATCACAGATGTATTTCTGGTGTCTTCCACCTATGCCTCGTACATATTAGGTGCTCAATAAATATTTGTTTATGGACTGGCCGAAGACAGAAAGTAAATTCCAGTTGTTGAGGCGCTGAGGAAAAAAGTGGTGTGTCCTATGTAAAGCCAGCCTGTCAGAGGCCAGCTCAGGATGAGAACCTGGGTCCCCACCCCCCCGGATCGGGATTCAGGTCAGGCAGAAAGAGTCTTGGTGACCAGGCGTGACTTCAGCTCTGGGCTGAGATGTCTCCAGAGGGCCTGGAGTCCTCCTGAGCCCCTGCCCTGGAGAAAAGCAGAGCCAGGCCAAAATAGGGGCCATCAATTCCTGTGGGTCCACAGCTGTGGGAACCAGACTGGGTGGCAGCAGCCCCTGACTTACCACACCCTGTGCTTCTCTCTGTCTCTCAGGCCCCATGGTCTCCTCCATCTGCACAGCGTGAGAGCTCAGAGCAGGACCCATGACTTCCATCCTCTCTGCTCTTCTCTGCCTCGGTCAGTTGTGGAGAGTGGGAAGGGGACAGCAGCAGGGGATGGGGAGGCTCCACACCCCCTTGTTCATGGGGAACCTCAGGGCTCAGGTAGCTTGAGTGGACTGGGACCCTGACGTGATGAGAATCAGCTCAGACAGCCAGGTGCAGATTTCTCACAGGGACTCTCTTCCAGAGCTGAGTCTGGTTCCGAGGACCCGAGTGCAGGCAGGTGAGTCCTCCCCAGGCTGCCATGTCCCCACCTCTTACTTCAGCCCCTGAGCACTCAGGAGTGAGCCCAGCGATTCTGGGATGATGGTGATAAAACGAGGAGGGGCTGTGGGCTGAGCTGCAGAATGAGCGGTGGAGAAGGTATTGTGAGCCAGCGTCTGATTTCCTTCCAGGGACCCTCCCCAAACCCACCATCTAGGTCGAGCCAGGCTCTGTGGTCCCCTGGGGGAGGCCTGTGACCATCTTGTGTCAGGGGACCCTGGAGGCCCAGGAGTACCGTCTGGATAAAGTGGGAAACCCATCGTCCTGGCGCAGACAGAACCTATTGGGGCCTGAGGAAAAGGCCAGGTTCTCCATCCCACATATGAGAGACATCCACACAGGGAGATATTGCTGTTACTATTGAAGATCCACATATTGTTCAGAGCACAGTGACCCCCTGGAGCTGGTAGTGACAGGTGAGAAGACACTCAGGGTTCCCAGCCTCCGGCTCTGCCTTCAGGAAGGGGGTCTGCTCTCAGGGGTGTGTCTCCTCTCACAGCCCAGCCCAGCCCTGGGGGATATGAGGGAGGTGTGAGCCCCATTTAACACGCTGCCTCCTCCTCACCTAGGAATCTACAGCAAACCCACCCTCTCAGCCCTGCTGAGCCCTATGGTGCCCTCCTGTGGGGCTAACGGCTGGGATTCGGCAGGTTCATTCTGACTAAGGAAGGAGAACACAAGCCCTCCTGGACCCTGGACTCACAGCAACTTCCCAGGGGGCAGTTCCAAGCCCTGTTCCCTGTGGGCCCCATGTCCCCCAGCCTCAGGTGGACGTTCAGATGCTATGGCTGTTACAGGAACTACGCCCAGGTGTGGTCACACCCCAGTGACCCCCTGGAGCGCCTGATCCCAGGTGAGGAAGTCCCATCCTGCCCCATCCATGTTTTGAGGCAACAGACAGCTTATCGGGGTCTTTGCTTCTAGGGGAGGCCCAGATGAGCCACGGCGGGAAAGGAGCTCAGGGACCCTTGGACAATGGACACGGAGCTGTAAAGACAGTGAGACTAGAAATTCCAGCGAGGAAGATGGGAGGTTTGGGGAAGAATCAGCCCCAGGAATCCTCAGCTTGTCTTTCTCCCAGATGTATCTAGGGAGCCCTCCCTCCTGACCCAGGAGGGCCCTGTTGTGGCCTCTGGACAGAACCTGACCCTCCAGGGTCACTCTGATGTCGGCTATGACAGGGCCGTGCCCCTGTTCTTTCTGCGTCAGTCAGCTCAGGGCTCTGTCCCCCAGAGAGCTCTGGACTGGGATGGGAGTGAGGGGGCTCTGAGGGAGGGTCACCCAGAAAGGGATCTGCCCCTCAGAGTGCAGGAAAGAAGCAGGGCCCTCCCATGCCTGCCCCTTGCCAGGTCCCCATCTCCAGAATCCTCCAGGTGGGTGGAGGGAGAGCCTTGGGGACACAGGGCAGATGCAAGAGAAGAGAGTGAGCAGAGACGGGGTCTCTGCGGGAAGCTCCAGCCCCTCATCTCCTCTTGTCCTTTCTCCCATGATCCTCTGGGGACCCCACCTCCCCACCCACAAGACTCAACTTAACAGCTGGTGAGTCACAGGGGCCTCTGTCCAGAGAGGTCACACTTTCCCCAGGCCTGTCTCTTGAGACTCAGCTGATCTGACTCCCAGTTCCTCTCTCAGCACAGCTTGTCCCCCAGGGGGGCTGGGAGTCAGGCAGAAGTGAGGGTCCAGGGGGCTCCAGGGCTCTGAGGTTTGGGGGGATGTGGTTGGGGCAGTCGTGACAGAGGGACGTGTTGGGGCCCAGCCTGGAGGAGGGGCAGCCGGGATGAAGTGGGGAGAAGTAGCCCCCCCACCTCCATCCTGATCCCCAGGAGGTTCTGAAAGTCAACTCCCTCCTATGCGAGGGAGTCAGGTGTGCGGAGGGATAAAGGAGGGCCTCTGTGGAGAGGTGGTGGGTGGGTTCTTGGGAGTCGGGGGCTGAGTTATGTCATCAGGAGACCCTGACTTGGACATGCCTTCTCCTGTCTGGGCCTCAGTTTCTCCAAGTGTAAAGGAGAGAATCGTGGCCCAGGGCTTACATTTCCTTTCAGTTCTGACTATGGCTCTGACCTCCTGGGAGAGGAGGCCTCACGGGGAAGCCCCCCAGGATGTGATTTTATGGGGGCCTGTCCTCTATGCAGCAGTGATGGTGACATTGTACAGGGAAGGGAGGGGCAGGACAACAGTCAGGGGTGGTCAGGTCCTTTCCCTTCAGCTCAGGGTACACAGCTTGAGTGGAAAGTACAAGGTCTGGAATCAGCACCCCTGCAGTCTCAGCTCTGCCACTTGAGGCTGGGTGTTGTGGGGCACATGATTTACCTCTCTGTGCCTCAGTTTCCTCATCTGTGAAATGGGTGGGTGGGGGTGGCAGTCCCATGTTGCATGATGGTTGTGAGTGAAAGGAGATAATGCACAGACACTAGCACATGCCTGGCACACAGTAGGCGCTCAATTAAATAGCACCAGTGGATCATTCTTGACATAACTTGTGTCCAAGGACTCAAATGGTCCCTGAGTGCTCTGATCTCGGTCTTGTTGGCCTTCGTCCTGCTGTTCTCCCTCCTCCACTTCCACCTTTTCCTCCAACACCAGCTTCAGGGCAAACACAGGACCTCAGGTGAGTAGGGAACAGGGTGACCCGGGTGACAGGGGGAAGTGGGCTTAGGGCACCAGCAGAGGGAAACCCAATAGATGGAAAGGTGAGTTGAGAAAAACTTTTCCAGAATCTCAAATCAGAAAATCCTGAAGAAAACACTTAATACAGCACATGTGCACATTTAAGGTGTCTTTCAGCTTTTCAGTCTCATGAAATATTGAAACATACACACAAGTATAAATTAAGGTTCCCTCCTTTCCTCTTGAACCCCATGTGGAGGGCGGGTGGTCATGACCTCCCAGGGCTGAGACTCTGTCCATCGTGACCCAGTCCAGTGACAGGCTGATCTCCAACTTCCTGCAGGGGCTGCAGACCCAGAGCCCAAGGACAGAGGCCTGCAGATCAGGTAATTCCTGCCCCAAACACCCCAGACCCCCACCCTCCCTTGGCCCCTCTCTGCCCCTAACAATCCTATGTCCTCCCCCAGCTCCAGCCCAGCTGCTGACGCCCAGGAAGAGACCCTCTGTGAGAGGACAGGAGGGGCCACCCTAGGGGGTGGGCACAGAGATTTCAAGAGGCCATGGGGGATGGGCTGGGAGGGTCTGGCGATTTGGGGTGAGAAGGACTGAAATCCCACCCTGAGTGACCTTGGGCACATCTCGTCACCCCTGGATCTCAGTGGCCCATCTGGGAGCAGAGGGGGCCTGCAGCCCCGAGACATCTCAGGAATCCTGCCAAGAGACACAACCCCTGTTCTGCCCCAGCAGATGCTGCCGTGAAGGACACACAGCCTGAGGAGGGGGTGGATCTGGACCATCAGGTGAGACCCCTGCTCCTGTCCAGGCCACCAGGGACCTTTCTGTTGCCAAACTTAGTCCAATGGTCACTTCCTGTCCTCACATCCCCAGCTCTCAGCAGCATCCCACACTGACCTCTCCTCTCGGGCACCCTGGGTCATCCTGCTGTGACTTCACTCCTCCTGGCTTCTGTGACCTCATGGCTCCTCCCATGTGGCCCCCTTTCCTCGGTGCTCATCCTCTCTCTGACTTTCTAGTTGTTGGGGTTCACCCCCAGGTCTCCAGAGAATGCATGAATGAGTGAATCACCCAAATATCCCCTAGGCCCCCTTCATTCATTCCCCCAACAATGTGCAGAGGGAGCTCACTGTGTACCCGGCTCCATTCAGGTGCTGCAGGTACAGCAGTGAGAAAACTGTCTCCACACTCCTTGAGCTCACCTCCTGGGTGAGAGACAGCATGCAAATACGTGGGCTCCTAGAGTGCAAACTGCAGTTAAGGAAAATAAAGTAAGGAAAAGGGATAGAGTGCATGGGGGGGTGGCAGAGGAAACAGCAGATGCAAAGGTCCTGAGGCAGCAACATACTTTTTCAGGGAGATGGGACACATGGCTGGAGCCAAATGAGAGAGAGATAGCATGTTAGGATAAGAATCAGAACCGTAGAAAGCATCCAGATGTCCAAGGCTTAGGAAGTCCCTGAAGATTCCATCAGGACGTGACCTCACTCTGTAACAGGGTGGACAGTTGACTGGAGGAGGTCAGCACTGGGGTCAGGGAGACACTTTCTGTCCCTCTGTCTCCCTCCAGCAGGGCCCCCATGATGAAGACCCCCAGGGAGTGACAAACACCCAGGTGAACCACTCAAGATCAAGACTCAGGCAGGGAGTGGCCACTTCTCCTTCCCCCCTGTCAGAGGAATCACTGGACATGAAGGACAGACAAACAGAAGAGGACAGACAGATGGACAGACAGGTGGGTCGCATCCTCTCCAGACCCCCAGGCTGCCCCCACCCCAACCACATACCTATCCCCCACTCTCCCCCTGCTCCAGGCTACTGCATCTGAAGACCCCCAGGAAGTGACCTACGCCCAGCTGAACAGCTTGACCCTCAGGCGGGAGACAACACCCCCTTCCTCCCAGTCAGAGGAGCCCCCAGCAGAGCCCAGTGTGTATGCTGCTCTGGCCATCCACTAGCCCAGAAAGGACCCAGAGCCCTACCCTCCGGGGACGAAGGCTGCAGGGACCCCAGAAGGCACAGGAGCTGCCCCCAGTGGACACCTCCTAATGACCCCCAGCCAGCCTGGACTCCTAACGTGAGCCACCAGGAGCTTCTGCAACACTTTAGGAGTCACCCGATTCTGTGACAAAAGATAACTAATATCCTCACATTTTGGAAATAAAGCAGCAGACTTCTCAGTAATCCATGAGTGAAATAAGAAATCCAAAACCGAAGTGAGAGAATATTTTAAACTGAATGATAATATAAATAACACATATGAAATCTATAAAATGGGAAAATTAGGATGAATATGAATGAATATATTAGAAAAGAAAAAGCCTAAAAAATCAATGATCTAAGGTATTATATCAAAAATTTAGGAAAAAAAGGAATAACAAAATTAATCTAAATGAAGATAGAAGGAGAGAAATAATAATAAGACCAGCAACTAATGAGGACAAACAAAAAATAGAGGAAAATCAATAAAGCTATAAAAGTTCATTCTTGAAAACTTTAGTCAAACTTACAAAACCGAGTCAAGATGACCAAGAGAAAAAGAGAGAAGGCGCACATTTGTAATATAAGGAATGAAATTGCGGATGGCACTACAAATCCTATAGACTTCGTAACAGAACATTAAAAACAATTTGATGCTGGTATATTAGAAAATGTAGATAAAATGTACATCTTCAAGTGTACAGTTTACTAAATGGATGTAACAATAGAGAGAAAATATGTATCACCTTATGTATACATTAAATACATTGACTCTGTAATCAAAAATTTTCCCACAACTGAACAATGTGGAATCTGGAAAAGTCAGAGAAACGTAGGGAGTAGAATGGTGGTTGCCAGGGCTTGTGTGTTGGTGGAAATGACGATATGTCGGTCAAAGGGCACAAACTTCCAGTTATGAGATTAACAAGTCCTGGGGAGATAATGTACAGCATGATGACTATAGCTAATCAAACTGAATCACATTATTGAGCGGTGCTAGGAGAGCAGATCTTAAACGTTCTCAGTACAAAAAAAAGAAAAAGCAGCTATGTGTGAGGTGTTAGCTAAAGCTGTGGTTCTAATCATTCTGCAATATGTAAGTGTATCAGTTCAGAAGGCTTCACTGGTGATTTCTTCCAAATGCTTATGCACTTGGGAAACACACACAAACACCCCAAACTTATGCAAAATTTTTCTTAGAATAGAAGAACAAGAAATACACCCTAAATCAAGCTAGGAAAATATTGATGCCACAACCTGATAAGGAAATCACAAAATGAGAAGATCTCTCTCATAATCTTGGATGTAAATCACTAAACAAAATATACACAAGTAAGATTCAGTGATATATAAAAAAGTCATTACATCATGACCAACTGAGGTTGTTTGTTTTTTTTGGGGGGGGATAGAGTGCTTAAAATTTTAAAAATCAATCAACATAATCCAACACATTAGCAGAATAAGTAAAAAAAAAAAAGGTCATTTGACAGATGCAGGCAAAGCTATTGATAAAATACACCAAAAATTCATAATGAAAATAAAAACTCATCAGAAATAAAAGGGAATTTCCTATGAGTTGTAAAGGCATGCTTAAAAATCAACACTAGACATCATTTTTAATGGTGAGAACTTGAAGTCTTTCCCCCGTGATGGGAGTTATCCACGTGTGTCCATGTGAGCACGTCCAGTCAGCACGGCCCTGGAGGAAATAAAGCAAAACAAAGTGATAGGCACCTAAATGGATAAGAATAATATTATATTACTCAGATTATACAGTTGTGTGCATAGAAAATCCAAAATAGTATAAATACCTATTACTCAAATTAGAAAGGAATTCTCCAATATCATTGGATTCATGGTCAATATACAGAAATCAATCGTGTTTCAGATTTCCGGTTCTGGATCAAGATGAAGTAGAAAAATATCTCCCCATTCTTTGCCTTTGTATCAAGGAGCCTGATTTTATTCTTCTGACCTCCAGAATTGTAAGGGAATAAATCCGTGTTGTTTTAAGCCACTAAGATTAGTTGGTAACAGCAGCACTTGGAAACATTAATATAGCCACTTAAATTTTTTTTTTGATTAGTGTTTGTATACTACATTTGTCATCTTTCTACTT
Source organism: Ceratotherium simum simum (assembly GCF_057802395.1). Lineage (NCBI taxonomy): Eukaryota > Metazoa > Chordata > Mammalia > Perissodactyla > Rhinocerotidae > Ceratotherium > Ceratotherium simum. The sequence continues at coordinate 6,451,152 of NC_141932.1, forward strand.
TGTTAATATGGTAAAATATACAAAACATAAACTTTACCATTTTAACCATGATGCAGGAGAAGAGCTTGAGTGAGGTGGGGACTCCAGGATCAGCCGCAGCCCCCCGCCCACAGGGCTCATCTCAACAACTGAGTTGAGTCACTGAGGCCACTTTGCTCAGTGGAAGAACAGACCACCCAGGGCAGTTCTGAGCATCTCTCAGAAGATGTAAGGCCCCCTCAGATTTACAAGCACAGGCTTGTCTCCTAGGCTAGCTGGGAGTTGGGCAAGATGTGGACGGGGACCACAGCACTCCAGGGGCTCTGAGGCTGGGCAGACGGTGGGTGGGGTGATCATGGCAGAGGGAGATGGTGGGGGCCCAGCCAAGGGGAGGAGCAGCCAGGCTGAAGTGGGAGGAATGGCATCCCTGCTCGCTCACATCTCCCACCATTGGTTTATGATATATGGGGTGGCATCCACTGGGGGGTCTCAGTGCTCCCTGAGATGGTGATTTTGGACACATCTCTTGTGCCAGAGCTCCTGGTCTCAGGTGGGGAACCCCTGTTCCTCTCTTCTCTGGGCTCAGGGCGTCTTCTCTGGGCCTCGACCACAGGAAAGTCTGAGACACCATGGAATAATTGAAGCACAGGAGGTTACACACACGAGGATCCAGCCTATGAAAGGGTGTAAATAGGCGGGAACCTCCCACCCCTGGCACAGCCCATCCCAGCAGTCTCAGAGGGGGCTGAGGATGGCAGTGGGATGGAATGGGACTCAGTGAACCTAAGAGAAAATGAAATTAGACTGGAATTTCAAGACAGAGGCCCCCACACCCGCTGACTTCCTGGTATCTCCATCTCAGAACCACAGCATCACTACTCACCAGGAGCCAGGAGCAGGGGAGATCCCACAGAGGTGTTCGGTCTAGGACTCCAGGTAGGAGGGACCCCTGGGAGGTGGGGTTGAGTCCATGTGGGCTCAGCTTTTCTGAGAGGTTGAACTTCTGAGAAACCCTTTCCTCATTTTAATAAGAGGGAGCTTATAGTATAGATAACAAAGATACTTGTTTGCTGATATTAATTTTATAATCCATCAACTTACTACAGATTCTCCACCTCTCCATATTTTTTCGATTGATCTCCTCTGACTTACTGATAATAATTATATCAACTTCAAGAACACTGAAATTTTACTTCTTTATTTCCAGATTGTGTACCCATTTTATTTGCATCAGATACCATATGATAATGATGACAAAGTAAAATGTTAAGATGTACCTCAGCGTCGCTTTAAGAAAACATCTTCATTTTAGCCCAAATTATTGTAAGGTAAACACTTCAAAAATCTATATTTTATATGTATATAATACTGTTAACCTATCCATGTCTAAAGTTAATTTTTCTGCTAGATTTAGCTTTTATTAAGAAAAAATATTATTTTATTAATATAAATTAGGAATTGGTTTCTGGACTTTTTTACAACCCCTGAATTTTTTTCTCTTTAATTTTAGCCATGGTGATATACAGGTAGAAGTCTTCTTAGTGTCAAGCATTAGGATAGTAATCCCACTGCATGACATTCATTGTTCATTCATAGTTTCTGACTTGTATAAGCTTATTTAGAATTTTTACATGGAGGTGTATGGTTAGAATCGATCTATAATTTGTTTTTATCTTTTTTGTTTTTGTGTTATAAATGGTTAAAATAGATTTGTATGTTTTTGTTCTCACCCAATTTTGTAATACCACTGATTTTCTCTGTTCCTCAAGGCTTTGAAGACCAGAACTGTGGACTTACTTGGTTCTGGATATAGAAAAGGGAGAGGTTAGAGGTTACTTTCTTTTTCACTCATTTATTTGGTGTTTATTGAGTGCCATTAACAATTACATGAATTTAATTTCAAAGAAGCTGGGAAATTCAAACAATTTTGCGACCCACGTTCTTAGGATTTTAGCATGAAAAAGTTCAAATATAAAATCAGATGACTAGTCTTCTCTCCTTGAAATCTTATAGAGGATTTCAGAGTTCTTTGAGACAGAGAAAAAGAGAGAGAGAAATGATGATGATGATGGTGATGATGATGATGATGATGGTGATGATGGTGATGATGAGGATGATGATGATGATGACGATGATGATGATGATGGAGCCTCTCTCATCTGTCCTGTCATTTCTGACCTTTCTCAAAAGCACCAAGCCCTCAAATCTCAGTTCCACCTTCTTCTCTGGACTCTCCCTACATCCCACAGACATGACTTTATTCCTTATTGAAGAACAGACTGAGGGCCGGCCCCGTGGCTTAGCGGTTAAGTGCGCGCACTCCGCTGCTGGCGGCCCGGGTTCGGATCCCGGGCGCGCACCGACGCACTGCTTCTCCGGCCATGCTGAGGCCGCGTCCCACATACAGCAACTAGAAGGATGTGAAACTGTGATGTACAACTACCTACTGGGGCTTTGGGGGAAAAATAAATTAAAAAATTATAATAAAAAAAAAAAAGAACAGACTGAGATCTTTCTGAGGACCTTGTCTCACTGCAGCCTGTGATGTGCCTCATCTGGGTCCTCACTTGGCTCCTCTCAGGCTCCTTCTCCTATTCAAGAATCAGCTTAAATCTCATCTCCAAGCATAATCTTCAATCTTACACTGTGCAGAACTGACTGCCTCCTTCTTATCTAATTTATTGCATGTAATTAACCCAACCTGCACTGTATGGGTTGAATTTTCTCTCTCTTACTCATATAGATATGAGAAACCCCTCATCCATGGTCCTGAGGTGTTGAATATATAGAAGTCCTCTTATCCAGAGAAGTTAACTGACATGGTCCATACCCAATAATGAACAGAGAGTGTACAGGAAATCAGTTATTTCTATATTTGGAGACCATTTTTATAAACAGTTCTGAACATTTGGGACACATCCAATCTCTGTTCCTAAGTGACTCAGAAGCAAATTCTAAACTGAAAAAAGAGAGAGACTGAGAGAATCCAATGAAAACAGAGGAAATCTATCTACAATTAAAAAAAAGGGTTATTAACGGACTGCATAAGTTATGTCACAAGAAATAGAGGGAATTAAAAGAACACAGGGGAAAGGCTTGAGTTGCATCAACTCCTCATCCATCCCCAAATATTTGGTTCTTAAGAGCAGCTGACTCCATCAGCACATCACAAAACAAGTCAGACTCAAGAGTGGTGAGCAGGAGAAATTCTCAGTTATGGGGCTAACGCAGAGGGTCATGTCCTGTCAAGGGAGGCAGGTGCCCTGGGTGGACATCAGGGATCCTGGGGTGATTTTCCTCTCCCCTGACCTCTGTGACCTCTTCCTCCTCAATTCTTAGCCTCACATCCCCAAGACTACACAGTGAAGAATCTCATCTGGATGGGCATGGCTGGTATGATCCTGGTTGTCCTCGGGATTCTGCTATTGCAGTCTCAGTAGAACCTGAGAAGGACCCAACATGCAGCCAGGAGGTAAATACAAGAGAGAACAATGTGCTGTTCTGAGTTGTAGAGCCTTGGAAATAACTCTTTTGCGCCCAGGAGGTTCTGGAAGAGCATCTGGGCATATGGTGTGTGAACTGTCTACAGGTCATTGTGAGATGGAGGAATCATTGTTCACGTGCAAGGTCAATGTCTGGACTCTTATGCCATTAAACCGTGGAACTTTCCTTCCTGACCACTGTTGACTTATCTTGACTGGCTCCTATCTTTCCGCTTTCTGTGAAATCAGCATATATCCCACACGGCATATTTGGGTCCACACCTCCTCAGGCTTTTATGCTGTGGTACACCTTCATGTAAAGCATTTTTCTTTATTTCTAATTACCACATACCTTGATATACCACATACCCCCATCTCTTCATTCAGAGCATGCAATCTGTTTTAATAAATCAGTAAATCGGCATTGCAAAGATACAGCCTGATATTGATAAACATAAAATGATACCTTAACACTCTTGACTCCACAAGCCTTTCAATTTTCATCAGATGCTACCTGTGTAGTGTCTTCAGAAATATCATCACTTGAAATCAAGACATTGCTGTTTGAAGTGATAGCATGGATTTTACTGCCCCTCAAAAACTCATTGTTATAAACACCAATTCAAGGCATTTTCCAATTTCTCTAGTGTGTATACTCCCTTCATGGACAACTTAAAAGTGCCAGTGTGAGGTCTCTGATGAAGAGTTGGGAAGTGATGCACCGAATTGACATTCACAAAACAATCCAAGCCAATAGGACATCTCAAAATCTGCTCTGATAGCCCCAAAATGATCCTAGGTCTCCTTGTATTTTATATGTAATAATCATTCCTCCTTAAATATTGTGGCACAGTTTCAGTGAAATCACAAGACCAAAATTCCAGCACATTCAGGTGAGATACAAAGAGAAAAATGGTAATATCAGTTGTGGGAGAGAATAGTGGGCACACAAAATTCTGGTTCATTCCTGGTGGGAGTGCAAAATGCATCCATCAATTCAGAGAGAGTAGATCATACATATCTAGTTAAAGTAAGAACCACACAACCATGTCTTTAAGTATATATCTTATAGAAAATGTATACATATGCACCAAGATCCATTCACAAGGACATTGACAAAGGAGTTATTCATATTAGCCAAAATCATTTTAAGATTATATGCACCAAAAAAAAGAGTATCTGGTGTTCTACGTAGACAATGTAATATGACATGTCAGTGAACATGCACAAACTCAAATTCCAAATGATCATGTGTATCCATCTTCAAACATGATGTAAATAAATGTAAGAAGATTATAAAAACCATGTGTTTAGGATTATACCATTTACCTAAAGTCTAAAAGGAAACGTCATGCATTATTTAGGAGTGTGTACCTAAGATAAACTACATATATATAAGGAAGGAAAAGAAATCCATGATGGTAGTTATAAATAAGACAGTGTTAAATGGTTTTGTTTAAGATGAACACCACAGAATCTTCTGGAATACTGGCAATGCTTTCCTCCATTTTCATTTGATGACTCATAAGTCTACTTGTCATTGTTGGTAGATAGTGCATTTCTATTCTATAAACTTTAAAGAATATAAACTATTCTGTAAACTTTGTTTTCCATACAATTTAATGAGTTGGGGTTGAAGTAGGTGGTGAGAGCCTCATCCTCCACTAGTGACTAATTCCTAACAAAGTGGCTGTTGATCAGTTATAGCAAATACTTCACATATTGGAATTGTATTTTCCTCAAAACATGATCTCTCCTGCCTGATTAGCCTCACCTGAGTCCAATAAAACAAGGAGCCGCTTTCCAGGTGAGAAACCGAGCCTCTGAACAAACAATTTGTCCAACTCCCGATGGATGCAATTAAGAATTTAAACTGGGTTTATGTGAATTCCTGAACCCATAATGACCCAAGAATGTGAATTGGGATGAAGCCCACCAATACGGACTTGGGGGTGATTTCAGAGATCAGATTTTACCCCATCACACAGTGGTTTGGGTCACATCCCTGGGCTTGGTTCCAGACTGAACTACACTTGGGATGTCTGGTCTTTTCTTGGACCCACTGAGGGGGCGTCAGAAAGAGATCATGAGAGAGAAGCAGCTCCCTTTTCTACAGAAAACCTATGTCAAATGTTCTCATGTGCCGTGTTCTGTGAATCTGTTCTCTCTGCTCCCCTCATCTGCACTGAACCAGACAAGCTGGGCTGTGGCGGTGCCTGGGTCCTCACTTGCCCACCCTGTGTTTCCTGGAGTGGAAGTGGTGTGGACAGCAGGGAAATCAGCCCAGTCCTGATTCTAGGACATCAGGGTCCCCATGGTGCTCTGCAGCCATGATCCCTCTCAAATGGGGACATTTATCTGTACACTTTCTTTTTCCTGGAATTCTCAACACATCCGTCCATTTCAGCCAAAACTCTGCATCTCTCAGCTCTGTCTTCTCACTTCACCTCCTCGAGGTCGACCTTCCATGATGCCCAGACTAGTTATGAAGTCCGGTTATCTAATCTCCAATCTCCAAGGAAGTATTCCACATAAGTGTCATAGTGTATAATTACATACTGTTTGTAATTAATTATCTGATGTGCATCACATCCCAAGACTAGTAGGGATCAGAGAACAGGATCCAGGTCAGTTAGGCATATGTTTTAGTTTTCATGCTTGGTACATTGCGTGAAATATAGTTGACATTTGTATATAAACTTTGCCTGAATGGATGGATGAGTGCGTTGATTGTAAATGAAAAGACAGAGATAAAAAAGTTTGTTTACTTCACACACACACACACACAGAACAATCTGCAGTAAATCAAACCAGCATCTGCCCCTGCTGCCTCCTCTTCTCATTTCTGTAAATTTGGTCCATCTCTCAGCTCCCTTTATCTTGAAGAACAGACACAGTATCACTAAGCGTTGGTGTTGTCATCAAAAGTGAGCCAATATTTGAGTGGTAGAGAGGTTCCAACAGAAGGAAAAGCTCCAATGACAGGCCTTGAAATAATTGATACCCCACAAATAGTAGTTTCCTCACTTATAGAACTTCTTTTTGGAGAAGAGAAAGAAAGATCCCTTGAAAAGACGCTCCCATTTCCTCCAGGGCTCTCCCTGTACCAAGATCTCAAATTTTCCAGCCTCGTTTTCAGAGTAATGAGTTTGTGACCATCCAGGTCTGGAGAAGAAGGATGCTCTGAGCTCCAGGATAACCAGGCACATTGAGATCTCAGAACAAGACAGCAGTCCCCAGTCACTGCACGTGCACAGTGACTGCAGGCATTGAAAAGGCTCCCAACAGAAAGTGCCCCTGGAGGTGGTGGTGACAGGTCAGGGGCCTCCATAGCCCACTCCCTGTCTCTCTGCTTTTGTCCTCAGTCTGAACACAGGCCTGTGTCCCCACTTGGAGCCTATCTAGACCCAGTCCCCATAAGGTGCTGTAGGGACTAGACTTGGGTCCTGGGCTGCTGAGTCTCCATAGAAAAGTCTCTGTAATAATGTTTGATATCCGTCAGATAACAAGGCAACATGCAGTTTCGTAAAGTTTTAAACGCAATAAATAATTTGAACCTCTCATAAACCTTAAGAGGATGTTACTAATATCATCCACATTTTCAAATTCGGGAAGTTGAAGTTCAGAGAATATGCAGCTGCTCAGAATAACAGAGGCAAAGAATGGAAAACTCAAGAATAAGCCCAGGTTTCCGGACACTAGAATCCAGGCTTGCAAACACTAAGCATTTCTACCTTGAATCAGTTTCCTAGGGCTGTCACAACAAACTACCATAAACTAGGTAGATTAAAACAAAAGAAATTTATTCTCTTACAGTTCTGGAGAGAAGAAGTCCACAATTAAGGTACGGGAAAACCGTGTTCATTTCACAAGTTCTAGGAAAATATCCTTCCTTGCTTCTTCTTAGCTTCTGCCGGTCCCAGGCTCTCGTAGGTTTGTGGCAGTGTAACTCCAATCTCTCCCTCCCTCTGCACGTGGCTGTCATCTCCTCATGTGTATCAATCTTCACATGACATTTTTCTCTATGTGTCTCTTCTCTTCTTACAAGGACATCAGAAATATTGGGAGAGGACTCACCCTAATTCAGTATGATGTTATCTTAACTTGATTATATCTGCAAAGATCCTATATCCAAAAAAATCACATTCGCAAGTACTGGTGCTAAGGACTTCAACAAATCATTTTAGGAGACACAATTAAACTCATAACACAATCCAAGAGAAAATATACATAGGAATGAATTTATCAAAGGAGGTGCAATATTTATACACTGCGTGTTTTTAAATCTGCTGAAGAAAATTTTAAAGACTTAAGGCGACAGAAAGACATTTGAGGATCATGGCTCGGAAGATTTAACATTGTAAAGATGACAATACTCTCCAAGGCAATTTACAGAATCAATTCAATCACTTTTAAAATCCCAGTGGTCTTTTCTGAAAAAATGAAAAAGCCATTTCTCTAATTCAAAGATAATTGCAAAAGACTCACAATAGCCAAAAAATCTTGAAAAAGAAGAAAAAAGTTGGAGAACTCACACTTCCTGATTTCAACCTTACTGGAAAGCCCCAGTACACTCAGCAGTGTGGTGTTGGCATGAGAACAGACATGCAGCTGCATGGAATAAAATTGATGCATGGGATATAAACCCATGCATACAAGCAGCAGATTTTTGGCAAAAGTGCCAAGACCACTCAATGGGGAACAAATAGTCCCTTCAATAGATTGTATTGGGAAAACTGGATATTCAGATGCAAGAGAAGAAAGCTAGACACTTACACCATATGCAAAAAGTGGCTCAAAATGGATCAATAGAAGAGCTAAAATTATAAACTCTTAGGGAAAAATATAGAACAAATGTTCATAAACTTGAGCTTGACAATAGCTTTTTAGATATGACACTAAAAGGACAAGCAGTAAAAGAAAAAATACATGAACTGAACTTCATGAAAATTTAAAATGTACATTCATTTAAAAACATGATCAAGAGTATAAAAGACAACTTACAAATTTGGAAAAAAAATTTGCAAATCATATATGTAATAACGATCTATTATCCACAATATATAAAGAATACCTTCACTCAACAACAAAAAGCAACCCAATTAAAAAGTACTCAAATGGCTTGAATAGACATTTCGACAAAAAAAGATATACAAATGAACAGCAAGCATATGAAAGATGGTCAATTCATTAGTCATTAGGGAAATGCAAATAAAACCACAATGAGATACGACTTCACACCCACTAGACTAGCCATAATTTGAAAAAAACGTAAGTGTTAAAAAGGATGTGGTGAAATCTGAACCCACATACACTGCTGGTGGAAATGTGAAATGGTTCAGCCACTGTGGAAGGCAGTCTGGCAGTTTGTAAAACAGCTAAACCCAGAATTCCCACATGACCCAGAAATTTCCCTTCTAGGTATGAGTTTCAGTTACACAAGACTAATAAATTCTAGAGATCTGCTGCACAACTATGCACCTATTGTTAACAATACCATATTGTGCATGAAAATTTTTAAAAAGGGGAGAGCTTGTGTTAAGTGCTGTCACCACAATAAGGAGAAGAAACAAAAAAGAATTTCAAGCAGGTTTTTGAACAAACACTTATGCAAGTGTGTTCATAGAAGAACTGTTCACAGTGGACAAAAAGTACAACAGCCCAAATGTCCATCAAATGATGAGTGGAAAAACAAGAACAACAAACCTGTGAGTTGTCTCCAACTAGTGCCTTTGGCCAAAGCTTGGAGATAGAATCCACAGTATTAGATGAAGAGTCCTTGTCTGGGGGACAAGAGGTGATGAGGAGGCAGAAATGACTCAGAGGTTTTGATGGAGAGTGATGAAGAGAAGGTGCTGCTGTTTATGAAAACAAGGAAGTCAGAGAGAGGAAGAGCTTTGGAGAAACAAAACCACATACCCAGGTCAGGAGGGAAGCGGTGGCTCCTTCTGTGAGTCAGAATTATTTGCAATAGACAAAAAGTAACAACAACACAAATACCCATTAACTGATGAATGGAAAAACAACAAACCTGTGAATTGTCTCCAACAGGGTGCTTTTGCCCAAAGCATGGAGACGGAATTCAAAGTATCAGGTGAAGAGTTATGGTCTGGGGGACAAGAGAAGTTGAGGAGGCAGAAATGACTCAGACGTTTTGAGGGAGAGTGCTGAAGAGAAGGTACTGCTGCTTATAGAAACAAGGAAGTCAGAGAGAGGAAGTACTGGAGAGAAAATCAACCACATACCCAGGACAGGAGGGAAGTGGTGGTTTCTTCTGTCAGTTGATGGTACTATAAACATCTCTCCAAGGCTCCTTCTCATCTTGGAGGCATCCATCCTGTCAGAGCCCCATTGGCTCCTCTAGACAAGCAAGGCAGAGAGGGGAAGAGCCCTCACTGCCCTTCTCAGCCTTGGAGAGTTTTGGGGAGAAGAGGAGGGATGGGTTCCCTCCCATCCCAGGTCCTGGTTTCTGAGACCCCAGAACTCGGGATGCTCAGTGGGGGCAGAACTTCTAGGGGATAAGAGATGTGCTAAGCAGCAGATATAACCCCAGCCCTCAGGGGCCCAGACCAGGCCTGGAGCTTCTACGCGTGGGTTAGGGGACATGCTGCCTTAAGGAACTCTCTTCCAGGGCTGTTTTGGGGTCCATGGCACCAGGTACAGGCAGGTGAATCCCCCCTCAGTCCTGCCAGTTCAGCCCAACGAACCACCCTGGGTAGCTGGCAGTAGGACAGAGGGTCTGGGCTCATGGTGAGCAGTCTTGGAGGGCCTTGGAGGGACAGCTGGGGAAGCTGAGGGGAGAAGGGCTCCACAGACACTTCAGGTCTGATTCCTTTCCAGGAGCCCCCCATGAACTCTCCATCAGGGCTGACCAAGACCCCGTAGTCACCATGGAGAGCCCTGTGACTGTCTGATGGCTGATGTCTTTTGGTTTCTGAAGGCTGATGTCCAACACCTGTTTAAAGAGAGGGAGTCTAAACCCTGGGATACAGAGGCCCCACAGGACTCCAGTAACAAGACCAGTTTCTCCATTGAACCTACAAGTGCACACACTGCAGGGCTACACTGGTATCCATATCACAGCAGCTGGAATGGCTGTTCAGAGTGGAGTGACCCCTGCTCCTGGTGGTGACGGCTAAGAGGGAGGAGTCTGCTCCTCTCCCCATTGTGGGCTCCTCCTCACAGGCAGCAGGGAATGAAGTGTGGCCTCAGGGGACCTCAGCCCTCACAGTCTACACCTGGTGTATGTCAGCTGATTGTTCCCCCTTTAGCACAGCTCTCTCCTACTCCCTCAGGAGTGTAGGATGCACCCTCCCTCTCAGCTTGCCCAGGCTCTGTGGCGGAGTCAGGAGGGAGCATATGTTGTCAATATGAGAGGAAATGCATGAAAGGGAAGACCCTCAGCTGAGGTGGGGAGAAAAGAACTGGCGTCATCTCTGTCCATGGCGCTGATTTCTGGGCATCACTAAGAGTTATCATGGCACCTTTGGAAGAGAAGAGTAAAGATAGCCTCTCATTTTCAGGTCAAGGAAGTTGGGGGATTCACTAGAACTTATAACCTGATTGAGTTCTCTCAGCCATCCTTGGTTGAGATACTGACAAAATTCTATCCATATCTGAAATTTTATTCTCTCCTCTCTCAAAAGTAAAATCCTATCATGATTTCAAAAGGTTCAATTAGTTCTGAAGTTCTCTGCCAGTGAATTTCTGTGGAAGAAGGTCTAGGAATTCCTCTCTGGTGACTTCTGTCCATAATTAGCATGTTCTCTGTCCACCAGGAACCACTGTCATTACCCGAGAGGAAAGAAGAAAGGCAGGATTTCTGACGAATTTCCATGAGCAGCAGGTTGTCATCCAGATCTGGTCATTCTCTGAAACTTTTTCCATCAGAACTCATGTTCAGTATCCACTCCCTTCCTCCCAGTGTTACCTGGTATTCCTTGGTATTGATTTTGTCAAATTTTCAGAGTCTATCTTACATCTATAGATATCTGTATTTTGTCCATGTGTCCTAAATATTTTATTTTATCATTTATGTTTTTTTGCTTGTTTCTCATCAATCTTCCTACCTAGACTACAAACTGAAAGAATAATTAGAGGTTATGTTAACTGTGATTATCCTTCATCCGAGAAAAAAATGCCTGATATGTTGTAGATATCCCATCGTTTGTTTTTTGAAAGAATAAACTGATAGAACGAAGAAAGGAAAATAATGTGAAATATTTTACACTGAGCCACACACAAAAAGAGCTGGCTGAGATGGCGGAACTGAAAGGTCGACCCAGCCCTTCACTCCTTTGTATTCCTGATTCTGAGGGCAAAGTGAAGCCCCACATGTACATCTTTGCCTCCTAACTAGATGGAAGATGAGGCCCAGGAGATGCTCATCTCCAGGGACTGAGATTGGCATTAGCTAGTTTTTGAGACTCGTTGGAGTTCAGAAAGGAGATTACCTAAGCATGCTTAAGTCTCCTCATTCACACTTTCCGGTTTTTGCTCCCAGGATTAGGTGATGCCCTCAAACCCTCAAAAAACAAGTCAGACTCCAGGAAAGATGAGAAAGGAGAAATTCTCAGTTATGGAGCTGGGTATAGAGAGTCAAATACTGTGAACAGAAGGCAGGTGCCCTGGATGGACGTGTAGGGATCCTGGGGTGATTTCATTCTGCCCCGACCACTACGATCCCTTTGTCCTCAATCTCTAGCCTCAAACAACCTAGACTACACAGTGGAGAACCTTATCCGGATGAGCGTGTCTGCCTTGATCATGGTGGTTCTCAGGTTGCTGCTGTTTCAAGCTCGGCACAGTCCGAGAATGACACAAAGTTGCAGCCAAAAGATAAACATAAGAGAGAACACACCCACCATTTAGAGGGGTAGAACCTTGGAAATAAGTCTGATAATACCAAGAGGTTCTGGAAGAAAATCAGGGGCATAATTTGGGGAAACCATCTGCTGAGAATATTGAGAACGTCAACACAGTTCAGGTGCAGGAAAATGTCTGGTTTGTTCCTGTAGAGGATTTTCTGTAATGAGACTGTGGTAATTCCCCTCCATAACACTACTGACTGTCCTTGACTGGATCCCTTCTTTTCTCACCCCTGTGACATGAGGCTACATCAACATGATAAGTCTGGGTCCACACCTATACTCACCTTCATACTCTTGTCCACTTTCATGTAATATATTTTCTCTGTTTTTATTTACTACATCATTTGATGTGTGTACCTCTTCAACTCAGAACAGAGAATCTGTTTTAAGTAACTGAATAAATGGGTGAAAATCGGGTCCAGTTTAGAGCAGATAAATCCACAATAATTTCCTGAAACCTCTCTCTGGATCCATTAAGCCCTCTCTCCTCATCAGATAATAGCTGGTATAGTTTCTCCTGAAATACCAACAGTGTGAATGAGCACACTGGTGTTTGAAGTGAAAGTCAGGTGGTGTACTGGTAAACAAGCTGTCTGAAAAAATCATTTTTTACAAGTGGTGGTTTACTATAAAGATATGTTGGAACGTTTTGTTCAAGATGGAAACCACAGGATCTTCTGGACAATGCTCTGAAATGACTTTCATTTGTAGACTAATAAGTTTATTTGTAGTTATTGGTAAATAACACATTTCTATTTATAACTTATGTGTATATTCCGTACAATTTTGTGAGGTGAGATTGAAGTAGGATGGAAAAAGCCATAGCCTTCACTAGACACTGAATATCAACCAAAGTTGCCCTTGATCTGTTATAGAAAATACTTCACATGTTGGCGATGAGATTCTCTCAAAACATGATCACTTCTACCAGTTCAGCTTCAGCTGAATCTATTTAGACAATGAGCCACTTCCCGAGGATCTCAGAAGACAATGCCCAATGTCACAAGATGTATAATTATGTACTAAAAATGAGTTTATGTGAGTTTCTGACCCCACCATGTCCCATGAATCTGAATTGAGATGGGGGTCATCAATATGGACTTGGGGGTTATTTCAGACATGGAGTTCAGCCATCTTTAATTTTTGTTGTCAAAATCATTGTTCTGTGGGGGCATGATGGTAGGAACTCTTACTGTGCCATCCTGCTGACATCTCTCTCTACGTTTGCTTTTTTTATTCTGACATTCTCCAAGTTTGGATATGATGTAATTCCATCATCAGCTTTCCTTAATATTTCATAAACTTAAACAAATATTCCATGTTTTAGTATTTTACTAGTTTCATGAAGTATTGGAAGTTTTTATTATACCTTTCATTGTTGATTACTATTTAAATTGCTGCATACTCATGGAACGTAATGTTTATTCTGGAAATATGCAAAGAATTGGAGACACTGCTTTTTCGTCTAATAAGCGCTTAACATTTTAGGTACAATATGGGCCTTAAATATGTGCATTCCTTCCTTGTTTCTATATACACAACGCTATATTTTATTATCAATTTACTTATTTTTATACACATATCTCAAATTATTTTATGCATGTCGTATATACTATCAATAATGCAAAGCTTTATAATATTTATACACATTAGATCAAGTATTTGTGTGTCATTTACTCATAAAAATTTGTTTTCACTCTTAATCTATCTTATAAATATTTATTTGTCTCAAATTATGTATTAACTTATGCTTTAGGTATTTCAAAACTACGTGATTAGCATCAGGGAAATGCAAATCAAAACAACACTAAGATATCACCTCACACCCATTAGAATGGCTATAATCACCAAGACAAAAAACATCAAATGTTGGAGAGGATGTGGAGAAACAGGAACCCTCATACACAGCTGGTGGGAATGCAAACTGGTGCAGCCTCTATGGAAAACGGTATGGAGATTCCTCAAAGAATTAAAAATAGAGATGCCCTATGATCCAGCCATCCCACTACTGGGAATCTATCCAACAAACCTGAAATCAACAATTCAAAGAGGCTTATGCACCCCTATGTTCATTGCAGCATTATTCACTATAGCCAAGAAGTGGAAGCAACCTAAGTGTCCCTCCACTGACAATTGGATCAAGAAGATGTGGTATATATACACAATGGAATACTACTCAGCCATAAAAAAAGACAAAACCCTCTCATTTGCAACAACATGGATGGGGCTGGAGGGTATTATGTTAAGTGAAGTAAGCCAGAAGGAGAAAGACAAACACTGTATGATCTCACTCATATGTGGAATATAAACCAACACATGGACAGAGAAAACTGTATTGGGGTTACCAGGGCCTATGGGGGTGAGGGTGGGTGTGGGGGGTGGGCACAAAGGTTGAGGGGAGTCATATATATATGGTGATCAACAAACAAAAATGTACAACCCAAAATTTCACAATGTTAAAAACTATTAAAACATCAATAAAAATATATATATATATACTCTAAAAAAAAAGAGGAGAGAGAGACTTGCAAAACCTTAACAGCTTCCACCTCTTCCAGAAACTGCAAATTACCTAATCAGATAGTCTGAAAGACTCAGTCCAGCTATGCATTTAAAGTTACTGCCAATTATGACAATGGCTAAAAATGTTCATATAAATTTGCTTTTTTTAATTGAACAAAATTACTGTAAAATGTTAATTTCTCTCTTTCATAATTGTACATCAATGCATTAAAAAGAAAACTACGTGATTAGATGAATGTATGTTTATACGTGCTGTCTTTTTGAAAGACATATATTATTTATGATGATAAAATAATTTTCATTAGAACATTTTTCTTTATATTCAATTTTCTTAAATATTTATGTAGCTATCAGATAATTTTTTAAATAATAATTCACATTCTTTATTGATTTAAAATGCTCTTTAATGATTTTGTATTGGGTGAGAGTTTATTGTTAGTGTAAATCTGGTTTTTCTGGGGGACGTTGCTTTGATCTAACCCTGGAGTAAGTCCATTAATCTTTTAATGTTTGGAAATAAATGAGTATTTTGAAGTATTGCCACCATTTTATTTAAGTGTTGCTTCTTTATGGATTAAAATATCCTGTATTCTCCGTACTTTCCTTTTGAATTTCCAGATCACTTTTGGTTTGATTAAGATTTATTTCTTTTCTATAATTACATCAACCAGTTTGGAGGTTATATATTGCACTTATAATTTTAGGTAGTTACCCCCATTGTTTATTTTGGTATTTAAACATAATTTTGATCCATTTTTTGATTCTTCCTTTGCTTTAGATAAGAAAAGAACATTTTGCATTAGCTGAACTCTCAGCACTTACTTTCTTTCAGAAGTTCTCTCTCTGTCTCTTTCTGTAACACATAACGCACACACTCCTAATATCTTGACTCAGCTTTCTTAAATATAAATATGTGCACGTACATATAAATATAGTCTTCCAATGTTTGTTTTCCCTTATTTTTCTCACTTTTGAGTCTCAATTTATTTGTTTTCATCTATTGTTCTTTTGGCTTGAGTACATATTTTAGTGTTACTTTTGGTGAGCCTGTAAAGAGTAAAATGTCTTAGACCTTGTACATCTGGAAACACTTTATTTTTACTCTCTATTTTTATTGTTACTTGAAAACATTTTCTTATTTCAAATAAAAATACAATACAACAGCTAGGAGGGGCAATACCTCTGATGGTTAAGGATCTACACCAAACACCCTCCTCATCCCTCACGAAGATGAAGCCTGACGTGGTGGGTTTAACATGTGAGACGTGAGACCAAACAGGTCAGACGTGCCCTGGGTCTCCTCGTACTGACGGATTTCTCCCCTGCTGACCCTTTCACCTTTGCCCATGAGTAATAATTTGGGTGAGTATAGAATTCTTCACTCATAATTAATTCCTTGAATGTACTTTTCCCATACCTTTTGACATTTGTGTGTGTGTGTTTGAAAGTCAGCTCCCGTCAATTTCCTTCAATTTGCCACAAAAAATCAAGACTCAGATTTCATTGAATATTCATACGTACCAGCACTTACATGTTCCTTCTACGTCTCTGTCAAACCCCCACCATTTGCCTCTAGGACTGCTGCAGACATGGTTCTCACTGCTTTCCTCCTGAAACTCACAACATACATTGTCCTTCTCTATCTGTTCCGCATGCGTCTTAATTTTCTCATTCCACTCTCTCTGTGTTGCATCCTACAAAATTCCCTCAATGCTGTATTCCAGTTTCATAATTGGATCTTTAGCTATATCATCTCGTTGATGGAAAGTATATTTTGAATGTATTAAACAAAAGTCTTATTTTTGCCTCTAAGATATTAGTCTAATTCATTTCTAAAATTATATATACTTCTGTAATATAACTCCTTTTGTTGTTCCAGGAATTCAATTTCCTTTTTGATTTTTTCAGATATTTAGACATGCATAAATTAAAATGTTTCATTTATTCCCAGTGTTCTATTTCCCCGGATATGAAAACCCCATTCACAACTTCGTAGATTGTCTTTCACAGCACTATTTACCATTATTAGAACTTCTCTTTGATGCTTATTTCTGTTGGACACTAACCTCCCACACACCTGACTCTGCAAAGAGAGTTTCTCCCAGGGCTTTCCTGACCTTCAGGGCTCAAAGGGGTGGACTGTTGCAGCTGCCCTACCACATAGCATCCACTCTCCCAACTTAGCATGAGACTAGGGATGTGCCCGGGAGGGATGGCTCCACCATGAGTCCCACGCTCACACATGGACAGACGTCCATGTTGGACTATACTGAATTGAATCTGTTTCACACACACACAGGACATGACTTGGTGCTCACCTGTGGTCTGGGTCAGTGGGCAGAGATATCCCAGTGCCTGTCTACAAACATGAGGGAGGGGAAACTCAGCTTCCAACTTTCATGTTGAGCCCTGGTGCCCTCCCTGCCTGTGAGGACCTGGGGTCCCTCTCCTGTCCACACAGAGGTGGAAGCCTCCACTCTAATGACCCCTTGATGGTCCCAGGCACTTGTGGCCACTCAGCTTTGGCACTCTTTTCTTGATGTTCCCTCTCTATTTTGGAACTTTCGTTTCTCTTTTTCTTCAATTGACTGTGGCTACATATTTCAGAAATATTATAAACAGCATTTCTCAGTGTTAGGAGCAGATGGGGGCTCCTGAGTGGGCAAATCCATCATCTACCTTGATCGCGGGGTCTGACACAGGATCATCTCATGTCTCAAACCCCACACAACTTAATCAGGTCTGGAAGTTAACAATGATTGATCCCTCCCATGAACCGATCACCACTGACCCCACAACAACTCTGAGAAGTGGGATTCACGACAAAGTGCTGCAGAGGGGGAAACTGAGGCTCAGAGATTGGGTGTTAATGCTCAAGGTCACATGGGCAGTGGATGAGGGAGGAATATTTAAATAGGAATCAGCCTAGTCTCCCAAATCAGAGCACTACCCACTAATTGATCCCTAAAGTTGAAGGCGGAACCCCATGATGAGGAGGAGATTTCTGCCCAAGGGAATAAGGGGCACTGAGGAGGCGGGAATGACTCAGAGGTTTGTTTCCAGAGAAATGTGGGTGGATGCTGTCGCAAAAAAAAGAGAAGTCCGTGAAGAAGGCTGTGATAGAAAGAAAGCCCACACTCTGGAGTCAGGAGAAGACTGATGCTTCCTTCCCTTATTTCACTGTATTTCTCTTTTGTGCTCGTTGTCACAATGACCTGGACCTGAACTGTACAGTTAGATGTTGAGCGTGTGTCTCTGCTGATCTGAGCTCTGCAGTGCAGCAGGAGCCTGCGTCTTCCCTGAAGCATCTCCAGGGCCTGGATGACCACTGTCCATGGTGAGGACCCCACAGGGATGTGCTGATGGATGGGCTGAGGATGAAGGACAACCAAATGGGAGAGGCTCTGGGGGAGAAGGACATACCCTAAGTCACCCTCACCTGGAAGGGGCGGTTCACTGTATTTGCTACTCCAAACTGTAAATGAGAGCCAGTTCCCCTTCTGGTGGGGCTTCTGACTTGACAACTCCATGACAGGGAAGACTAGCCTTGGAGGGAACACACTCTGTGCTTCTGTTTGTCCTGCCGGGCGCCGTGGTCTCCTCCATCTGCACAGCGGGAGCCAGAGGGAGGTGGTGCCATGACCCCCACCCTCACAGCCCTGCTATTACTTGGTGAGATTTGTGGAGGGGAGGGGAAGCTTTTTTCTTTGAGGGACCCCGCCCCACAGGCAGGCCCTGGTCTGTCAGGAGACTCCAGGACTCAAAAGGATCTTGGGGAAGAGACGTTCTCATCAGGATTCAGGGAAAAATCTCTCACAAGGAATTTTCCTCTAGGACTGAGTGCAGACCCAAGGACCCCAGTGCAGGCAGGTGAGTCTGTCCCCAGGCGTCCCAGATCCCATCTCCTCACTGGGGACAGGGGCCACCCCAGGCAGTTGGGGATAGAGAGCAGGAGTTTTGGGTTGAGGGATGGGGGACATCTGGGAGGGTCCTGGGACTGAGAGCTGGGGAACAACGGTGGGGAATGTCTTGTGACCCGGCCTCTGATTTCCTTCCAGGGACCCTCCCCAAACCCACCATCTGGGCTGAGCCAGGCTCTGTGATCCCCCGGGGGAAGCCGGTGACCATTTGGTGTCAGGGGACCCTGGAGGCCCAGGAGTACCGACTGCATAAGGAACGGAGTCCAGGGCCCTGGGGCAGAGAGAGCCCTCTGGACTCTGGAGACAAGGCCAAGTTCTCCACCCCACACATGACAGAGCGATATTCAGGGAGATATCACTGTTACTATCTCAGCCCCACTGGCTGGTCAGAGCCCAGTGATACCCTGGAGCTGGTGGTGACAGGTGAGAGGACACTCAGGGGTCCCAGCCTCAGGCTCTGCACTCAGGAAGGTGCTCTGCTCTCAGGGGCGTGTCCCCTCTCACAGCCCAGCCCTGGGGGATATGAGGGAGATGTGAGCCCCATTTAACATGCTGCCTCCTCCTCTCCTAGGATTCTACAGCAAACCCACCCTCTCAGCCCTGCCAAGTGCTGTGGTGACATCAGGAGGGAATGTGACCCTCCAGTGTGACTCACGGCTAGGATTTTCCAGGTTCATTCTGACTAAGGAAGGAGAACACCAGCCCTCCTGGACCCTGGACTCACAGCGACTCCCCACTGGGCAGTTCCAGGCCCTGTTCCCTGTAGGTCCCGTGGTCTCGAGTCACAGATGGACGTTCAGATGCTGTGGCTGTTACAAGAAGTACCCCCAGGTGTGGTCATATCCCAGTGATCCCCTGGAGCTCCTGGTCCCAGGTGAGGCTCCTCAGCCCTGTGTCCTCTCCCTACGATCTATTTGGGGCCCTGTTCTCAAGAGATGTCTGGTCTGGCATGCCTGTGACGGGGCCCTGAGGAAGGGTCACCCAGAGGATATCTGCCCCTCAGAGGCCCTCTTACCCCTGCTCACCCCCTTCCCTCTCACCTGGGGTCTAGAAGGTGCCAGGTTGGCAGAAGGGGGCTCTTGGGGATGGCACAGGACAGATCTAGGAGAAGAGTTTGAGTGAGGTGGAGAATCCAGGGTCGTCCCCAGCCCCTCACTCCCTTCCTGTCACATTTCCAGGATGTGCTGCAGATGCCAGCCCCCCACCCACAGCTCCCATCTCAACAACTACTGGGTCACTGAAACCTCTTCTCTCAGAGGGAGCATAGATCACCCAGGGCAGTTCTGAGAGTCTCCCAGAGAGTATAATGCCCCTCAGATACTCAGGGACAGGCTTGTGTCCCAGGGGGGCTAGGACATGTTTTGTGTATCTCCTGAATGTTTTCTCTTTAATTTTAACCATGTTGATATACATTTAAAAGACTTCTTAGTATCAAACATTTGGATATTAACCCCACCAGATGACATCTATTATTAATTCAGGTTTTCTGACTTGTATAAGCCTATTTAGGAATTTTTGCATTTGGATGTATAATTAGAATTGAGCTATAATTTGGTTTTTTTTCTTTTTTTATGTTAAAACTGGTTAAAATAGATTTGCATAGTTACTTATTTTTTGTGCTCATCCAATTTTATAATACCACTGATTTTCCTGTTCCTTAAGGCTTTGAAGACCAGAAACGTGGACTTTCTTGGTTTTGGATATTTGAATAGGAGAGGGTAGAGGTTATGTTTTTTTGTTTGTTTGTTAAGTATTTATTGAGTGCCTTTAACCATTACATGATTTTAATATCAAAGAATCTGAGAAATTCACACATTCTTGCAACTCGCTTTCTTACCCAACATTTTAGTGTGAAAAAGTTCAAATATAAAGTCGAATGACTAGCGTTCTCTCCTTGAAATCTTCTATTAGTTTCCAGACTTCTTTCAATGAGAGAGCCAGAGAAAGGCAGCCAGAGAAAGAGAGGGTGAGAGTGAGAGAAAGACAGAGAAAGACAGAGAGAGAGAATGATGATGATGATGGTGATGAGGATGATGGTGATGATGATGACGATGATGATGACGATGATGATGATGATGATGACAATGACGATGACGACGACGATGACAGTAATGGAAACTCCCTCATCCATCCTGTCATTTCTGACTTGTCTCCAATGCACCAAGCCCCCAGATCTCAGCTCCCTCTTCTCCTCTGGACCCTCCCTGTATCCCACAGACATGACTTTATTCCTTATTGAAAAACAAACTGAGGTCTTTCTGGGGACCTGCTCTTCCTGCAGCCTGTGATGTGCCTGGTCTGGGTCTTTACATGGCTCCTCTCAGACTCCTTATCCTACTCAGGAGTCGGCTTAAACATCATCTCCAAGTGTGGCATTCACTGTGACGCTGTGTAGAACAGACCCGCCTCCTTATTAGTTTACTTCTTGTAATTAACCCAACCTATACTGTATGGGTTCAATTTTCTCTCTTCTCTCATATAAATATGACCAAAGTCTCAACCATGAATCCTAGGTCCTCAGTTGTTGAACAAATAGAATGTCTTATATCTGGAAGAGTGAACTTACATGTCAATATCCCAGAGTGAACAGAGAGCATACAGGAATTCAATTGTTTCTGTATTAGGAGACCACTGTTCTCAACAATTCTGAGCTCTTGGGGCACATCCAAACTCTGTTCCAAAGTGACTCAGAAGCAAAATCTAAATTCAAAAAACAAAGATAAACTGAAAGAATACAATGAGAACAGAAGGAAACCTTCTACAGCAGAGAAAATGTACATTAAGGAACTGCATAACAATTATGTCATGAGGAAAAGAGGGAATTATAAGAAGACAGAGCCCAGGGGAAAGGCTTGAGTCTCATCAACTGCTCATCCATCCCTGGTTTTTTATGATTCTCAGAAGCAGCTGACACCATCAGGCCATCACAAAACAAGTCAGACTCCAAGAGTGGTGAGTAGGAGAAATTCTCAGTTATAGGTCTGGTGCAGAGAATCAAGTCCTGGCAAGGGGTGGTAGGAGCCCGGGTGGACATCCAGGGATCCTGGGGTGATTTTGGTCTTCCTTGACCTCTGTGACCTTTCCGTCCACAATTCCTAGCCTCACACCCTCAAGATTACACAGTGGAGAATCTCATCCGGATGGGCATGGCTGGCTTGATCCTGCTGGTCCTTGGGATTCTGCTATTTCAGGCTCGACACAGCTTGAGAAGACCCCAAGCTGCAGCCAAGACGCAAACACAAGATAGAACAATGCACTGTTCAGAGTGGTAGAGCCTTGGAAATACGTCCTAGGTAACCAGGAGCTTCCGAAGGAGCAGCTGGGGCATAAGCTGTGTGAACTATCTGCAGATCATTGCGAGATGGAGGAATCATTGTTCACGTGCAGGGACAATGTCTGGACTCTTCTGCCATCAAAGTGTGAAAGATTCCTTCACAGCCACCATTGAGTTACGTTCATGGGTCCCTATCTTTCCCCATTTCTGTGAAATCATTATATACCCCATGTGGCAGATTTGGGTCCACACCTCCTTACACTTTCTTCATCTGGTACACTTTAATGTAATATACATTTTTTAAATTTCTAATTACCACATACCTTGATGTATATTAAGGAGTCTCCATCTCTTCATTCAGAGCATGTAATCTGTTTTTAATAAATCATTAAATTTCCATAATAGGGATTCAGCCTGAAAGAGATGAATCCAAAATGATGCCCTGACACGCTCTCTGGACTCCACAAGTCCTTCACTTCTCATCAGATGCTACCCGTGTAGTTTCATCAGAAATATCACCACTTGAGTTAAGACATTACTCTCTGAAGTGATAGCAATGCTCTTACTCCTCTTGAAAAACTCATTGTTAAAAATACTAATTCAAGGCTTTTTTCAGTTTCTCTGGAGTATATACTCCCTTCATGGCCAACTTAAATGTTCCAATGTGAGGTCTGTAATGTAGAGTTGGGAAGTCACGCACAGGGTTGATGTTACAAAACAGTCCAAGCCAATAGGACACCTTGAATGCCACTCTGATAGCCCCAAAGTGCACCTAAGTTTCCTTGTTTTTTACGTGTAATGATCATTCCTACTTCAATGTTGTGACAGTTTCAGTGTAATCACAAGGCCAAAATTCCAGCACATTCAGGAGAGTTACAAAGAGAAACATGGGAATATAAGTTGTGGGAGGGAATAGTGAGCCCAGAGAATTTTGATTCATTACTCATAGGAGTGTAAAGTACATCCATGAATTCAGAGAGTAGATTATTATACTTATCTAGTTAAAGTAAGGGACACACAGCTATGGTCTTTAAGTACATACCTTAGAGAAAATGTGTACATATGCACCAGGATCCATGCACAAGGACATTGACAAGAGAGTTATTCATATTAGTCAAAATCATATTAAGACTACATGCACCAAATAAGAGAGAATTTGGTGTTCTACATAGAAAATGAAATACAATACATCAGTGAAAATGAACAAACTAAAATTCAAGTAGGCATGTGTATCCATCTTCAAACATGATAGTAAGTAAATGTAAGAAGATTATAAAAACAATTTTTAGGGTTATCCCATTTACCTGATGTTAAAAAAGAACCATCATGTATTATTTAGGAATGTGTACTTACGATAAACTCTATGAATAAAGGAGAGAAAAGAATTCTATCAAATCTATGATGGTGGTTACAAATAAGGTGATGTTAGATGGTTTTGTTCAAGATGGAAACCATAGAATCTTCTGGAATATGGTCAATCTTCTTTTTGACTTTCATTTGATGACTCATAAGTCTACTTGTCATTACTGGTAGATAGTGCATTTCAATTCTACAATCTCTCCTTATTTTCCATACAATTTAGTGAGTTGGGTTGAAGTAGGGTGGTGAGAACCACATCCTACACTAGTGACTAATTCGTAACAAAGCAGCCGTTCATCAGTTATAGCAAATACTTCACACGTTGGCATTGTGTTTTCCTCAAAACATGATCTCTCCTGCCTGACCACCCTCACCCGAGTCCAATCAGACGAGGAGCTGCTTTCCAGGGGAGAAATTGTGTCTCTGAACAAACGGTTTGGCCAATACCAGACTATATGCAGTTAAGAATTTATTTATTATTTATTTATTTATTTATTTATTTATTTATTTATTTATTTATTTATTTATGAGGAAGATCAGCCCTGAGTTAACATCTGATGCTAATCCTCCTCTTTTTGCTGAGGAAGATTGGCCCTGGGCTACCATCCACGCCCATCTTCCTCTATTTTATATGGGACTCTGCCACAGCATGGTTTGACAAGCAGCCTGCAAACCCGGGCCACCAAAACGGAGTGTGTGAACTTAACTGCTACACCATCAGGCTATATGTAGTTAAGAATTTAAAGTGGGTTCATGTGAGTACATGAACCCATAATGGCCCAAGTATCTACATCAGGATGAATCCACCCAATATGGACTTTGGTGTGATTTCAGAAATGGGGTTTAACCCCATCAGGTAGTGGTTTGGGGTCACATCCCCGGGATTGATTCCAGACAGGACTACACTCAGAATGTCCGCTCTTTTCTTGGACTCCACTAAGGGGGAATCAGATAGAGGTCATGGGAGGGAAGCAGCTCTCCTTTCCCACAGAAAATCTGTGTCACAGGTTCTCACGTGCTATGTTCTATGAACCTGCTCTGTCTGGTTCTGTCTGCTCCCCTCATCTGCACTGATCCAGACAAGCTGGGCTGGGACAGAGCCTGGGTCCCCACATGCCCACCCTGTGTTTCCTGGAATGGAAGTGGTGTGCACTGCAGGGAAGTCAGCCCAGCCCAGGTTCTAGGACAACATGGTCTCTATGGAGCTCAGCAGCCATGATCCCTTTCAAATGGGGACCTTTATATATCTCCTTTATTTTTTCAGGAATTCTCAACATTCCTGTGCAGTTCAGCTAAGACACCTCCACATGTCTGAGCTCTATCCTCTCAATTCACCTCCTCGAGGTTGACCTTCCATGATGCTCAGACTAGCTAAGATCCTCTATTATCTAATGTCCAATCTCCAAATATTTATTCCACATAATACATGTCGTAGTGTATGAGTACAGATATTTTGTAATTAATTATTTGATGTCCATCACATCCCCAAGACTAGTAGGGATCAGGAGCAGGCTCCATGTCAAGTAAGCACATATTTTAGTTTTCACACTGGTACACTGTGTGAATAGAGTTGATATTTGTAGGTAAACTTTGACTGACTGGATGGGTGAATGGAGTTATTGTAAATGGAAAAAAATGAAAGAAAAAAATTTATTTCACACACAGACACACGCACACACACTGCGATCTGAAGTAAATCAAGCCAGCATCCTCCCCTGCTGCCTTCCTCTTTCATTTGTGTAAATCTGGTCCCTCTTTAAGTTCCTAGAGCCCAGGATTCCCTGTTTTCCACTCCGCTCAGCTGAAGCATAAGGAAAAGCTAGTAAACCCAAATAAGCCAATCAAACACAAAAACAAAACCATGGAGGCGAGAACTGCTACATAACTTGTGGGGCACAGTGCAAAATGAAAATACGGGGACCCGTGTTCAATTGTCAAGATGGTGACAGAAGAGCATTAACTCAATTTGGAGCCCCGTCCAATCACACATCTCACCGCCCATGAATCCCACCCTGCGTAGAGCAATGGGGAATCCAGCTACTGCACACTGTGGTACAGACCAGCGTTTTCTGAGTGCCTCTCGGGTGCCAGGACCTGGGCTGGGTGCCGCACACATCCCATCGCTGAGTCTTCAACACATAACTATTAGGTGGGGGTCATCTCCTCCTTCGTAAAGATGATCTCAGGGTCATGAATTCCTTTGCCTAAAACACACTGGTTTAGGACTAACATCGATTTACAAGTAGGTCTGTCTCCTAGCTCCTGCCCATTCCCACTCACTGCCTCCCAATTCAATCCTATCCCAGCATGAACCTAAAGATCTGGCATGACACTCACACCAAGTTTCACGGTCCTGTTCTCTGTCTCACCCCCAGTCTCTGCTATTTCAAGGCAGGCAGCCTTGTAAGGAGGTGCTGTACTCTGGGGTCAGGGTGATCTGGATTCCATTCACACATGGAAACTTGCAGGGAGATTTGACCTTGAAGGACCAACACAGCGTCCCGAAGCCTTGGTGTTGTTGTCTTTCAAGTGCAGATGATATTTGAGTGTTAGAAGCATCCCAAGAGAAGAAAAGCCCCACTGACAGGCCCTGAAATTTCTGATGCCCCACAAATAGTAGCTCCTTCCCTTACACCTTCCTTCTGGAGAAGAGAAAAAAAGTGGGGTCCCTTGAAGAGAGCCTCCCATTTCCTCCAGGGCTCCCCCTGAACCAGGATCCCAGATTTTCCAGCCTTGTTTCCACAGCAATGAGCATGTGACCATCCACGCCTGGAGAAGAGGGACTCTCTGAGCTCCAGGATAACCAAGCACATTGAGATCCCAGAGCAAGACAGCAGTCCCCTATCACTGTATGTGCTCAATGACTACAAACTTTGCAAAGGCCTCCAACAGAAAGTGCCCCTGGAGGTTGTGGAGACAGGTCAGGGGCCTCCATAGCCCAATCCTCCACCCTCTGCTTCTGTCCTCAGGCTGGACATGGTGTGTGTCCCCACATGGATCCCATGTGTACCAGGCCCCCTCACAGTATTGTAGGGACAGACATGGTCATGGTGCTGCTGACCATGGTATCTCATGGTATCCCCATAGAAATAGCTCTATAACGGTGTTCAATATCTTCAGATAACAAGGTGGCAGTTTTGTGAAGTTTTCAATGTAATAAATAATTTGGTCCTCATATAAACCTCATGAGGAAATTACTAATCTCTTTTACATTTACATGATGAGAAAGTCGAGGTTCAGAGATTCAACAGCATGTTCAGAGTCACAGAGCCAAAGAAGGGAAGAGCCAGAAATGAGGCCAGGCTGCCAGATACCAGACCCCAGTCTTGCAAACACTGTATATTTCCACTTATATTAGTTTCCTAGGGATCTCATAAGATTGCTACAAACTGGGTAGATTAAAACAGATCTATTCTCTTACAATTATGGAGACTAGAAGTCCACAATAAATCTATCAGCAAGCCCATGGTCACTAGGCAGGCTCTTGGGAAAAATCCTTCCTTACCTCTTAGCTCTTGTTGGCCCCAGACACTCCTATGTTCCTGGGATCCTGACTCCAATCTCTGCCTCTATCTTCACATGGCTGACATCTCCTCGTGTATCCCTGTCTTCAATGACATTCTCCTTATGTGCCTCTTCTCTGCTTCTGGTAAGAACTGAATGAGGACCCATCCTAATTCATTACAATCTTATTTTAATTTGATTACATCTGCAAAAATCCTATTTCCAAAAAGGTCACATCCACGGGTACTGGCCATGAGGACTTCAATATATCATTTTAGGTGGCGCAATTCAACTCATATGAGTATCCAAAAGAAAATATACATAGAAATGAATTTATCAAAGGAAGTGCAACGCTTATACACTGTAGCTTTCCTTTTTTTTTAATATGCTTAAGGAAATTTGAAAAAACATAAATCAAGGGAAACACATTCCAGGATCATGGATTTGAAGATTTAACATTGTAAAGATGACAGTACTCTCCAAGGCAATCTATCAAATCAATTCAATCCTTTTCAAAATCACAGAGTCCATTTCTGCAGAAATGAAAAAGCCTTTTTGCTAATTCAAGGTAATTGCAAAGGACCCACATTAGCCAACAAATTGTAAAAAAGAATAACAAATTTGGAGATCTCACACTTCCTGACTTCAAACTTAGTACAAATCCCTAGTAATAAAAACAGTGTGGTGTTTGCATGAGGACAGACCTATAGCTGCCTGGAATAAAAATGAAGGGCAAGAGACAAACTCATGCATATGAGCTGTTCACTTTTGATGCAAGTGCCAAGACCACTCAATGGAAAAGGAATAGTCTCCTAAACAAACTGTATGGGGAAAACTGGATATCCACATGCAAAAGAAAAAAGCTGGACACTTCTTATGCAAAAATTATCTCAAAATGTATCAATATAAGATTTAAAATTATAAAATCATTAGAGAAAAAACATAGAGTCAATCTTCATAACCTTGGACTTGACAATAGTTTTTTACATATGACAATGAAGGACAGGCAGCAAACAAAAACATAGACTAATTGAATGTCACCAAATTTTAAAATATATATCAAGAGTGTAAAAGACAACCTACAGAAGTGGAAAAGATGTTTTCAAATTGTATATCAAATAAGAGTCTAGTATCCACAACATATAAAGAATATGTTTAACACAACAACCAAAAAATGACCCAATTTAAAAATAGTCCAGTGGCTTGAATAGACATTTCTACAAGGAAGATGTACAAATGCACAGCAAGCATATGAAAAATGGTCAACTCCTTAGCAATTAGGGAAATGCAAATAAAACCACTATGAGTTGCCACTTCACACGCACTAGATTGAACATAATTTGAAAAAAATCAAGAAGTGTTGATGAGAATGTGGAGAAATCTGAATTCACATGCATTGCTGGTGGAAATTGGAAATGTTTCAGCTGCTGTGGAAAGCAGTTTGGCAGTTTCCTAACAGGTTAAACCCAGAATTACCATATGACCTAGAAACTTCCCTTCTAGGTCTAAGTTTCAGTTATGGAAGATTAATAAGTTGTAGAGATCTGCCATACAACTGTGTGCCTATAGTTAACAATACTGTACTATGCACGAAAATTTGTAAAGAGAGTAGATCTCATGTTGAGTGCTCTTACCACAATAAAGAAAAGAATAAAGAATTTTAAACAGGTATTCGAACAAACACTTATGCAAGTGTGTTTATAGAAGAACTATTCACAGTAGACAAAGAGTGACAAGAGCCCAAATGTCCATCAAATGATGAATGGAAAAACATCACAAACAAACCTATGAATTGTCTCCAACTAGTGCTTTTGCTCAAAGCATGGAGATAGAATTCACAGTATCAGATGAAGAGTTATTGTCCTGGGGACGAGAGGTTATGAGGAGGCAGAAATGACTCAGGGGTTTGAAGGTGAGTGATGAAGAGAAGGTGCTGCTGCTCATAGAAACGAGAAAGTCAGAGAGAGGAAGTGTTTGGGAGAAACAAAACCACAGACCCAGGCCAGGCAGGAGCTGTGGTTCCCTTTATGAGTCAGTTGACAATATTATAAACATCCCCCCAAGCCTCCTTCTCCTCTCGGGGTCATCAATCCTGTGATAGCCCCATTGGCTCCTCTGGTCAAGCAAGGCAGAGAGTGGAAGGGTCCTCCATTCTTCACTGTCTTCTACCTCACATACAATAGACAAATCCACTCACCTTGTTAGAGTGGAAAATATCCGGTATTTAAGAGATCTGTCCACCGATGCCCTCCTTATCCTTCACAGAGATGCAACCTGACATGGTGGGTTTAACGTGTCAGACACGAGTCCCAACATGTCAGATATTCCTCAAATCTCTTTGTGTTTAAGGATTTGTCCACTGCTGACAGTTCAGCTTTGCTCCTTAATAATAACTAGGCTCAGTATAGAATTCTGTACTCACAATTTGTACCTTGAAGGTATTTCTCCAGTATTTTCTGTCACTTGTTTTTGCTCTTGGGAAGTCCAGTCCCAATGAGCTTGCCATTCATTTGAGGGTCACTTGCATTTTCTCCAGTAGTTTTAGAAATTTTTTTTAAATTTATTCTCAATGTTCTTTACCAGGGTAAAGATGTGATTTCATTTTTAAATTCATGAACTTTAAATCCATGTTCTTTCTCATTTCTGTAAAAATTTCAGCCACTCTCTTTTCAAGGTTGCCCAAAACCATTCTAACTTCTTTTATCTTGAAACTGTGATAGATGTATGTTTATACTTTTCATTGTATTTTCTGTGTATATTCATTATATTTTCTATTTTTCCATTTCAGGTCTTGCTGTGATGCATTCTAGAAATCTAGTCAATATTTTATTCCAGCGATGTAAGCAAGATGGTGGAATAGGAAGCCCCAGCCCTCATTCCTCCACGCAAACACTGATACAACAAGGATATTTGGGCCAAAATACCTTTATGAGAACTCCAGAATCTAGTTAATAGGTTGCAAGACCTCAGACAAGCATAAAACCAAGAAAAAAACACTTTAAAATGGATAAAAAGAGCCATTTCCCTTTGCTCATGTCACCCTTCCCCCAAGCCTCTGAGAGATCAGCTGAGCCCAAGATTTCTCCTCCAGAGAAAAGAGACAGTGAAGCTGCATCTGAGGGTGCTGCCCCAGAGACCTACGGTGTCCTACCTCACTCAGAGCGCGAGGCTGCAGGGGCACGAGGGGGAAGCCAAGAACAGAGGAAAGGGGCTCTCAGTGCAGGCACAGCCCTGAGACTGCTCTCCCAGGAGCGGGGAGAGGAGCGGAGCTTGCACATCCACAGATAACATTTCACAGGCTCCCAGAGGCTATAACTGTGCTGAGTTGGTGGACTTTCCCTGCCAGAACCAGACCATAAAGACTGGAAGAGGTGGCTGCTTCCTCCAGTGCACAAATACCATAGCAAAGCTACAAGAAACACGAAGAATCAGGGAAATATGACACGATCAAAGAAAATAAATAAATCTCCATTAATTGACCATAAAAAAATGGAGATCTATGACTTGTCTGACAAATTATCCAAAATAGTTACCTTAATTATTTTAACTGAATAATCTTCCACAAGGGTACCAAGAACATACAATGGGGAAAGGATAGTTTATTCAATAAATGGTGTTAGGAAAACTAGTTATTCACATAAAAGGAATGAAATTGAACACTCAACTCACACCATATACAAAAATCAACTCAAAACTGATTAATGACTTAAATGTAAGACCTGAAACAATGAAACTACTAGAATAAAACAAAGGTGAAAATCTTCTTACAACAGTTTAGGCAATGATTTTTTTTTTTTTTTTTTGGATATAACATCAAAAGCACAGGCAATAAAAGCAAAAATAGACAAGTGGGATTTCATCAAACTAAAAAGCTTCCTCACAGCAGAGGAAAAAATCAATTGGATGATAAGGCAACTTACAGAATGGGAGAATATACTGAGAATCATAAATCTGACAGGGGTTAATTTTGAAAACATGTAAATGAGGAAATTTATAAAAGAAATCTTAACTAAGTTGGAGTCCAGAGGGCCTGTAGGAGGAGCTCTCACACCCTATCCCACATTGTCAATTATATCAAACAGACTTGCTTCTTGGATAGAAGTAAAACTACTTTACTACTGAAGGAAGATTTCTCTCCTCACCAGGCAAAAGACCATCCAATAAGAAATGCCACAGCTCAACCAATAAGAAGCTATTGCCACCCTGAACTGTTACTTTCCCCCAATGGACTTTCCTTTAGACCCCTCTTTACTCCCCCCTTTTCTCTATAAAAGCAGCTCCCACTCTTTGCTGGATTTGCCTATGGTCTGCAATAGCATAAATTGCAATTCTTTGGATGTTCCTGAGTGAACTCATTTTGCGATAAAATAGCAGGTAAATTTGCTTTTTTTTTTTTTTGGAAAGAAGGAATAAAAGTATCTTATTTGTAGATGACATGAATATTTATGTTGAAAATGTCAACAAATATAGGGAAAAAAAGCCCTCCTGCAAAATAATGTGCAAGTTTACCAAAGTCACAGTAATGTACAAAATCAATTGCTTTTTTATAGATCAGCAATAAACAATTAGAATTTGAAGTGTGAAAAAAGTACCATTTGCAATAGCATCAACAAATGCAATGCTTAGGTATAAATCTAACAAAACTAATTTACCACTAATCTAAAAAAACTAACAGACTCTGATGAAAGATATCAAAGATGACTTTTTTCCAGTAATTTTATTGAGATCATAATGATTTACGGCATTGTGTAATATCGGGTGTACATTATTATTTATCAATTTCTGAATAGACTTCATCATGCTCACCCCCAGTAGTCTAATTATTGTCCGTCACTGTACATATGTTCCCCTTTGCCCCTTTCACCCACCTCCCATTCCCTTTCCTCTCAGTAATTTGTTCTCTTTGTAGATGTTTTTGTTATCTTCCACAAATGAGTGTAATCATGCAGATCACAAGACAAATCATGTAATCATGTATTTGTCTTTCTCTGTCTGACTTACTTCGCTTACCATCACACGCTCAAGGTCCATCCATGTTCTTGCAAATGGGATGATTTTTGTCTTTTTTATGGCTGAGTAGTATTCCATTGCATATATATACCACACCTTCTTTATTCATTCATCTGTAGAAGGGCACTTGGGTTGCACTCACATCTTTGCTGTTGTGAATAATACTGCAATGAACATAGGGGTGTGTAAATCTCTTTGGATCATTGATTTCAAGTTCTTTGAATAAATACCCAGTAGTGGAATAGCTGGATCATATGGTACTTATACATTTAATTTTTTGAGAAATCTCCATCTGTTTTCCATAGTGGCTGCACCAGTTTGCATTCCCACCAGCAGTGTATGAGGGTTCCCTTCTCTCCACATCCTCTCCAACATTTGTTGATTTTGTCTTGGTAATTATAGACGTTCCGACCAGTGTAAGGTGATATCTCATCGTAGTTTTGATTCGCATTTCACTAATAATTAGTGATGTTGAACATCATTTCATATGTCTGTTGGCCATCTGTATGTGTTCTTTGGAAAAATGTCCGTTCATATCCTCTGCCCATTTTTTGATTGGGTTATTTGTTTTATTGTTGTTGAGCTGTTTGAGTTCTTTATATATTTTGGAGATCAACTCCTTGTTGGATAAAGGATTTGCAAATATTTTCTCCCAGTTGATGGGCTGCCTTCATTTTGTTCATGGTTTCCTTTGCTTTGCAGAGGCTTTTTAGTCTGATGTAGTCCTATTTGTTAACTTTTTCTTTTGTTTCCCTTGCCCAGGTAGACATGGTATTTGAAAAGATGCTGCTAAGGCTAATGTCAAATAGTGTACTGCCTATATTTTCTTCTAGGAGCTTTATGGTTTCAAGTCTTACATTCAAGTCTTTAATCCATTTTGAGTTAATTATTGTGTATGGTGTAAGATAACAGTCTAATTTCATTCTTTTGTATGTGGCTCTCCAGTTTTTCCAACATTTTATTCATTCATTCACTTTGTTTGTTTGTTTGTTTGTTTATAGAATTCTCACTTCTCTTTAATCACTGAATTTCCGATTTTACAAATATCTTACAAGAATTCAGTTAACTAAGGTTTTGGGGGAAACTGTTCTTACTTGCACGTGAAGAGCTATTACATGCTCCATTTTTCTGTAAATAACTCTATTGGCTGGATTAACAAACATTGTCACAGAAACAATTTTTTTAAAGCCATAGATCAGTGAATTTATATTTACAAAAACCATAAACAAAAATGCATTTCTCCTTTACTAGGAGGACTTGAATAAATGTTTGAACATTAAGGCAGCTCAACACCATTTATTGAAGAGACTTTCCTTTCTCCATTGTATGCTTTTGTCTTCTTTGTCAAAAATTAGCTGTCCATAGATGTGTGGTTTTATTTCTGGGTTTTCCATTCTGTCCCATTGATCTGTGTGCCTGTTTTTGTGCCAGTACCATGCTGCTTTAATTACTGTAGCTTTGCAGTATATTTTGAAGTCAGGGATTGTGATGCTTCCAGATTTGTTCTTTTTTCTCAGGATTGCTTTGGCTATTCAGGGTCTTTTGTTCTTCCATATACATTTTAGGGTTCTTTGTTCTATTTCCATGTATAATGTCATTGGGATTCTGATTGGGACTGCATTGAATCTGTAGGTTGCTTCATAGGTAGTATGGACATTTTAACTATGTTGATTCTTCCAACCCATGAGCGTGGAATACCTCTCTGTTTCTTTAAGTCTTCTTCAATTTCTTTCAGTAAAGTCTTATAGTTTTCAGTGACTAGGTCTTTCACCACTTGGTTAAGTTTATTTCTAGATACTGTATGCTTTTCGTTGTGATTGTAAATGGAATTGTATTCTTGATTCCTCTTTCTGCTAGTCTGTTGTTAGCATATAGAAATGCAAGTGATTCTTGTAAGTTGATTTTGCACCGTGCAAATTTGTTGTAGTTATTGAGTATTTCTAATAGATTTCTGATGGATTCTTTAGGGTTTTCTAAACATAGTATCATGTCACCTGCAAACAGCGAGAGTTTCACATCTTCATTTCCAATTTGGATTCCTTTTATTTCTTTTCCTTGCCTAATTGTTCTGGCTAAACCTCCAGTAGTATGTTGAATAGGAGTGGTGAGAGTGGTCACCCTTGTCTTGTTCCTGTTCTCAGAGGAATGGCTTTCAGTTTTTCACCATTAAGTATGATGTGGGGTGTGGTATTGTCATATATGGCCTTTATTACTTTGAGGTACTTTCCTTCTATACCCATTTTATTGAGAGTTTTTGTCATATATGGATGTTGGGTCTTGTCAATTCTTTCTCTGCGTCTATTGAAATGATCATGG
Source organism: Ceratotherium simum simum (assembly GCF_057802395.1). NCBI lineage: Eukaryota > Metazoa > Chordata > Mammalia > Perissodactyla > Rhinocerotidae > Ceratotherium > Ceratotherium simum. The sequence continues at coordinate 6,485,389 of NC_141932.1, forward strand.
GATTCTTATTCCTCATTTTGTTAATGTAGTGTATCACACTGATTGATTTGCAGAAGTCGAATCATCCCAGCATCCCTGGAGTAAATATCACTTGATCTTGGTGTATAATCTTTTTAATGTATTGCTGTATTCGGTTTGCCAATATTTTGTTGAGGATTTTTGCATCTATGTTCATCAGTGATATTGGCCTGTAATTTTCCTTCTTTGAGTTGTCCTTGTCTGGTTTTGGTATCAGGATAATGTTGGTCTCATAGAATGAGTTAGGAATCATTCCATCTTCTTCAGTTTTCTGGAATAGTTTGAGAAAAATAGGTTAAATCTACGGATGTTTGATAAAATTCTCCAGAGAAGCCATCTGGTCTTGGACTTTTCTTTTTTGAGAGGTTTTTTTATTGCTGTTTCAATCTCTTTACTTGTGATTTGCCTATTCAGAATCTGTATTTCTTCTTGATTCAGTTTTGGGAGGTTGTATGTGTCTAATAATTTATCCCTTTCGTCTAGGTTATCCAATTTGTGGGCATATAGTTTTTCATCATATTCTCTTATAATTCTTTGTATTTCTGCAATATCTGTTGTAATGTCTCCTCTTTCAACTATAATTTTACTTATTTGAGCCTTATCTCTTTTTTTCTTGGTGAGTCTGGCTAAGGGTTTCTCAATTTTGTTTGTCTTGTCAAAGAAGCAGTTCTTAGTTTCATTAATCCTTTCTACTGTTTTTTTAGTCTCTATTTCATTTATTTCTGCTCTGATTTTTATTATTTCCCTCCTTCTGCTTACTTTTGGCCTTGTTTGTTCTTCTTTTTCTTGTTCTGTTAGCTGCAGTTTAAGATTACTTGTGTGAGATTTTTCTTATTTATTGAGGTGGGCCTGTATCGCTATGAATTTCCCTCTTATGACCGCTTTTGATGTGTCCCGTAAGAGTTGGTATGTTGTATTTTCATTTTCGTTTGTTTCCAGGTATTTTTTTAATTTCTCCTTTGATTTCTTCATTAATCCAATAGTTGTTCAGTAGCTTGTTCTTTAGTCTACTCATATTTCTGACTTTCCCAGTTTTTTTCTTGTAGTTTATTTCTAGTTTCACAGCATTGTAGTTGGAAAACATGCTTCAGAAGATTTCAATCTTCTTAAGTTTACTGAAGCTTGCCTTGTTTCCCAACATATGGTCTATCTTTAAGATTGATGCATGTGCACTTGAGAAGAACGTGTATTCTGTTATTTTTGGTTAGAATGCTCTGTATATATCTATTGAGTCCACCTGATCAAGTGTTTAATTTAAATATACTATTTCCTTGTTGACTTTTTGTCTGGATAATCTATCCATTGATGTAAGTGGGATGTTGAGGTCCCCTACTATTATTGTGTTGCTTTAATTTCTCCCTTTAGGTCTGTTAATAGTTGCTTCATATACTTTGGTGCCCCTGTGTTAGCTGCATATATATTAATAAGTATATGGCCTCTTGGTGGAATGTCCCTTTTATTATTATATACTGCCTTCTTTGTCTGTCATTGTCTTTGTGTGTGTGTGTGTGTGAGTAAGATCAGCCCTGAGCTAACATCCATGCTAATCCTCCTCTTTTTGCTGAGGAAGACCAGCTCTGAGCTAACATCTATTGCCAATCCTCCTCCTTTTTTTCCCCCAAAGCCCCAGTAGATAGTTGTATGTCATAGTTGCTCATCCTTCTAGTTGCTGTATGTGGGATGCGGCCTCAGCATGGCCGGAGAAGCGGTGCGTCAGTGCGTGCCCAGGATCCGAACCCAGGCTGCCAGTAGCAGGGCGTGTGCACTTAACCACTAAGCCATGGGGCCAGCCCTGTCATTGTCTTTTTTAACTTGAAGTCTGCTTTGTCTGATATAGGTATGGCAACACTTGCTTTCTTTTGTTTGCCATTAGCTTGGAGTATCATCTTCCAACCCTTCACTCTGAGCCTTTGTTTGTCTCTAAAGCTAGGATGTGTTTTCTGGAGGCAGCATATCATTGGGTCTTGTTCTCTAATCCATCCAGCTACTCTGTGTCTTTTGATTGGAGAATTCGATCTATTTACATTTAGAGTGGTTATTGATATATGAGGGCTTCATACTGCCATTTTACCTCTTGTTTTCCTGTTGTTCTGTTTCCATTGTTTCTCTTCCTTTGTATTTCTGATTGCCATGTCATTTTTGTGGTTTTCTGAGGACGTTTTCTCATTTTCTCTCTCTTTGTGAATTCTCATTCTGTTCTGATTTTTTGTTTAGTAGTTACTGTGAGGTTTGTATAAAAGATCTTGTAGATGAAATAGTCCATTTTCTCATAGCCTCTTATCTCCATTAACCTAAGCAGGTTCCTCTTATCTCCATTAACCTAAACATTCCATCCCTTACCTCTTCCTCTTCTGAGTTATTGTTGTTACAAATTCTATTGTTTTTAATGTTGTGAGTTTGTGACTAAGTTGAAGTGTTTAGTTACTTTTGATGCTTTCCTTCCCTTTATCTTTTAAGTTTGAGTTGAATAATTCCTTCCTTTTTCTGATAGAGAGCTGCAGTTTTCTGATTTTATCTCTCCATCTCCTTGCTGAAAGCGTTGTAAACCTTTGCCTTTTTGTTTCTGGTATGAGGGCATCTTTAATTACTTCTTGTAGGGGAGGTCTAGTGGCGATGAACTTCCTCAGCTTTTGTTTATGTGGGAAAGCTTTTATTTCTCCAGTAGCTGAATGAAAGTTTCACTGGATGGAGTATACTTGACTGAAAGTTTTTGTCTTTTTGTGTTTTGAATATATCATTCCATGCTCTCCTAGCCTATAGGGTTTCTGCTCAGAAATCCACGGAAAGCCTCATAGAGGTTCCTTTGCAGATTATTTTCTTCTGCCTTGCTGCCCTTAATATTTTTTATTTGTTGTTGACTTTCTCCCATTTTACTATTATATGCCTTGGAAAAGTTCTTTTAGCTTTGATGTAATTAGGCATTCTATTACCTTCATTTATTTGTAAATCCAGATCTCTTCTCCCTCTTGAAAACCTATAATACTTATGTTGCTTTTTCTAATTGAGTAGAATATTTCTCAAAGAATTTCTTCATTGTTTAAAAATTTTAGTTCTGTCTCCTCCTCCACCTGTAGCATTTCTATACTTTTATTCTCTAAATCACTCATTATTTCCTCTATAGCATCAGCTCTATTTTTTAAGGATTCTAGATTTTTTATTTCGTTAGTTGTCTTTTTCATATCCAGAATTTCTTCTTGACTATTTTTTAATAGTTTCAATCTCCCAGGTGAAGAGATTCATCTTAATCCTGATGTCATTGAACTGTCTGTGCTCTCTTGTAACTCAGAGTTTTTTTATGACAGCTATTTTGAATTCCCTGTCATTTAGATAGTGCATTTCTGTGTCTTCAGTGTTGGTTTCTGGAAGAATTGTCATTTTCCTTCTGGTCTGAATTGTTGCTGCAGTTTCTCGTGGTGTTTGATGAACTAATCTTTTGTCAGGGTATTTGTGGTAGTGCTAGGTCACAGATTCCACCTGCTATCTCTAGGGGGGAGCAGAAGCAGAGTTTCTGGTCCCACCCCATCTGCTGGAAGTTGTGCATGCACTACAGGCACTTGCACCTGCCTGGATAACATTCAGGCACTTGTGTGGACTGTGGTTGGTGGGCTGGTCTTCCTCACAGGGACCGAGCTAGGGCCACTCCTTGGGGCCTCAGGGGCATGGTGCACTCCATTTCCACCAGGAAAGTGATCACCAGTGGACTAAGGGCTGCCGCTGCCTCCTCCTACAGTAACTCCGGGGCGCACTCTCTCTTTAAGGGCTCAATGGTACTATGGGAGCTCACCCAGGCCTGCAGTGTGCTTGTCCCAGTGTGTAGATCTGCTACAGTCTCTGCTTGTGGTCTCATCAGCCTCTGTGCTTGGTGGGTGGGGCTTCCTCATGGGGACGAAACCAGGGCCACTCCTTGGGGCCACAGGGGCATGGTGGGCTCCCCTCCACCAGGAAAATGATCACCAGTGGGTTAAGGCTGCTGCTGACTCTTCCTAAAGTTGCCCTTGGGCACGTTCCCACTTCTAGGGCACTTGATCCAGGCTGGAAAGCGATCCTGTGTGTGCTCAGGGCTGCCAGAGGAGAGTAGGGAGTGCTCACCTCTCTCCACCACTTCCCAGAGGGCCAGGCCATCCACTCTCAGATGTATAGCTGCACGTTTCTCTCAGGCACCCTGTTGTGCTGTGTGGGCTTCCTCTGCTGGTCAATGAATGTCCATTTAGTTGTAGTTCAAAAGGGGGAGAGAGAAAGGGAACAGCTCACTCTGCCATGTTGCTGACATCCATAAATTTGCTTTTTAAGTTGACGAAAGGAATTCATACAACTAAATGCAAAAAGAATAATAATAACCCAATTTTAAAAATGGGCAAAGGACCTGAACAGGCATTTCTCAAAAGAAGGCATCCAAATGGCCAACCAGTATATGAAAAGGTCCTCAGCCTCACTAATCATGAAGGAAATGCAAAGCAAAACCACAATAAGATGTTACCTCAGACCTGTTAGAATTGCTGTCACCAAGAAAACAAGAGATAACAAGTACTGGAAAAAATGTGTAAAAAAGATAACCTTGTGCACCATTGGTGGGAATGTAAATTAGCACAGCCATTTTGGAAAATAGTTTGGAGGTTCCTCAAAAAATTAAAAATGGAACTACCATATGATCCAGCAACGCGACTTCTGGATATATTTCCAAACTAAATAAAATTAGGATCTCAGAGAGACAGCCACACTCCTGTGTTCATTGCAGCATTATTCACAATAGCCAAGATATGGAAACAACCTAACTATCCATCAACAGATGAATGGATAAAGAAGATGCAGTGTATATATATGCAATGTGTCAATGCAAATAATCAATAACCAATCTATAGACAAGAAAGATACAGTTGTATTTATTGAGCTAATACTGAAGACTAGCCCAGAAGTGTTATCTCCACCAGGGAAGAAAGCTCTCCAGAGAAGCATGGTTTACAGCATGGCTAGATACCACTTCAGAACAAAGAACACACATCAAGCATGACATGAATACAGTTTTTTCACCAAATCACAAGGATATGTTTTGCTACAGTTTAGCACATACACATCAAGTCAACTTGACCTGGTTCTCTAGAAAGAAAAGCTTATCTTCAAAGAAGTACTGGTATTGGTGTTAGAGAAAGGGAGACATTCATGCCTATCTTTAAAGACTACATTCCTTGCTTTGGGAAAATGTTTGGAGCAGAAGTACAATGCATGTTTGATGGGCCATAAGTCAGATCGCTCTGGGAAAAGCAAGCTTTAGGCTGAATCACGGTTAAACCAGAAAGACTTCCCCAAACACCTCAATATGCAGAAACTTCTTATAATTCTTATTATTTTCCTCAAATGGATTATCATTCCACTCTATCCTCTAATTTGCTTAGAGGGTAGATCTTTTTTTTTTTTTTTTTTTTTAATTTTTTGTTTATTGCAGTAACATTGGTTTATAACATTGTAAAAATTTCAGGTGTACATCATTGTACTTCTATTTCTGCATGGACCACATCATGTTCACCACCAAAATACTAATTACAACCCATCACCACACACATGCACCGAATTATCTAGAGGGTAGATCTTAATCGTTCTCACCACACACAAAAAATAGTAACTATGTGATGTGATGGATTTGTTAATTCACTTCATTATGCTAATTATTACAAAATGTATACATATATCAAAACATCAAGTTGTACACCTTAAATATAAAGAATTGTTATTTCTTAATTGTACCTTAATAAAGCTGACAAAATTTTGTTTCTTTTAATTACACCAAGCACTTTGGAAGTTATTCCACTTCTAATTTTAAGTAGTTACTCTCTCATGCATTTTGTTTGTTTCTTTGTTTATTGCAGTAACATTGGTTTATAACATTGTATAAATTTAAGGTATACATCATTATACTTCTATTTCTGCATAGATTACATCATGTTCACCAGCCAAATACTAATTACAACCCATCACCACACACATGTGCCGAATTAAGCCTTTCACCCTCCTCCCTCCCCCCTTCCCCTCTGGTAACCACCAATCCAATCTCTGTCTCTATGTGTTTGTTTATTGTTGTTATTATCTACTACTTAATGAAGGAAATCATATGGTATTTGACCTTCTCCCTCTGACTTTTTTCACTTTGCATAATACCCTCAATGTCCATCCATGTTGTCACAAATGGCTGGATTTCATCCTTTCTTATGGCTGAGTAGTATTCCATTGTGTATATATACCATTTCTTCTTTATCCATTCGTCCCTTGATGGCCACTTAGGTTGCTTCCAAGTCTTGGCTATTGTGAATAACGCTGCAATGAACACAGGGGTGAATATATCTTTATGCATTGGTGTTTTCAAGTTCTTTGGATAAATACCCAGCAGTGGAATAGCTGGATCATATGGTAGTTCTATCCTTGATTTTTTGAGGAATCTCCATACTGTTTTCCATAGTGGCTGCACCAGTTTGCACTCCCACCAGCAGTGTATGAGAGTTCCATTCTCTCCACATCCTCTCCAACACATGTTGTTTCCTGTCTTGTTAATTATAACCATTCTGATGGGCGTGAGGTGATATCTCATTGTAGTTTTGATTTGCATTTCCCTGATAGTTAATGATTTTGAACATCTTTTCATGTGTCTATTGGCGATCTGTATATCTTCTTTGGAGAAGTGTCTGTTCAGGTCTTTTGCCCATTTTTTAATCAGGTTGGTAGTTTTTTTGTTGTTGAGATGCATGAGTTCTTTATATATTTTGGAGATTAAGCCCTTATCAGATGTGTGGTTTGCAAATATCTTCTCCCAATTGTTAAGTTGTCTTTTCGTTTTGTTGATGGTTTCCTTTGCTGTGTAGAAGCTTTTTAGTTTGATGTAGTCCCATTTGTTTATTTTTTCTATTGTTTCTCTTGCCTGGTCAGACATGGTGCTTGCAAATATGTTGCTAAGACTGATGTCGAAGAGTGTACTGCCTATGTTTTCTTCTAGAAGTTTCACAGTTTCAGGTCTTACATTCAAGTCTTTAATCCATTTGGAGTTAATTTTTGTGTATGGTGTAAGGTAAGGGTCTACTTTCATTTTTTTGCATGTGGCTATCCAGTTTTCCAAACACTATTTGTTGAAGAGACTTTATTTTCTCCATTGTATGTTCTTCGCTCCTTTGTCGAAGATTAGCTGTCCATAGATGTGTGGGTTTATTTCTGGGCTTTCAATTCTATTCCATTGATCTGTGTGTCTGTTTTTGTGACAGTACCATGCTGTTTTGGTTACTATAGCTTTGTAGTATATTTTGAAATCAGGGAGTGTGAAACCTCCAGCTTTGTTCTTTTTTCTCAGGATTTCTTTAGCTATTTGGGGTCTTTTGTTTTTCGATATAAATTTTAGGATTCGTTGTTCTATTTCTGTGAAAAACGTTGTTGGAACTTTGATAGGGATTGCATTGAATCTATAGATGGCTTTAGGAAGTATGGACATCTTAACTATGTTAAATCTTCCAATCCAAGAGCATGGAATATCTTTCCATTTCTTTGTGTCTTCTTCAATATCTTTCAGAAATGTTTTATAGTTTTCAGTGTACAGATCTTTCACCTCTTTGGTTAAGTTTATTCCTAGGTATTTTATTCTTTTTGTTGCAATTGTAAATGGGATTGTATTCTTAATTTCTCTTTCTGCTACTTCGTTGTTAGTGTATAGAAATGCAACTGATTTTTGTATGTTGATTTGTATCCTGCAAATTTAACGTATTTGTTTACTACTTCTAAAAGTTTTCTGGTGGATTCCTTAGGGTTTTCTATATATAAAATGATGTCATCTGCAAAGAGTGACAGTTTCACTTCTTCCTTTCCAATTTGGATTGCTCTGGCTAGGACTTTCAGTACTATGTTAAATAGGAGTGGTGAGAGTGGGCATCCTTGTCTGGTTCCTGTTCTTAGAGGGATAGCTTTTAGTCTTTCACCATTGAGGATGATATTAGCTGTGGGCTTGTCATATATGGCCATTATTATGTTGAGGTACTTTCCTTCTATACCCATTTTATTCAGAGTTTTTATCCTAAATGGATGCTGTATCTTGTCAAATGCTTTCTCTGCATCTATTGAGATGATCATGTGATTTTTATTCTTCGTTTTATTAATGTGAAGTATTACGTTGATTGATTTGCGAATGTTGAACCATCCCAGCATCCCTGGAATAAATCCCACTTGATCATGGTGTATAATCTTTTTAACGTATTGTTGTATGCGATTTGCTAGTATTTTGTTGAGGATTTTTGCATCGATGTACATCAGTGATATTGGCCTGTAATTTTCTTTTTTTGTGTTGTCCTTTTCTGGTTTTGGTATCAGGGTAATGTCGGCTTCGTAGAATGAGTTAGGGAGCTTCCCCGCCTCCTCAATTTTTTGGAAGAGTTTGAGAAGGATAGGTATTAAGTCTTCTTTGACTGTTTGGTAGAATTCACCAGGGAAGCCCTCTGGTCCTGGACTTTTATTTTTAGGGAGGTTTTTGATTACTGTTTCAATCTCCTTACTGGTGATTGGTCTATTCAAATTCTCTACTTTTTCTTCATCCACTTTTGGAAGGTTGTATGATTCTAAGAATTTATCCATTTCTTCCAGATTGTCAAATTGGTTGGCATATAACTTTTCATAGTATTCTCTTATAATCTTTTGTATTTCTGAGGTGTCTGTTGTAATTTCTCCTCTTTAATTTCTCATTTTGCTTATTTGTGCCTTCTCTCTTTTTTTCTTGGTGAGTTTAGCTAAAGGTTTGTCAATTTTGTTGATCTTTTCCAAGAACCAGCTCTTGGTTTTATTAATTTTTTCTATTGTTTTTTTGGTCTCTATTTCATTTATTTCTGCTCTGATTTTTATTATTTCCCTTCTTCTACTGATTTGGGGCTTTGTTTGTTCTCTTTTTCCAGTTCCTTTAAGTGCATTGTTAGATTGTTTATTTGAGATTTTTCTTGTTTGTTGAGATAGGCCTGTATTGCTATGAACTTCCCTCTTAGAACTGCTTTTGCTGTATCCCATAAATTCTGGCTTGTCGTATTTTCATTTTCATTTGTCTCCAGGTATTTTTTTATTTCTTCTTTGATTTCTTCATTGAGCCAGTCGTTGTTCAGTAGCATTTTGTTTATTCTCCACATATTTGTGGCTTTTCTGATTTTCTTCCTATTTTTGATTTCCAGTTTCATACCATTGTGGTCAGAAAAGATGCTTGGTATTATTTCAATCTTCTTAAATTTATGGAGACTTGTTTTGTGGCCTAATATGTGATCAATCCTGGTGTGCATTTGAAAAGAACATGTATGCTTCGGTTTTTGGATGGACTGCTCTGTATATATGTACTAGGTCCATGTGTTCAAGTGTGTCATTTAAGGCCAATGTTTCCTTATTGATCTTCTGTTTGGATGATCTATCTATTGATGTAAGTGGAGTGTTAAAGTCTGCTACTATTATTGTGTTACTGTCTATTTCTGTTTTTATTTCTGTTAATAATGGCTTTATATATTTAGGTGCACCTACATTGAGTGCATAGATATTTACAAGTGTTATATCCTCTTGTTGGATTGTTCCCTTGATCATTATGTAATGCCCTTCTTTGTCTCTTTTTACAGTTTTTGTTTTAAAGTCTATTTTGTCTGGTATGAGTATTGCTACCCCAGCTTTCTTTTCATTGCCATTTGCGTGGAGTATCTTTTTCCATCCCTTCACTTTCAGTTTGTGAGTGTCTTTAGTTCTGAAGTGTGTCTCTTGTATGCAGCATATATATGGGTCTTGTTTTTGTATCCAATCAGCTACCTTATGCCTTTTAATTGGAGCATTTAGTCCATTGACGTTTAAAGTAGCTATTCATAAGTACGTACTTACTGCCATTTTTTAATTTTTTTTTCCTCAGTGTTTTAGTAGTCCTTCTCTGTTCCTTTCTTCTATACAGAATTGATGGTCACTTTAGTTTGACCTCTGTCTGAAAGCTCTTCTCTTTAACTCCCCTCCTCCCTCATTTTATGTTTTTGATATCATATCTAACCTCTTTTTTGTGCATTTGTATCCATTACCCTCTTATAATGGAAATAGATAATTTTTCCTATTCGTGGTCTTCCTTTTTTCCCCTTAAATCTGTCCCTTTAACATTTCTTGTAACACTGGTTTCTTGGTGACAAACTCCTTTAATTTTTGCTTGTCTGGGAAATTTTTGATCTCTCCTCCCATTTTGAATGATAACCTTGCTGGTAGAGTATTCTTGGCTGTAAGTTTTTTCCTTTTAGCACTTTAAATATATCGTGCCACTCTCTTCTAGCCTGTAAGGTTTCTGCTGATATGTCAGCTGATAGCCTTACAGGGTTTCCTTTGTATGTAACTTGACATTCTCTTGCGCCTTTTAGGATTCTCTCTTTATCTTTAATTCTGGACATTTTGATTATGAAGTGGTTTCATGTGGGCCTCTTTGGGTTTATCTTGTTTGGGGCTCTCTGTGCTTCCTGTACCTGGATGTCTGTTTCCTTCCTTAGGTTAGGGAAGTTTTCGTCTATTATTTTTTGAAATAGATTCTCTGACCCTTGTCTCACTCTTCTCCTTCCGGGACACCTATAACACGGATGTTAGTGCACTTGATGTTGTCCCAGAGGTCCTTAGACTGTCCTCACTCTTTTTAATTCTCTTTTCTTTTACACGTTCTGCTTGGGTAATTTCTTCTAGTCTTTTGTCCAGCTCACAGATCCATTGTTCTGTATCCTCTACTCTGCTTTTGAGTCCCTCTAGTGAATTTTTCATTTCCAGTATGGTATTCTTCATTTCTGATTGGTTCTTTTTTATATCTTCCATTTCTTTGTTGACATTCTCACTGAGTTCATCTATTCTTCTCCCCAGATCAGAGAGTCTCCTTAACACTCTTAGTTTGAACTCTCTGTCAGGTAGGTTGCTCTTTTCTGTTTCACTTAGTTCCTTTTCTGGGGTTTTGTCCTGTTCCCTTGCTTGGAATGTATTCTTTTGCCTCCTCATTTTGCCTCTTTCCCTGTGCTTGTGCCTAAGTATTAGGTAGGTCAGCTACATCTCCTGCTCATGGATAGGTGACCTTATACAAGTGATGCCTTAGGAGTCCTGCAGTGTGCTTCCCTCAATTCTGAATGTTCCAGGGGTGACCCCTATGTGGGCTATGTGTGTCCTTCTGTTGTGGCTTGTTTGTTCTCCCTGTAGGCGCCCAGGGAGGCTGAGTTATGCTCCTGGCCAGCTGTTGTAATGCTCAGCTGCTTGTAGTTGTTGTGGGCCCTTCAGTCTCTTTATCAGGTGTGAGGAGCCCCAGCACAGTTGGCTGCAAGATCTAATACCACATTTGTGTTGCAGTATTTCTTTTAAGTGAGTAGGACCCCAGCGTGGCAGGTTGTTAGGCTCAGGGGCTTACTATTGCTATAAGCCTCCAACCTATAGGTCTCTTGTCAGCTCTCTGAGGATTGCAGCTGGGTGGGGCTGGCCTCAGGCTCGGGAGCACCCAATTGTTTCAGGCTTTGTAAAGTGGGGCACACCCCCTATGTCTTTGAGAAGCACAAGATTTCTGCAGCTGACAGGCCCTGCTGCCCACAGGTCCACACACACAGTCAACACAGTCCTGCCCCGTGTGCTCATCCCGACCTCCTCAAGTGGACCCAGTCTCTCCACAGCAGGAGCCCCACACTCTCCACCACCACCCCACACTCTCCACCCACTCCTTGTGCACGCCCTGCCCCACAGAATTGGGCTCAGTTGCCAGGCTGCCGAAAATCCAGTCACCAATCTATGCAGGCCCACAAGTTGCCTGAGGGCTTGTTGTTGGGTAGGGCCAGTCTCTAGGGTGGGCTGCCTGCCCTGGCTGAGCTGGATTAAACCGGTGCTCTAGCGGGTGGGGCAGACCTGGGCTAACAGGCCCCAGGGAGAACTCCAATGGCGTCTGTGTCAGCACGCCCACACAAGGCCACAACAGTGGCCGCCGCCAATGTCTCAGTCCCTGGAGAGGTCTCACCTCTCACCGAGATGCACTCACGGCCTATCAGGGGAGTCTCTTTTCACCCAAGCACTGTGCACCTTTCTTTCTGGTGATTTTAGGAAGCTTTCTGAAATGGGTGAGTTTGCGCGTGGGCCCTTTAAGAGCCGGTTTTAATTTCTTTGTGAACCAGCTTTTCCGAGGGTACTCCCCAATGTTTTAGTAGCAGGCAAAGTCAGATATTATGCCACTCATCTCGATTGTGCTGTGTCCACAAAGTGCCCACAGCGAGGGCGCTCCCTGGCTCAGGGCCCCACTCCTCCAGAGAGGCTGCATACCTGTGGGCTGCTCCTGGGCTGCTGTGACGCTGGCAGCTTGTGAAGGTGGCGTTTTTTCTCTCCAGAAGGGAATATCTGCCTCTTCCACCTCAATTGGGATTGTCCTTTGTTGCAGGAGTTCCTCTTATCCAGTTTTCAGTTCTCCTTCAGGGGTCATTTTTCCACGAGTAGTTGTAAATTGGCTGTGTCCGTGGGAGGAGGTGAGTTCAGAGTTTGCTTATGCCACCATCTTGACTTCTCCTCTCTCATGCATTTTTATTGCATGAATTTACATTTTTATTTCTGAGCAAGTATTCATTATATTCTTCCTTTAGAGAAGAAAAGGTCCTAGTTACATGTTACCTGAACTCTGAGTACTCACACACACATATATGTCTGTGCCTGTGTTATCTGTGTGTCTATGAGCACACGCATGTGTGTGTGTGTATGGGTTGTATGCAAGTGTGTGTTTGTATAAATTTCTTTTTTGTGTCATTTTTCATCACTGTTGCATCTCACCTTCTCCATTTTGGATTCATTGTTTTCCCAATTAAATTTCTTCACTTAGTATTCCTTTCACTGAGTGTGAAAATAGTAAATTATCTAAGAACTTGCAGCTCTGGCAATGCTTTCTTTCACTCTCGTTCTCTTTATCAACTTACTTGGAAATATTTTCTTATTTAAAATAAAATGTAGGATTCAACTCCTAGGAGAGGAAAATCCATCTGATGGTCAAGGATCCACCCCGTAAAGCTATTCTTATCTCTCCTGAAGACATGGCCCCACGTGGTGAGTTTCACCTGTGGTATTCAGATCAGAGTCTCCTCCTGTTTGGGTATTTGCCCCTGCTGACTCCTTCTGCTTTGTCCCTTAAAAATAATTTGGCTCAGTGTAAAATTATTCACAAACAATTAATTCCTGGAAGCTATTTCTCCAATCTCTTCTGGCATCTCTTTTTGCTGTGGGACAGTCTGGTCCCAGAGCCTGTCATTCTATTGACAGTGATTTGCATTTTCTCTAGGAAGTAATTTTAGGACTTTTTACAGGACCCATGCCAGTCCTCCTCGAATTTTTTTTGAGTTGAAATTAACATGAAATAAAATGAGCATTTTAAAGTGTACAATTCAGTGTAAGATATATTTTTTTAATTTACCTTCATTTTCTTCATTTACCATAAAGGGACAAGACACAGATGTCACTTTAATTATAGGCCGCCCAGTACTTAGTCTTTCCTCATCTCTGTAAAAGTTAATTCTTTATCCCTTGAGCTGTTGCTGGACGTCCTTCTCCTTCTTTCCTGTGACACAATAGATGTGACGTTGGCCTTCCTCATTCTATTCCCCAAGTATCTTAAATTTCCATTTCTGGTTGCTCTACACGGCATTCTGGAAAATTCCCTCATTATTATGTTCCAGTTTCATAATTGGCTTTCAGCTGTCTTGTCCTTGAAGGATTATTTTTTTTAATGTCTCAATTCTACTGGATTTTTCATCTCTAAAATTTCTAACTCATTCAATAGTTGCCTATTCTATAAAAACAATCCATGTTCTTGCATCAAAAATTCCATTTCTCCCTTTATGTTTCAGATATTTAAACATGCTCAATTTAAAATTACTCTCCTGGGGCCGCGCCGTGGCTTAGTGGTTAAGTGTGCATGCTCTGCTACTGGCAGCCCAGGTTCGGATTCCCAGGCGCTCACCGACGCATAGCTTCTCTGGCAGTGCTGAGGCTGCGTCCCACATGCAGCAACTGGAAGGATGTACAACTATGACATACAACTATCTACTGGGGCTTTGGGGGAAAAAAAAAGAGGAGGATTGGCAATAGATGTTAGCTCAGGGCCGGTCTTCCTCAGAAAAAAGAGGAGGATTAGCACAGATGTTAGCTCAGGGCTGATCTTCCTCACAAAAATAATAACAAATAAATAAAATAAAATAACTCTCCTATTTTTCTAATGACTCTATTCCTTGCATATGATAACCCCATTCATCAGTAGCTTGTTGTCCATAGCATGTTCATCATGATTAGGACGACTCTTGACTGTCCATTCCTGTTGGAAGGTTCTCCTCTCACATCCCTGATCTTTCAGAGAGGGTTTCCCAGGGCTGTCCTGGGACTCGGGCTGACAAGGGGGGACTGTTGCAACTGTTCCTGCCTCATGGCATCCACTATCTCAAACTGAGCATCTGCTCAGGGTTGTGCCTGGCAGGGATGGTCCAATGGGAGCTTCACATTCACATGGGTGACAGACGCCCATGGCTGACAATACTGGATTCAATCTGTTTCAGGACACACACGGGAGGTTGCTCAGTACTGGCTATGGGTTCAGGTCAGTGGGCAGATATTCCAGTGTCCACCCAGAAACACATAGCTTCCAATCTCCACCTGGAGCCCCGACCCCTCCCTTCTTGTGAGGACCTGGGGGTCCTCTCTGTTTCCATGCAGGTGACTTCCTCCATAGGACCTCTTGACAATCCTGGGCACTGTGGCCACTCAGCTTTGTCCTCTATTCTTTGCTGTGGATCCCTCTCCATCATAGGAACTTTCACTTCACTTTTGTGCGTTTGTATGTGGCTATGTATTTCAGAAATATTGTAAGTAGCATTTCTGAGTGTTAGGGGCAGATGAGAGAGAGCTCATGGGTGGGCACATCAATTATCCACTTGACTGTGGAGTCTGACCCCATGATCCTCTCATGTCCCATCCCACTCATGTGTTAACCTAGCCTGGAAATTGATTGAACCCTCCCATGAACACACCACCACTGACCCACAACCACTCTGAAGAGTGGGGTTCATGACAACATGCTGCAGACGAGGAAATTGAGGCTCAGAGATTGGATGTTATACTCAAGGTCTCATGGGCAGTGCATGATGGAGGAATATTTAAATAATAAGCTTTGTCCCCCAATTCAGAGCACTAACCCACTCATCCACCCCTAAAGTTGAAGACAGAATCCCAAGATGAGGAGGAAAGATTTGCCCAAGGGAACGAGGAATCTGAGGAGGCAGGAATGACTCAGAGGTTTGTTTCCAGAGAGAACACTTTTGCAAGAAAAAAGAGAAGTCCGTGAAGGGGGCTGTGATAGAAAAAGCCCATAGTCCACGGCCAAGAGAGGAGTGATGTTTCCTTCCCTTATTTCCCTGTATTTCTCCTTTGTGCTCATTGTCACAATGACCTCAACCTGAACTGTACAGTGAGATGTTGAGCCTGTGTCTCTGCTGATCTGAGCTCTGCAGGGCAGCAGGAAACTGCATCTTCCCTGAAGCATCTCCAGGACCTGGATGACCACTGTTCATGGTGAGAACCCCACAGGGATGTGCTGATGGATGGGCTGAGGATGAAGGAGACCCCATGGGGGAGGCTCTGAGAGGGAAGGACATGCCCTGGGTCACCCTCACCTGAGAGGTGCATCTCAGGAAGACACGACATCTATTTGCTGCTCTGACCTGGAAACAAGAGCCAGGCTCCTGGGGAGGGGCAGTTCCCCTTCCTGTGGGTCTGCTGACGTGACAAACCCGTGACCAAGAGGGCCAGCCTCCGAGCGTCCACACCCTGTGTTTCTGTCTGTCCTTCTGGGCACCTTAGTCTGCTCCATCTGCACAGCTGGGGCCAGAGGGAGGAGAGACCATGACCCCCACCCTCATGGCCCTGCTCTGCCTCGGTGAGATCTCAGGAGGGGGAGGGGAAGCCCTACTCTGGAGGGACCCCCACACACGCAGTCAGGCCGTGGTCCATCGGGACACCCCAGGACACAGGAAACTCATGGGGAGGAGGGATTCTGCTCAGGCTTCAGGGACAAATCTCTCACAGGGAACTCTCTTCCAGGACTGAGTGTGGGCCCCAGGACTCCAGTGCAGGCAGGTGAGTCTGTCCCCAGATGTCCAAGCTTCCACCTTCTCATTGGGTACAAGAGCACTGGTGATAGACCACTCCAAGACCACTCCAAGGCAGCTGAGGATAAAGAAAAGCAGTTCTGGTCTGAGGAATGTGGGACATCTGGGAGGGTCCTGGGGCTGAGATGGAGGAATTGGGGAGAGCTGGGGAACTGGGGGTGGGGAATGTGTTGTGACCCAGCCTCTGATTTCCTTCCAGGGACCCTCCCCAAACCCACCATCTGGGCTGACCCAGGCTCTGTGATCCCCTGGGGGAAGCCAGTGACCATTTGGTGTCAGGGGACCCTGGAGGCCCAAGAGTACCTACTGTATAGAGAGGGAATATCAGGGATTTCAGAACCACAGAACTCACTGGAACCCAGAAAGAAGGCCAAGTTCCTCATCCCATACATGGCAGAGCAACATGCAGGACGATATCACTGCTACTATCGAAGTTCCTCATACTGGTCAGAACACAGTGACCCCCTAGAGCTAGTGGTGACAGGTAAGAGGACACTTAGGGGTCCCAGCCTCAGGTCTGCCCTCAGGAATGGGGTCTGCTCTCAGGGGTGTGTCCCCTCTCACAGCTCAGCCCTGGGGGACATGAGGGAGATGTGAGCCCCATTTAACATGCTGCCTCCTCCTCTCCTAGGAATCTCCAGCAAACCCTACCTCTCAGCCCTGCCAAGCCCTGTGGTGCCCTCAGGAGGGAAAGTGACCATCCAGTGTGACTCACGGCTGGGATTTGACAGGTTCATTCTGACTAAGGAAGGAGAACACAAGCCCTCCTGGACCCTGGACTCACAGCAAATCCCCAGTGGGCAGTTCCAGGCCCTGTTCTCTGTGGGCCCTGTGACCTCCAGCCACAGGTGGATGTTCAGGTGCTATGGCTGTTACAGGAACAAACCCCAGGTGTGGTCACACCCCAGTGACCACCTGGAGCTCCTGATTTCAGGTGAGGAAGTCCCATCCTGCCCCACCCGTGTTTTGAGGCATCAAACAGGTTACCGGGGAGTTTGCTCCCAGGGAGCCCTAGATGAGAGGGTAGGTTGAGGGGATCATGGGGCCCCTGGGCCAGAGACACAGAGGGTGAGAGACAGTGAGAATTGAGGACCAGGATGGAGAAGGGTTATGGGAGGAATCAGCCCCTGCAGTCCACTGCTGGTCTTTCTCCCAGGTGTTTCTCGGAAGCCCTCCCTCCTGACCCAGCAAGGCCATGTTGTGGCCTCTGGACAGAACCTGACCCTCCAATGTCGCTCTGATGCCGGCTATGACAGATTCGCTCTGATCAAGGAGTGGGGACACGACCTCCCCCAGTTCCTTGGCCGGCAGCCCCAGGCTGGGCTCTCTCAGGCCAACTTCCCCCTGGGCCCTGTGAGACCCTCCCATGGGGGCCTGTACAGATGCTATGGTGAACACAACCTCTCCTCCGAGTGGTCAGCACCCAGTGACCCCCTGGACATCCTGGTGGCAGGTGAGGAGCCAGTGGATTCAGTCAGAGACCAAACTCTGCACAGGCCCTGCTGGGGAAGCCCCAGGTGGTGATGCTGGGACAAGATGTGTGTGGTCCCCAGGGAGGGAGAGAGACAGAGACAGGGGATGGGCGGGAGAGGGAGAGATTCAGAGAACATAAGACAGACAGAGAAGAGGGTCCTCAGAGAGAGGCCTGGGGACTCTCAGTTCAGAACAAGGTGGGAGGGCAGCCCCTCACCCGCCCTTCCTCTCTCTAGGACTGTTGTCTGACACACCCTCCCTCTCGGTGCAGCCAGGCCCCACGGTGGCCTCAGGAGAGAATGTGACCCTGCTGTGTCAGTCATGGGGTCTGACGGACACTTTCCTCTTGTCCAAGGAGGGGTCAGCTGATCCACCCCAGCGTCTTAGATCAAAGCACAAAGCTCAGCAGTACCAGGCCCAGTTCTCCTTGAGTCCTGTGACCTCAGCCCACGGGGGGACCTACAGGTGCTACAGCTCATACAGCACCGTGCCCTACAAGTTGTCACACCCCAGTGACCCCCTGGAGCTCATGGTCTCAGGTGAGGGCCCCTGACCCTGTCCTTTCTGAGTCAGTCAGCTCAGGCCCCTGTCCCCCAGAGAGCTCTGGGCCGGGATGGGAGTGAGAGGGTCCGAGGCAGGGTCACCCAGAGAGGGATCTGCCCCTCAGAGTGAAGGAGGGAAACAGGGCCCTCTCATGGCTGCCACTTCCCACGTCCTCATCACCAGAATTCTCCAGGTGAGTGGAGGGAGAGATTTTGGGGCCACAGGGCAGATGAAGGAGAGGAGAGTGAGCAGAGATGGCTTATTTGGGGGAACCTCAAGGCCCTCATCTCCTCTTGTCTTTTGTCCCAGGATCCTCTGGGGACCCCACCTCCCCACCCACAGGCCTCAACTTAACGGCTAGTGAGTCACAGGGGCCTCTGTCCAGAGAAGTCACAGTTTCCCCAGGCCTGTCTCTCGAGACTCAGCTGATCTGACTCCTAGTTCCTCTCTCAGCACAGCTTGTCCCCCAGGGGGGCTGGGAGTTGGGCAGAGATGGGGGGTCCACAAGGACCCAGAGGTTCTGAGGCTGGGTGTACTTGGGGAGGGGCAGTCATGGCAGAGGGAGATGTTGGGGCCCATCCTGGGGGAGGGGCAGCCAGGATGAAGTGGGGAGAAGCAACTCCCCCACCTCCATCCTGATCCCCAGGAGGCTCTGAGGATCAACTACCCCAGATGGAGTCAGGAGCCCTGATGGGTAAGTGAGGGTCTCTGTGGGGGCTGGTGAGAGGGTCCACGGGGGCTGGAGGCTGAGTAACGCCATCAGGAGATGCTGTCTTGGACACACCTTCCCCTGTCTGAGCCTCAGTTTCTCCAAATATAAAGGAGAGAATCATGGCCCAGAGCTTAGATTTCCCTTCAGTTCTGACTACGGCTCTGACCTCCTGGGAGAGGACGCCTCATGGAGAAGCCTCCCAGAACTTGATTTTATGTCCAGGACAAGTCCCCTCTGCAGCAGTGATGGTGACATTATATGGGGAGGGTGGGGCAGGACAAGGGTCCAGGGGGTTCAGTCCCTTTCTCTTCAGCTCAAGGCACTCAGCTCCAGCGGAAAAAGCAAGGAAGGACGTCAGCCCCCTGGTTTCGGGTCCTAGCTTGGCTGCTTCCAGGCTGGGTGACCCAGAGCACATGAGTTAACTCTCTGTGCCTCAGTTTCCTCACCTGTGAAATGGGTGGGTGGGGGTGGCAGTTTTTTGTTACATGATTTTTGTGAGTTAGAGGAGATGAACGCACAGATCCCAGCACGTGCCTGGCACATATGTAGGTGCTCAATTAAATAGCATCATTGGCTCATTCATGACGTCACTCATGCCCAAGGTCTCAAATGGTACCTGAAGGCTCTGATTGGGATCTTGGTGGCCTTCATCCTCCTGCTGTCCCTCTTCCTCTTTCTCCTCCTCTTCATCCGACACTGGCGTCAGAGCAAACACAGGACCTCAGGTGAGTAGGAAACAGGGTGACCCGTGTCACAGGAGGAGGCGGGCGTGGGCACCAGCAGAGGGAAACCCAATAGATGGGAAGGTCAGCTTAGAAAAATATTTTTCCAGAATCTCAAATCAGAAACTCCTAAAGAAAACACTTAACACAGCACACATGTCCACATTTAAGGTATTTTTTATCTTTTGAATCTTATGAAATATTGAACATACACACAAGTGTGTGTTAAGGTTCCCTCCTTTCCTCTCGAATCCCATGTGGATGGTGGGTGGTCATAACCTCCCAGGGCTGAGACTCTGTCCATCTTGACCCAGCCCAGTGACAGGCTGATCTCCAACTCCCTGCAGGGGCTGCAGACCCAGAACCCAAGGACAGAGGCCTGCCCCAAAGAGCCCCAAACTCCCACCCCGCCCTTGGTCCCCTCTCTGCCCCTAACACTTCCGTCTCGTCCCCCAGCTCTGGCCCAGCTGCTGAGGCCCAGGAAGAGACCCTCTGTGAGAGGAGAGGAGGGTCTGCCCTGAGAGGGTGGGCACAGAGGTTTCAGGAAACCATGGGGTCATAGAGTGGGAGGGTCTGGGGATTTGGGGTGAGAAGGACTGAAATCCCACCCTGAAGGACCTCGGGCACATCTACTCACCCCTGGACCTCAGTGGCCCATCAGAGAGCAGAGGGGGCCTGCAGCCCTGAGAGATCTCAGGGAATCCTGCCAAAAGACACACCCCCTGTCCTGCCCCAGCAGATGCTGCAGGGAAGGACACACAGCCTGAGGAGGGGGTGGAGCTGGACCATCAGGTGAGACCCCTGCTCCTGTCCAGGCCACCAGGGACCTTCCTGTTGCCAAACTTAATCCAATGGGCACTTCCCATCCTCACATCACCTGGCTCTCAGCAGCATCCCACACTGACCTCTCCTCTCGGGTACCCTGGGTCATCCTGCTGTGACTTCACTCCTCCTGGTTTCTGTGACCTCATGGCCCCTCCCACATGGACCCCTTTCCTGGTTCCTCATCCTCTGTCTGACGTTCTGGTTGTTGGGGTGCACCCCCAGGTCTCAAGAGGAAGATGCAAGAATGAGTGAATCACCCACAAGTTCCCTAGGTCCCCTTCATTCATTCCCCCAACAATGTGCACAGGGAGCTCACTGTTTACCCGGCTCCATTCAGGTGCTGCAGGTACAGCAATGAGAAAACTGTGTCCACACTCCCTCCTTGAGCTCACCTCGTGCGTGAGGGACAACATGCAAATTTGGCTCATTGGAGCCAAATGAGTGAGAGAGAGCATGTTAGGGTAAGAATCCAAACTGTAGGAAGCATCCAGATGTCCAAGGCTCAGGAAGTCCCAGAAGATTCCATCATGGAAGTGACCTCACTCTGTAACAGTGTGGACAGTTGACTGGAGGAGGTCAGCACTGGGGTCAGGGAGACACTGTTTTTGTCCCTCTGTCTCCTTCCAGCAGGATCCCAAGGATGAAGACCCCCAGGGAGTCATGAACACGCAGGTGAGCCACTCAAGATCAAGACTCAGGCGGGGACTGGCCAACTCTCCTTCCCCCCTGTCAGAGGAATCACTAGACACGAAGGACAGACAAGCAGAAGACAGACAGATGGACAGACAGGTGGGTCGCATCCTCTCCAGACCCCCAGGCTGCCCCCACCCCAACCACATACCTATCCCCCACTCTCTCCCTGCTCCAGGCTGCTGTATCTGAAGACCCCCAGGAAGTGACCTATGCTCAACTGAGCCACTTGACCCTCAGACGGGAGACAACACCTCCTTCCTCCCAGTCAGAGGAGCTCCCAGCAGAGCCCAGTTTGTACGCTGCTCTGGCCATCCACTAGCCCAGGAAGGACCCCGACCCCACCCTCTAGGGAAGGAGACTACAGGGACCCCAGAAGGCACAGGAGCTGCCCCCAGTGGACACCTCCTAATGACCCCTAGCCAGCCTGGATGCCTAACATGGACCACCAGGAGCTTCTGCAACACTTTGAGAGTCAGCTGATTCTGCGACCAAAGATAACTAATATCCCCACATTTTGGAAATAAAACAACAGACATTTCAGTAATCCATGAGTGAAATGAGAAATCCGAACCAGAAGTGAGAGAACGTTTTAAATTGAACGATGATGTAAATATTACATATCACACCTACAAAATGGGAAAATTAAGAACCATGAATGAATATATTAGAAAAGCCTTAAAAAATCAATAACCTAAGCTATCATACCAAGAATTTAGAAAAAAGAATACCAAATTATTCCAAATGAAGATAGATAGAAGGAGGGAAATAATCATGACAAGAGTAGCTACTAATGAGGACGAATACAAAGTAGAGAAAAATCAATAAAGCCAAAAAACCTCATCTTTGAAAACATTAATCACACTTATAAATCCCAGCGACAATGCTCAAGGAAAAAAGAGAAAAGGCACAGATTACATTATCAGGACAGCATCACAGATCCTACAGACTTTAAATAGATAACAGATCATTATGAACAATTTTATGCCAATATATTAGAAAATGTAGACGAAATAGACAAAATCCTCAAAAACACAGTATACCAAAATGATGGATAAAAATAAATAGAAAATCTGAATTGTCTTATATGTTAAATATGTTGAATCTGTAATTAAAATTTTCCCAAAAAGTGTACTCTGAGTCTGGGAAGATTCACTGGTGAATGCTTCTGGACACTTATGCACTTATGAAATACACATGTACACACATACACACACATACACACACATACCAAAGTTAAATAGGCTTCCTCTGAAAATACAGAAGCAGGTAACATTCCTCTAGAAAAAAATTGATACTAAAATCTGACAAGGAAACTACAAAATGGGAAAATCACAGGATGCTGTCTCAGGAACTTAGCTGTAGATTCCTACACAAAATATTCCCAAACAACATTCAGTGATATATAAAATGGATAATATATCATGATCATGCTGGTATGTTTTCTTCAGGAATGGATGGTTGGTTTCATATTCAAAAATCAATCGGGGGCCGGCCTCGTGGCGTAGCGGTTAAGTGCCCACACTCTGCTGCTGGCGGCCTGGGTTCGGATCCCGGGTGCACACTGATGCACCGCTTCTCAAGCCATGCTGTGGCAGTGTCCCATATGAAGTGGAGGAAGATGCGCATGAATGTTAGCCCAGGGCCAGTCTTCCTCAGCTGAAAAAAAGAGGAAGATTGGCACGGATGTTAGCTCAAGGCTGATCTTCCTCACACACACACAAAAAAGTTAACAAATGGTTAAGATGGTAAATTTAAAAAAAAATCAATCAATACATTTCAAACATAAAAGAATAAATAGAAAAAATTGATCATAGCAACAGATTCAAAGCTTCTGACAAAATACATCACCATTTATAATGAAAATACTTCTCAGAAATAAAAGGGAATTTGCTATCATTTATCGAAGCACCTTTAAAAATCTACAATAATTTTTTTTTTTTTGCTGAGGAAGATTCGCCCTGAGCTAACATCTGTGCCAATGTTCCTCCATTTTGTCTGTGAGTCACCACCACAGCACGGCTGACGAGTGGCGCAGGTCCATGCCCAGGAACCCATCCCGAGACCTGAAGCAGATCACACTGAACTTAACCACCACGTCACAAGGCCAGCCCCTAGAAATAATTTTTAAAGATAAAAATTTGAAATCATTCTGACTGTGATTGTGAGTGAGACAAGAATGTTCAGTGTGACCACTTCTATTCAGCATGACACTGAAAGAACCAACCAATTCAATGAAGCAAAAAAAAAAAGGGTAAGCATAAAATGGATAGAATAAAACTGTATTACTCACAGATTACAAAACTGTGTGCATGGAAAGTCCCAAGTAATATAAAGATCTATTATTATAATTTGAGAAGGATTGATCCAATGTGACAGGATATATCATCAATATATAAAAATCAGTTGCATTTCAGACTTCCAGTTTTGGAACAAGAGGAAGTAGAGGTTTGTCTCCCTAACCCCTATAAGGCACAGTAAACTCCTGGACCTTGTATATACAGCAAACGTGAGAATACTCTGAAAAGTGCAGAGAAGGCAGCAGACGGGCTAAGACTGTTAGGACGCCAGGAGTGACACAGTGGGTGTCAAAGGAGCCAGTGGGGGACCTGGATTGCACCCTCCACCTGGCAGTAATGAGTCAGTACCCCAACCATGAGTCAGAAAAGGCCTTCTGTAATGGAAGATTTAAATAAGATCTAGACTTTCACAATGTGATATCCAAAATGTCCAGGTTTTAATTTTAAAAATAACTCATCATAACAAGAATCAGGAAAATCTCACCTTGAGTAAGAAAAGACCATTGTCAACAGATGCTAACACTAAGAAGACACAGAGGTTGGAATTATCTGATAAGGATTGTAAAGCAGCCATAATAAAGATGCTTTGATGGGCGAGTACGCAAATGCTTAAAATGCATTTTAAAAAAAGAGAGTCTCAACAAAGAAATAGAAGATAGAAAAAGGAAGGTAAGGGAAATT
This sequence comes from Ceratotherium simum simum, assembly GCF_057802395.1. Classification (NCBI taxonomy): domain Eukaryota; kingdom Metazoa; phylum Chordata; class Mammalia; order Perissodactyla; family Rhinocerotidae; genus Ceratotherium; species Ceratotherium simum. Next base: position 6,509,510 of record NC_141932.1, read on the forward strand.
TTAGATCTGAAAAATACAAAAATCAAAATAAAAGCCTCCAAAGATGGGCTAAACAGCAGAATAGAGAGGACACAGGAAATAATGACCCTGAAGACAGGACAATAGAAATTACTCAATCTGAACAACTGGGAGCAAATGAGCTGGAAAAGATCATGAATAGAGCCTCAGGACCTGTGAGACTCTAAGAAAAGATCTCACATCCACGTGATTTGAGTCCTAGAAGCAAAGGAGAAAAAGCACGAGACTCAAAATCTATTCAAGAAATCACGGCTGGATTTTCCCCAAACTTGGCAAAAGTCATAAACCTACATATTCATGACACTCAGTGAATCCCAAACAGGAGAATCCCACAGAAATCCATGCCAAGATGCATCATAATCCAACTAAGGGAAACAAAAGACAAGCTCATTGAATGCAGTGAGAGAGAAATGCCACCTGACCATAGAAGGAAACCACTCAGATGACAACGGGCTTCCCATCAGAAACCGTGAAGGCAGGAAGCAAATGGAACGACATTTCAGGTGCAGAAAGAAAAGAACTGTGGATCCCGAATTCAATAGATTGTGAAATAATCCTTCAGGAATGGAGGGGAAATAAAAACATTCTCAGGTGAAGGAAGCTAAGAAGATTTGTCACAAGCAGGCCTCCCCTAAATGAATGGAAAGGACCTGACCCAGAAAGGACCTGACAAAGGGAGGAATCTTGGAACATGAGGAAGGAAGACAGAAGAATGAGAAGAAAACACGTGGACACTGGGACAGCGCAGAGGACAGAGAGTCAGAACTGCCCAGTGATTTTTCCTCCATGAGCACTCACCTCATGTTATTTTCAAATCTCGAGGCAGCAAAAACAAACATACATGTATTATCATGCAATGATGTTCTCATCTTTTCTTAATCTACTAACATTTTAGGAAACAAAGATAAATTGAAGTTTTATTTAGTTCCCAGAGCTCACACGGTGGTGGGCGATGTTTGAATTCCATGCAGCATAAGGAACCTGTGGAACACTTGGAGCAATCAAGACACTCCCAGAAGAGCCAGGCCTTAGTAGTCAGGCCAAACTAGCTATAGGATACACCTAAACTCAGATCGTTGTTAAAGCCTTGAAAGGAAAAGCTGAACCACAAAGTCATTTAATCAACTTCCAAAACATTGATACATACTCTTTAGAGAAAGAAAGCAGAATCTGTATACTCAACAGTATAAGCTCCGTATTGCCTGGCATAGTCATCAAAAACAATCCTGCATAAAGAAGATGTGGTATAGATATATCCAATGGAGTACTACTCAGCCATAAAAAAGTCAAAATTTTCCCATTTGCAACAACACGGATGGACCTTGAGGGTATTACGTTAAGTGAAATAAGCCAGACAAAGAAAGACAAACACTGCGTGACTTCACACATGTGTGGAAGACAAACAAACATATGGACAGAGAGAACAGATTAGTGGTTACCAGAGGGTAAGGGGGTTGGAGGGTGGGCATAAGGGGTAAAAGGGCACAAATATATGGTGACAGACAAATACTAATGTACACCTGAAATTTCACAATGTTATAAACTATTACGACCTAAATAAAATAATTAAAAAAAGAAACAAGCTTGAACTCAGGTGGACTAGCAGAGGTTGATGCCATCCTCAAAGACTTAAAGGAGGCAGAGGTGGGGCCACCGCATCTCTGCTTAATACACCAGCCTGGCCCCTGAAAAACTGGATGGATCCTGGGTGGTGGGTGGTGGATGGTGGAGGGACACAGACCTCACCAAGTACTGACTCCTGTCAGCTGCTCTGTGGGATGGATGCATTTCCTAGGACAGAATTATGCAGCCTCTGGTCACTGTTAGGCAGCTGTGGATCTGGTAACTGAGAAGCAGCTCTTCTTCCCCTGGGATGGACTGCAGTACATGTTCACAGTGTCCAGGGATAAACCAACTCTCCCCCTTTCACAGCATCGTCCAAAGGGACCCTCAGCATCTCGACATCGGGCAGAACATCACATTTGTCCCCAATATTGGTGACATCGTGTTAATTTGACCTGATGAGTAGAGGGTGGCAAGTATTCTGGTTGCCCTGGTATGTACTCCAGATGGTGGGAGATTAAAAAAAGGAAAAAGGAAATTCAAAGAATCAGAGTTGGCCAAAGCAGTGAACTTTACAGAGGTACTGCTCTCTGCAGCCTGCCAACACATATGCTGTATCCCAGCTTGCAACACCTCACACAACGAAAGACACGCATTTCTGGGTATGAGGCTTTGGATGGTGGAAGCAGTATATACCATAATTGAGAAAACAGATTTCTCACTTATCAGGTGATGTAGAAGGCTGCAGGTTTGAGTGGAACCCAGAAGAATATAGGATTCTGCAGTACCAGGACCCTGCAGCCATGGCCATGTGATCTGCCAGGTCCCCTGGTGCTGTAAGTGCCCGTGTTCTGGGATCCTGTGTGAATTCCCTGCCCACCTCCAAGGGCAGATTTGGAGTTCAGCCCCCTTGTGTTCCTGCCTTCATATCACCTGCAGTAGAGAGTAGACGCCATTTAAAAAGCTGCTCCTGACATGCTGCTGGTTCCCAACAGAAACTGAATGACTAACAAGGAGACATCAAGTGTCTATGCAACAGGAACCATCCATGATGAACTGGCTATTGTCATTCCCGCCAAGTCATAAGGTTGCAATCCATTGTTGGATGAGAGTGGTACACCTGGGGCCATGGACACGTCCAGAGGACAAAGGTGAGTTGCACAAAGAGGTGTGTTAGATGCACATGACACTCAAATTTGTACCATCACAATGGCACCTCTCCTCAGCTGTCATCTACAGCTCTGTGGCCTAGGCCATGACTGTCTGGTGGGATATTTTAGAGTAGTGTATTTACAGCTCCATTCACAGGACTTTGATGAGAGGAAATGCCTTCAGTGGGCAGACATTTGGGTAATGAAAAGGATAATTCACTTTTTGTGGAAAGAGAACTGGCTAGATGGAAAGGTGTACACGGACTCCAGGATAGTAGCAAATACCCTGTCTATATGATCAGATACTAGAAGGAGCAAAACTGAACGGAGGAGACAAGAATATCCAGGAAGCAGCCATGTGTATGGACAAATGTACAGGAGTGGGCACAAAGGCCTGGATCATTGAATCAGGTATTAACGTCCCCAGAGAGCCCCACTGTAGACAAGGTCCTTAACAACCAAGGGGACAGGATGGCTCATTCACCAAATACTAGCTGTACTCTGCTCTTCATCCTCCCAGCGTTTACCCAGTGGACTATGATGGACAGCCATGGCGGCAGAGATGGAGGCTACTCATGAGCCTAGTGTAATGGACCGCCTGTCACCAAGAGTGATCCAAATACAGACACTGGTGAATGGCCATCATTTCAGCAGTGCAGACCAACATAGAGTCCTTAATCTTGTGTCATTCCTTATGGAAGCATCAGACATGTGGTTGTGATGTCAGCCCTGGTGGAATGGACACTGATTGAGCCTGACTAGTACATATGTGTGTGAATATTGAGGCATAAAATGTACCCCATTTAAAAGTGTAGTTTGATCACCTTTGACAAATGTAGAAATTCAGGTAACAACTATCACCACAATCAATATATAAAATATTGCCATCACTCCTAAAATTCCATGGTGACCTTTTTAGTCAATCTACGCCCCCTCAAACCCAGACAGAACAAACACCAAACAGCTTTCTTCAGTAGGTGTTAGTTTTGCCAGTTCTAGAATTTCACAGAAATGGAATTACAAGGTATGTACTCTTCTGTATCTGCCTTCTTTTGTGCAGTGCAATGTTTTTTAAAATTCATCCATTTTATTGACATCACATTTTAGTTTTTGTTTCATTTCTCTAGTGATTATTGATGTTGAGCATTTTATCACATGCTTATCGGTCATTTAAATATCTTCTTTTGAGAAATGTCTGATCAAACTGTTTTACTCGTGCAGGAGGGTTTTATTATTATTTGTAAAAGTCTGTACTTCGTCTACATACAAATCCTTTATCAGATACACACACACTATATATAGTATATATATATAACTTTATTATATACATTATATATATATACTTTTATTTTTCCTGCTAGTCTGGCTTGTTTCTTCTGTTACCTAACACTGTCTTTTGTAGAGCAAAAGTTTTCGGTTTTATAAACTCCAATTAATATTTTTGTTGTTATAGTTTGTACTTCTTATATGTTTCTGAAGTATCTTTCTCTAATCTAAGGTTGTAAAGATTTTCTTCAATGTTTTCTTCCGGACGCCTTACGGTTTTGACTTTTGCAATTAGATCTATGATCCATTTTGCATGAATTATTGTGTATGGTGTGAGGTAAAGGTCAAGGTTCATTGTCTTCCAAATAGATATCCAGTTGTCTCAGCACCGTTTGTGGAGAAGATGATCTTTTCCTCATAGAAGTATTTCTATCCTTTGTTAAAAGTCAATTGATCATCTATGTGTGGGTCTACCTCTGGAATACCCATTTTGTTAATTTTTTTGTACCTCCTATCCCTATGCAAATACCACACTGCCCATTACAATTGTTCCTTCCATAGAAAGTCTTGGTGTAAGAAGATGTCCAATTTTATTCCTTTTCAAAATTGTTGTGCTATTGTTGCTCTTTTGTATTTCCACATACATTTTAGTATCAGCGTGTCGATTTCTAAAAAAGCTAGTTGCAATGTTGATTGGGGTGGCTTTGAACACATATCAGTTTAGAGAGAGCTGGTATTTTAACAATATTGAAAATTTCAATCAACAAACTTGGTATATTGCTTTCTTCTTTTTTTTACTTGTTTTTTAATTTCTCTTAGCTACTTATTATAGTTTTAAGTCTTCAGATCTTACACATCTAAACTTATATTGATCCCTACATGTTTACGGTTTTTGGAGCTATTGGAAAAAGTATTGTATTTTAATTTTACTTTCCAATTGTTCCTTGTTAATTTATACAATAAAACAATAAACAAACACATAGGGACAGAGATTGGATTGGTGGTTACTAGAGGGGAAGGGGGAAGGGAGGAGGGTGAAAGGGATAATTCGGTACATGTGTGTGGTGATGGGTTGTAATTAGTATTTTGGTGGTGAACATGATGTAGTCCATGCAGAAATAGAAGTACAATGATGTACACCTGAAATTTTTACAATGTTATAAACCAATGTTACTGCAATAAACAAAAAATTAAAAAAAATAAAAATAAAAAATAAATAAATAAATAAATAAATTCAATTGAGTTTTGAATATTGATCTTATCTTGAGAACTTGCTCCTTCACCTGTTAGTTGTAGAAGCTCCTTTGTAGATTCCTTAGGATTTCCTCCACATGATTACATGTATTGAGAATAAAGACAGTTTTATTCCTTCCATTTCAATCTGTATGCGTTTTACTCCTTTCACGTGTCTTACTACAGTGGCCAGTTCTCGATAGAAGTGGTGAGAGCATCATTGGCTTGTTCCCAATCTCAGAGGAAGAAAAGCATTCAGTATAATATTAGCTAAACATAGATTATAGATGCCCTTTATCTGATTAAGGAAATTCCCTTCCATTCCTGTATTGCTGAGCATTTTATTTGTTTTATCAAATCTGTGTGTGCATGTATACATATAATGATGTGATTTTATTTGGTTAATCTCATAACATAGTGGGTTACATTTGTTGATTTTCAAGGCTGAACTAGCCTGACAACTGAAGATAAATCCCACTTAGTTCTGATGTATTACCCTTTTCTTGTCTTGCTGGCTTTTATTTACCAATATTTTGGTGAGGATTTTGGCATCTCTGTTCTTGAGGGACATTGGTCTGCATCTTTCTTTCTTTGTACTGTCTTTGTCTGATTTGTGTTTGGAGTAATACTTGCCTCAAAAAATTGTTGAAAGTGTTCCTTTCTCTTATATTTTCTGGACGAGATTGTGAACTGAATTAATTCTTCCCCAAATTTGTGGTGGTACATGCCAGTGAGACCATTGCGGCTAGGAGTTTTCTTTGTTGGAAAGCTGTTTTAACTACAAATGCAATTTAATATTTTTCAAGAATATCAGGTGATTTCTTTTTGAGTGACTTTTGCTCATTTGTGACTTTCAAGAATTGGTCCATTCCATTCAAGTTGTCCAATTTATGGGCACAGCGTTGTTTGTATTAGTAGCCTCTTATTATCCTATTAATTATTAATTACTTAAAAATAATCCCATTTGTAGTGATATCCCATCATTCATTCCAGATGTTGCCAAGTTGTGCCTTGTCTCTTTTTTCTAGGATGAGTCTGGCTAGTGGTTTGTCAATTTTATTGGTCTTTTTAGAGAATCAGCTTTGGATTTAAGTGATTTTTGTTCCTCTGTTTCTGTTTTGTTTCATTGATTTCTGCCCTCTATTATTATTGTATTATGCTTACATTGGGGTGAGTGTGCTCTTCTTTTCCTTGTGTCTTATGATGGAAGCTGAGGTTAGTGATTAGAACACATCCTTTTTGAATGTGAGCACTTGCTGTTCTTGCCTTCCTCTAAACTCTTCTTTGGCTGCACCCCACAACGTTTAGTATGGTGTATTTTCATCTTTGTTCAGTTCAAACTTATTTAGAAGTTTCTGGTTTAATTTCCAAATAGTTGAAGATTTTCCAGGTATCTTTCCATTAATAGATTTTTACTTAAATTTCCTTAGAAAAGAAACGACGTATGATACTAATTCTTCTAAATTTGTTAAGCTTTGATTTATAACCAAGCGTATGGACTGTTGTGGCCAATATTCCATGTGTACTCGAAAAGAATCTGTATTTTGCTCTTGGTGAAGTGTTCTCTGTGTGTCAATCAGGACAAGTTGTCGACAGTGTTGGTCAGGTTTTCTGTATCCTTGCTGATTTGCCATCTGTTTGCTCAATCAAGTACTAAGAGAGGAGTGTAAAGTCCCTGACAATAATTGTTGATGTACCCATCGTCCTTTCATTTTTGACAGTTTTTGTTTTATGTACTTTGAAGCTCTGTGGTTTTTTTTATATAACTTTCACTTTATTTTTTTTTAATTTTTTGTTTATTGCAGTAACATTGGTTTATAACATTGTATAAATTTCAGGTGTACATCATTATACTTCTATTTCTGCATAGATTAGTGTGTGGTGATGGGTTGTAATTAGTATTTGGGTGGTAAACATGATGTAATCTATGAAGCTCTGTGGTTTTGTGCATACACAGTTAGGATTACTACTTGATGAGTCTTCTTGGTGAGTTGAACTTTTTATCGTTATGTAATAGCTCTATTTATCCCTGATAATTTTCTTGTTCAAAAGTCTACTTTATCTATCTTTTATTGTACTCATATGTTAGCCAATGTGGTAGATAGAATAATGCTGCTTCACCCTAAATTCCAAAAATGTCCAGACCCTAATCCCTGAAACCTGTGTGTGTGTTACCTTATGTGCAAAAGGGGCTTTTCAGATGTGTCTAAATTAAGTTTCTTGAGATGGGGACATTTTCCTGGATTATCTGTGTGAGCCCGATGTATACACAAGGCTACTTGTAAGAGGGAGATGAAAGGGTCAGAGTCAGCAGTAGGAAATGTGATAATGGAATCAAGAGGCTGCAGTTATGGAAGGAAAGGGTCAGGAGCGCAGTACTACAGGCGTCTCTGGGAGCTGGGAAAGGCCGAGAAACTGATTCTCACTGCAGACCCACCAAAAGCAACCACCTCTGTGACACCTCGACTTTACCCAGTGAGATTGACTTTGCACTTCTGACCTCCATAACAGTAAGATAATAAATTTTTATTGTTTAAATCCACTAAGCTTGTGCTAATTTGTTACAGCAGCAGTGGGAAACTTAGGAAGCCACTTAAGCTTTCTTTTAATTAATGTTTGCATAGCATATTTGTCCTCTTACTTTTAATATATTTACATCATTGTATTAAAGTAAACCTTTTGCAGACTGCATAGATTGGTGCTTACTTGTTGTTGTTAATCCAGTCCTAATCTCTGCCATTAGTTGTGCATGCACCATTTATGTTTAATGTAATTATTGAAGGTTCTTTTCAGATTTACCATTGCATTGTTTGTTTTCTGTTTATTCCCTCTGTTGTTTCTTCTTTGAATTTCCCTTTCCCTTCCCTTTTATTTTGGCTTTTTGGAATACTTTTTAGTATTCCATTTTAAGTTATCTATTGGTGTTCTAACTGAAACTCTTTGCACATTGTTTCTTAAGTGGCTGTTGTAGGTATTATAATATACACACCTAATTTCACAGAGTCCACATAGGTTTAACACTTTACTTCTTCAAGAGAAATGAAGAAGCCCAACACCATATAGATCCTTTCACCCCCATCCCTTTATGCTGCAGCTGTTCTGTGTGTTACGTCTACAGACATTAAAATCCCACCAGACAATGTCATCAGTTTTGCTTTCGACAGCAAAACACATTTTAAAGAACTTAAGATGAGAAACATATTCTATTACATTTACCTAGATAGTTACCATTTTTTGCTCTGCCTTTATTCTTGAATTTCCAAATTTCCCTCTAGAATTATTTTCCTGTCTGCCTGAAGAACTTTCCTTATTTCTTTTATAGCAAGTCTGCTGGCAACAAATTCTCTCAGTGTTTCTTCCTCTCAGAATGACTTTATTTTGCTTTCATTCCTCAAGAATATACCCAGAAGAATTCCAGTTGGTTCTCCTTGTCTCTCAGAATTTTAACATCTTCTGACCTTGGTGGTGTCTGATGTGAAATCTGTAATCATTTAAATCATTTTTCCTGTGTTTCATGGCATTTTTCTCTGGAGGCTTTCAAGCTTTTTTTTTGGTTTTCATTAGTTTGATTACGATTATGACATGCATAGGCAGGGTTTTTAAAGCTTATCACATTTTGCATTTGCTGAGCATCTTGGACCTGTAAATGTATGACACTCAATAAATCTGTGAAATGGTCAGCTGTTTATTTCTTCAAATATTTTTTTCTTCATTAATGTCAATCTTCTTTTGCAGGCAGATCAATGACATGAATTGTCTCACAGGTCCCTGTTCACTGGGAATGTTTAAGTTTATTAAGTTTAAGTTCTTAATCTTTAAAAGAATTAAATCTTTTTTTGCCTCCAACCCATGATCTTACCCAGTGCCTGGAGAAAGAGTTCACAGTGTGACATAAAGATCTCTGCCCAGAGGAGGAAGGGGCACTGAGGAGGCAGAAATGACTCAGAGGTTTTGAAGGAGGATGATAAAGAAAAAGATGGTGCTGACTTAGAGAAACAAGGAGTCAGTAAAGGGAAGTGTTTGGGGAGAAGTAAAACCACAATCCCTGATCAACAGGGAAAGCTATGCTTTCTTCTGAGAAATAGTGGTCAGTCTTCTAAGCATCTCCCCAGCCTCCTTCTCCCCAGGTCCTCCTCCCTGTGATGGCCCCACTGGCTCCTCCAGGCACCAAGACAGAGAGGGGACCAGCCTTCAGTTCCTCACTCTTGCACTTCACATCCAATCATCAAATCCACACCACTATGCCCCCCAAGTCCTTCTTAACAATATCCTGATCCATCACAAGACTCAGGACATCTCATCTGTGTCATCACATCTGCCTCCTTCCTGGTCCTCCAATCCCGGTCCCCACTCCTTTCTCCAGTTCATGCCTCTCACCGCCTCCGAAGGACTCTTCTAATAACCGCGTCTGGTCTGCTCCTGCCCTGCTCAAAACACCTCCAACTGTTTCTACCTTCAAAATACATCCAAGTTGCACCACCTGATGTTCAGGGCTGTGAATGATCAGGTCTGAGCTAAACTCACAGCCGCAGCAAACACAACTCTCCCCCTGAACCAAACTCATCACAGTTACCCACACACACCCCAAGCACACCCACAAACAGAGCTACTTAACAATTCTGTGCCTTCCTTGGGCTCCTCCCTCAGCCAGTCTGAACCTAGCCAACTCCTTTCCAACCTGCCGGTCCAAAAAGCCATCCTGTCTCATTACACTCAACTGTAAATGTACTTTGTGTTATAGGTTTGTGCAACCATTATATCAGAAAACCATGTACATGACTTAAAATACTGATCAACTCATCATCCAAGGGCCAGATTAATGTTGGAGTTTTTTTATTAGTAGAGTTAATTATTTATAGAGCCTTCATGCATTACCTTTCTACATGGTGGTAGTCTTTTTAAAACAGAAATCTGTTCATCCTGTCTGTTGCTTAAAATCTTCCCATTGCCTTAAAGATAAAATCCAAAATACTTGCATGGTGCTCAGGATCCTGGGTGACAAGCCCAGCCTTCTCCTGATTGCTCTCAATTCTGAGAACAGCTCATATCTTCTGGGCGAGGATGCCCCCACCCATCTCCACCTTTGGGCTAACGCTGCTCATGCCTTGGGTCACTGCTTTGCCAGAAGGATCCCTCACAACCCAGACTCCTTTTGCTGGACGTCTACCTGTTGTTGAATGTCATAGTCCAGTTTTCTTTTTTCTTCCAACTTGTATTAAAATAAGACTATAACTGAATTGTTTGCCACTTAAATATTAGTAATGTCTGTCTTCATTCATCTGAGCCCCGTGAGTCCCAGGAAAGGCTCTGTCAGCTTCACCAATGACTCTCCAGCTCCTGGCACACGGACATGATAACTGCTAAATATAATTTGGCTGATTGCCTAACTGATGAAAGAAAGGAAGAAAATTTGCATTTACAGAAGCTCAGAAAAGGGAAGTGAGTTGCCCCAGGTCACAAAGCCTCTATAAGAGGCGCAGTCAGAGTTGGAACAGAAATTGGGCTGGTCCTCCCCTGCCTGCTCCAAGCCTCATGTTCTGGGACAAGTGTCGCTCTCTGGATTTGGGTTTGGCATGAGGTGGAGGCAGAGTGTGTGGGGTCTGGCGAGTGTCCGATCTGGTCTGGAAGATCCCCAGTGCCTACTATATCCTGAGCCCCATCCTTCACGGAGGGCATAGTGAGGCTCTGGGAGGGGCTGTTCCCCTTCCTGCAAGGCCACAGATGAGGAAACTGTGATGTGTCACCAAGCCCTGATATTATCACTTCCCATGCATCTGTCTGTCCTACTGGGCTCTGTGGACCCTATAGGTCATCTGAATGGCTGGGGACCATGGGAAGCAACACTGGGACACCTACTCTCACTGCTTTTCTCTGCCTTGGTGAGTTTTGAGGAAAAGAGGAGGGATGAGATCCCCTCTTCTTCTAGGTCCTGGTCCCTGAGAGACTTCAAGATTCAGGAGACTCACTCGGGGAAGAACTTCTTGCAGGGAGGAGAGATGTGCTCAGCCCCAGATCTGACCCCAGTGCGGAGGAGCACAGACCAAGCCTGCAGCTTCTATGTGTGGGTTGGGGGACACGTTCTCATAGGGAACTCTCTTCTAGGGCTGTGTTGGGGCCCATGGAACCAGGTACGGGCAGGTGAGTCCTCCCCGACACCTCCCACTTCAGCCCAATGAACCCTTCTGGGAAGCTTGGGGAAGGTCAGATGATCTGGCCTGAGGTGACAAGTCTGCGAGGGGCCTGGAGTGACAGCTGGGGAAGCTGAGGGGAGAAGGGCTCCACTGACACTTGAGGTCTGATTCCTTTCCAGGAGCACCCCCTAAACCCTCCATCTGGGCTGACCCAGGACTGATGATCACTAGGGGGAGCCCTGTCACCATCTGGTGTCAGGGGTCTCTGCAGGCTGATGTCTATCATCTGTATAAAGAGAGGGTCTCTAAACCCTTGGATACAGAGGCCCCACAGGACTACAGCAACAAGGCCAGTTTCTCCATCGAATCTGTGAGCTCATACACTGCAGGGCTATATCAGTGTGCATATCACACTAGTGGGAATGGCTGGTCAGAGCGCAGTGACCCCCTGCCCCTAGTGGTGACAGGTAAGAGGGAGGAGCCTGGTCCCCTCCCACTGTGGGCTCCTCCTCACGGGAGGAAAGGAACACAGTGTGGGCTCAGGGGACCCTAGTCCTCACAATCCACACCTGGGGTATGTGAGCTAATGGGCCCCCTTTAACACAGCTCCCTCCTTCTCCCTCAGGAGTGTACAGAGCACCCTCCCTCTCAGCCCACCCAGGACCTGTGGTAGCATCAGGAGGGAACGTGTCCCTCTCCTGTAGCTCAGAGTCCACAATGGAAACTTTACATCTGCTGAAGGAGGGAGGAGCTGACCCACCCCAACACATGGAATTGAGGACCTATCGTAGGAGGGGGCAGGCTGTCTTCCCTGTGGGCCCTGTGAACACCTCCCATGGGGGGACCTACAGATGCTATGGTTCTCACAGCTCCTACCCCTATGCGTGGTCACTCCCCAGCGACCCTCTGCATCTTGAAGTCACAGGTGAGGGCCTCCCTGACCCACCTCTTTCCTAGGACCCCAAAATGACTGATGTAAGCCTTGTGCCCAGTGGAGCCCTGAGGGTGATGGGGACTTGGTGACATGTCTTCATGGGGCGTGAACCACAAAGTGAGAAGTTTAGGGGGTTGAAAAATGAGAACTCTCACTGCAGGCCCCAATGGGCAATGTGGGATGTGAGTCCCATCCAAAACTACCATCCCCTTCTCTCCAGGTGTGTACAGGGAGCCCTCCCTCTTAGCCCAGCCGGGCTCACTGGTGCTTTCTGGAGACAGCCTGACACTCAAGTGTCACTCAGAGGCCGGCTTTGACAGATTCGCTCTGACCAAGGACGAGGGGCTCACACCCCCCCAGCGTCTTCATGGGCAGCACAGCCCTGACTTCCCCCTGGGCCCTGTGAACCACACCCACGGGGGACAGTACAGATGCTACAGTGGACACCACCTCTCCTATGTGTGGTCGGCCCCCAGCACCCCCCTGGACATCCTGATCGTGGGTGAGGAGCCCCATGTCCTGAGTGTCTGTTCAGGGCCCTGGGCACACGGTCAACCCTGGTGGTGATGGGGTCCAGGGAAAGGGTCCTGGAGCAGAGGCTGAGACGGAGCAGTGGTCGAGGGAGAGGGAGGGAGGTGGGGGGGTGAGGGACAAGGAGACAAAAGAGACCCACCCAGAGTGACAGAGAGGAGCTGAGAGGGGGTCACAGACAGAGTCCCTGGAGAGAAGACAGTGGTCCTTCAGCTTAGTGTCAAGGGCATGTGGTAAGAGGCAGCTTTATACACATCACAACCTTCCCCCCCGCCAGGAATGTACCAGAAACCCTCCCTCTTGGCCCAGCCAGGGCCCTCAGTGTCCTGGGGAGAGAATGTGACCCTGCAATGTCGCTCTGAGATCCACTTGGATACCTTCCATCTGTCCAAGGAGGGGTCACCTGCTCCTCCCCAGCACCTTCGTCTGCAGGACACAGCTGCACCCTTTCAGGCCAACTTCACCATCAGTCCTGTGACCTCAGACCACGAGGGGACCTACAGGTGCTACGGTTCAGACAGAACCTCCCCCTACCTGTTGTCACTCCCAAGTGACCCCCTGGAACTTCTCGTCTCAGGTGAGGAGCACCAGCCCTGTTCCCTTTGTCCCTATGATCTGTTTGGGGCCCTGTCCTCAAGAGATGTCTTGGCTGAGAATGGAGATAGGGGTCTAGAGGGAGGGTCACCCAGAAGGGGATAAGACCCTCAGAGTCTCCCCTCAGACCCACCCCCTTCCCACTCATCTGGATCTAGAAGGTGTCAGGTGGGGAGAAGGACAGTCTTGCAGGGGCCACAGGGCAGATGTAGGAGAAGGTTTGAGTGAGGTGGGTACTTCAGGATCATCCCAGCCCCTCACCCACAGGGCCCATCTCAACAACTGGGGATTCACGGAGGTTCCTTTGCTTAGAGGGAGCACAGACCACCCAGGTCATTCTGACAGTCTCTCTGAGGATCTAATGCCCCATCAGATATTCAAGGACAGGCTTGTCTCCCAGGGAACCTGGATAATTGGCAGGGATATAGACGGGGACTACAGGACTCCAGGGGCTCTAGGCTGGGCAGACAATGTGTGGGGCGATCATGGCAGAGGGAGATGTTAGGCCCGCCTTGGAGAGGGGCAGCCGGGCTGAAGATGGGAGAAGATCAACTGCCGTCACTTCCCCCAACTTTGGTTTATACATATGGGGTGTGATCCACTGCGGGGTCTCCGTGCTCCCTGAGCTGGTGATTTTGGACAGATCCCTGGTCCCAGAGCTCCTGGTCTCAGGTGGGGAACCCCTGTCCCTGTCCTCTCTGAGCTCAGGTCTTCTCTGGGCCCCATCTACAGGAAAGTCTGAGAAATGATGGAATAATTGGAGCACAGGGAATGTTCCACAGAGGAAATCCAGCCCATTAGAGGGTGGAAATTAGTGGGAACCTCCCAGCCCTGGGACACCCCATCCCTGTAGTCTCAGACAGGGCTGAGGATGGGAGAGGGATGGAATGAGACTTGGTGAACCTAAGAGGAAATGAGATTAGACTGAAGTTACAAGACAGAGGCCCCTGCCTACTGACTTCTTGGTGTCTCCATCTCAGAACCACAGCATCGCCACTCACCAGGAGCCAGGAGCAGGGGGAGATCCCACAGAGGTGCTCATCTAGGAATCAAGGTGGCAGGGACCCCCTGAGTAGGTGGAGCTGAGGGTGTGTGGGCTCAGTTCTCCTGGGAGGGCGAACTTCTGAGAAAGCCTTTAGTCCTCTGAATAAGGGGGAGCTGCATGACCATGACCTCCAGAGGCCCTTTCATTTCTGACCTTCCAGGGCATCTGCGAAGTGGCTCATCACAGACCTGCTCCTGGTCCAGCCCTCTCTGGGCCTGTCCTGCTTCTCCCAGTAATTCTGCCCTTATCAGGATTAAAAAGCTGAGGGAGGGCCGGCCCCGTGGCTTGGTGGTTAAGTGAGCGCGCTCCACTGCTGGCGACCCGGGTTCGGATCCCGGGCTCGCACCGACGCGCTGCTTCTCCGGCCATGCTGAGGCCGCGTCCCACATACAGCAACTAGAAGGATGTGCAGCTATGACACACAACTATCTACTGGGGCTTTGGGGGGAAAAAAATAAATAAATAAAATCTTTAAAAAAAAAAAAAAAAGCTGAGGGAGACAGGGGGAAGGTGCATGTGATTTTAATCCATCAGGCCTGGAGTCTCAGCTTAGCAAGAGAAAGCCACAATATTGTGGAGACTGCAAAGATTTGGAAACCCTATTGATTTAGCACCTCAACCCTCCCAGTCCACACAAAAACTGTGGGATTTTCTACCAAAAGCCACCTCCCCTTGTCAGAATCCCTGTTTCACAGGCCCCTGACCAGTTTTGGATGACGTGTGGAAAAGAAGGAGAAGGGCAGGGTTGCAGCCTTTGGTGTCCAGGACTGACTTGGAATCCAAGGAAGACGGTGGGATGATGGAGGAGGACAGGCTGGGAGAGTTGGAGGACAGACGGACACTCCCTTGGCAGCTCCTGTTTCTCATTTCCAAGAAACGTTTAGATGAAGCCCCTCACACACACATGTGGGGGTGGGGGTCCCAGAGCCCTCTCAGATCAGGACAGTAGGTTGCTCAGGCCAAGGTGGGATCTGCTGTGGGTGCAGATGGGGTCCACACCAGACTCTCTCCTATAAAGAGAAGCACCCTGTCCATGGGTACTGCTCTGCACAGACCTCCTGTGCTCACCTGGAGGCCTCCAGCCTTCAGTGCACACCTGAGACTAAGGAGGGACCATGCAGGGCTCACTGGGGTCACTTAGGGGAGCACTGCACAGCACGTCTGTGTGCAGCTCACATCTACTCTGCATTTTCTGTGCAAACTTCTCTGTTATTCCTTTCTTTCTCTGAGAACTTTAATAGCAAAACTTGCATATATAAATTTACAAATTGAACTTATAAAGATTTATGACAAAAATAGGCAATTCTATTCCTATTTTCATTGGCATTAGATTAAATTTATACATTCATTGTGGAGAGTAACTTTTTAATAGGAAGTTTTCTTACAAAAGATGCTTAAAAGGAGGGTTTATTAAGGACTTCACATGCATTTTGAAGTTTTCTTCATAAAATTGTCTACACCTATAGCTTAAGATTTGTTCAATGGCTTTATTAATTTATAAGTAAGATCTTTGATTTTTTATAATTTATAAATATTTAAATATAGATAACAATGATATTGGCTTGGTTATATTAATTTTATGTCTCATCAACTTACTACAGATTCTCCACCATTCAATTGTTTTTCAATTGATCTTCTCTGATTTACTGACAATAATTTCATTAACCTCAAGGAAATTGAAATTTCACTTATTTCCAGATTGTGCACCAGTTTTATTTGTATCAAATATTATATGAAAATGCGGACAATGTAAAATGTTAAGATATATCTGAGTGTCACTTTCAGATAATATATTCATTTTTAATCCAAATTGTTTTAAGGCAAAAGCATCAAAAATCTATATTTTGTATATGTATAACAGTATTGACCTCTACATCCGTCCATTTTTCTGTTACATTCAGATTTTATTAGAAAAAAATATTATTTCCTTTATAGAAATTAGGAATTTTTTCTGGACTTTTTACATCTCTTGAATTTTTTCTCTTTAATTTTAGCCATGGTGAGATATATTTAAAAGACTTATTAGTGTCAAACATCTGGATATTAACCCCACCAAGTGACGTCTATTATTAATTTGTACTTTTGACCAGTATAAGCTTATTTAGAATTTTTACATTGAGATGTATAACTAGAATTAATCTAACACTGCTTGGAATAGATTTGAAGAGTTACCTATTTTTTGTGCTCGCCCAATGCATAAAACCACTGATTTTCCTGTTGCTTAACACGTTGAATACTAGGAGTGTGGATTTTCTTGGTTTGGGATATTAGAAATGGAGAGGATAGAGATTATCTACATTTTTTCTTTCATGTAGTATTTATTGAGTGTCATTAACCATTACATGATTTTAATATCAAGGTAGCTGAGAAATTCACACATTCTTGCAACTCACTTTCTTATCCAGCATTTTAGCACGGAAAAGTTCAAATATAAAATTGAATGATTAGTCTTCTCTCTTTGAAATCTTCTAGCAGTTTCCAGAGTTATTTCAAAGAGAGAGAATGATGATGGTGATGATGATGATGACAGTTATGGAAACTCCCTCATCTGTAATGTCATTTCTGGCTTGTCTCAAATCTCACTTCCCCTTCTCCTCTGGACCCAGCTATATCTCACAGACATGATTTTATTCTTTATTGAAGAACAGTCAGAGATCTTTCTGGGGACCTGCTCTTCCTGCAGCCTGTGATGTGCTTCATCTGGGTCTTCACGTGGCTCCTCTCAGGCTCCTTCTCCTATTCGGGAATCATCATCTCCAAGTGTAACCTTCACGGTGACACCATGTAGATCAGACCTACCTCCTCATTACATAATTTATTTCTTGTAATTAACCCAACTGATGCTATATTTTTGTATGGATTGAATTTTCTCTCTTCTCTCATGTGTATATGACCCACCTCTCATCCATGGGTCCTCAGTCTTCAGTTGTTGAATGAACAGAAGCTCTCATGTCTGGAAGAGTTAGCATGCGTGGTCACTATCCCAGAGTTAACAGAGAGCATACAAGAATTCAATTATTTCTGTATTGGGAGACCAGGTTTCTCAACAATCCTGAGCTCTGGGGGCACATCCAAACTCTGTTCCAAAGAGGTTCAAAAGCAAAGTCTAAATTCAAAAGACCACACGAAGACTGATAGAATCCAATGAGAACAGAGGGAATCCTTCTACAACAGAGAAAGGATTCTTTAAGGGACAGCATAATAGTTATTTCATGAAAAACAGAGGGAATCATAAGACCACAGAGCCCAGGGGAAAGGCTTAAGTCATATCAACTCCTCAACCATCCCCACTATTTTATGATTCTGAGGAGCAGCTGACACCATCCTCCCATCACAATGCAAGTCAGACTCCAAGAGTAGCAAGCAATAGAAATTCTCAGTTATGGGGCTGGTGCAGAGGGTCACATACTGCCAAGGGGAGACAGGTGCCTGGGTGGACATCAGGGATCCTGGGGTGATTTTTCTCTGCACTGACCTCTGTGACCTCTTTCTCCACAATTCCTAGCCACGCATCCCCAAGACTACACAGTGGGGAACCTCATCTGGATGGGCGTGGCTGCCGTGATCCTGGTGGTCCTCGGGATTCTGCTCTTTCAGGCTCGGCACAGCCCCAGAGGACCCCAAGATGCAGCCAGGAGGTAAATACAAGAGAGAACTATGCACTGCTCAGAGAGGTAGAGGCTTGGAAATAAGTCTTGTGTGCCCAGGAGGTTCTGGAAGAGCATCTGGGGCATATGTTGTGTGAAACGTCTGTGGGTCATTGTGAGGTGGAAGAATCATTGTTCATGTGCAGGGACAACGTCTGGACTCTTCTGCCATTAAACTGTGGAATTTTCCTTCCTGAACACTGCTGAGTTGCCTTGACTGGCTCCTGTCTTTCCCCCTTTCTGTGAAATCAGCATGTATCCCACATGGCAGATTTGGGTCCACACCTCCTCACACTTTCATGGTCTGGTACACTTTCATGTAATCCATTTTTTCTTTATTTCTAATTTCCACATTCCTTGACGTAGGTATGTGTATTAGGAGTCTCTATTTTTTCTTTCAGAGCATGTAATCTGTTTCAATAAATCCATAAGTTGTAATAACAAAGAGCCAGCCTGAAAGAGGTAAATCCAAAATGATGCCCTAACACCCTCTCTGGACTGCACATCCCTTCACTTTTCATCAGATGATACCTGTGTAGTTTCTGCAGAGATATCATCACTTGGAATCAAGACATTGCTGTTTGAAGTGATAGCACAGTTATTACTGCTCCTGAAAAAACCCACTGTTAAAAACACTGATTCAAAGCATTTTCCAGTTTCTCTGGTGTATATACTCCCTTCATGGCCAACTTCAAGGTGCCAATGTGAGAAAAACATAGAGTAAATTTTAATAAGCTTAGACTTGCCAATAGTTTTCAGTTATGACACAAAAACACAAACTGTGAAAGAAAAAAACTACATGAATTGTACTTCATCAAAATTTAAAATATATGTTCATTAAAAAAGATGATCAAGACTGTAAAAGATAAATTACAAAACTGGAAAAAAATTTACAAATCACGTATCTAATTAGGGTCTACTATCCACAATGTAAAAAGAATACCTTTAACTCAACAACGAAAAGCAATCCTATTAAAAAAAAAATAGTCCAATGGCTTGAATAGGCATTTCCAAAAAAACATATACAAGTGGACAGCAAACATATGAAAGATGGTCAACTCATTAGTCATTAGGGAAATGAAAATGAAACCACAATGAGATATCACTTCAAACCCATTGGATTGGCCATAATTTGAAAAAGAAAATAACAAGTGTTGATGAGGATGTGAAGAAATTTGAACCCACTATACACTGCTGGTGGGTAAGTAAAATGGTTAAGCCATGTGGAAAACAATTCAGCAGTTCCTCAAAAAGTTAAACCCCGAATTATCATATGATCTAGAAAATCTCCTTCCAGGTTTAAGTTTCACTTATGCAAGACTAAAAAATTATAGCGATCTGCCATACAACTACGCGCCTATACTTAATAATACTGCACCAGACACGAAAATTTGTAAAGAGGGTAGATCTCACATTAAGTGCTCTTACCACAGTAAAGAAAAGAAAAGAAAAATAATTGCAAACAGATATTCAAACACTTATGAAAGTGTGTTCATAAAAGAACTGTTCACAATAGACAAAAAGTCACAGCAGCCCAAATGTCCATCAATTGATTATGGAAAAACAACAACAACAATTAAAAACTCTTACTGTCTCCAACTAGTGCACTTGCCAAAAGCATGGAGACAGAATCCACAGTCTCAGGTGAAGAGTTATTGTCTGGAGGACAAGAGGTGGTGAGGGGGCAGAAATGACTCAGAGGTTTTGATGGAGAGTGATGAAGAGAAGGTGCTGCTACTTATGGAAACAAGAAAGTAGGAAAGGAAGTGTTTGGGAGAAACAAAACCACATACCCAGGCCAGGAGGGAGGTGGTGGTTCCTCTGTGAGTCAGTTGACGGTATTATAAACATCTCCCCAAGCCTCCTTCTCCTCTTGGGGTCATCCATCCTGTGACAGTCCCACTGGCTCCTCTAGTCAAGGAAAGGAGAGAGTAGAAGAGCCCTCAGTTCTTCACTCTCTTCCACCTCACATACAATGAACAAATTGAACAGTTCTGCCCCGATCCCCTTTTTTTTCCATGACCCTAGACCACCACCACAGTCAAGTTCAATAGAAGACTTAAGATGTCTTGTTGGTGCCACATCATCAGCCTCCTTCCTGCTGCATACCTCGGGCTTTCACTCCCTGATGAACTGTTTTATTCTCATGGCCCCAAACTAATCTGTCACTGACTCTACCCTGCACAAAGCCCTTCCACAGGTCTCCTCCTTCCTTCAAGTAAATTCCAACAATCTCCACCTGACAATCCATGAGGTTGATGACCAGCCTGAGCTAAATTCTCCAGCCCCAGCAAAGCCAGCTCCTCCCTACAAACCAAACTCATCTCAGTTGACAACCTCCCCTCCCCAGACACACACATAACCTGAATAATTACCACATTTGTGCCTTCTCAGGAGCAGCTCCCTGAGCTAACTTGAACATAGCAGACTCCTTTACAAACCTCCTAGACCATGACAAGGATGAAGAATTCTTGTCTCATCCCACTCAACTGTGAATGTATTTTTGTTGTAGGGTTTGTGTAAGAGTTACGTGAGAAATCCTCATAAACCACTCAGAATACTGGTTGACTCATCACCAGACTAATGATAGCATTTTATCACTGTTTATATCTATACGGTCTTCCTACAGTACAGTCCCTACAGAACGGTGCCTTTTTCAAAACAGCAATCTATTCATACCTTCCTATACTGAAAATGTTCCCGCTATCTGAAAGATAAGATCCGAGAATACTTGCAGTCTGCACAAGACTTTGTGTGACCAGGGTGCATTGTTACCAGATTACTCACAGTTCTTAGACTAGTTCACCCTCTTTCTGATCAAGCATGCCAACCCCTCACCACATTTGTGCTAACCCTACCTTGTCGTGGTCTCTTCCTCCAGAAGGTCCCCAAACTCTCGTCACTAAGGTTGCTAGACATCCACCTGTTACCGAGTCTCTCTGTTTTCAGTTTCTCTTTTTCTCTACAGCTTACCAAAACTACAGTCAAATTATCCATTGTCTAATTATTTGCATTGTCTTTTGTTGCTAATCAAAGCTCCATGAGTCCAGGGAAGGAACCAGTCAGTTTCACCAATAAATCTCATCCTGTACACAGTAACTTCTCAATAAACACTGGTTGATGCCTGGATGGTGGAAGGAAGCAAGAAATTTGCATTTACAGAATCTATGGAAAGGGAATTGATTTACCACAGGTCACAGAGTCTCTATAAAAGGTAGGGTCAGAAGTTGAACTGAAATGGGCTGGCTCCTAGGCACTGCCTTGCATCCTCTACCATCATTTTCTGAGACAAGTGTCACTCTCTGGATTTGAGTTTGTCATGAAGTGGAGGCAGAGTATACGGGGTCTTGTGAAACTCAGATGGTCTGGAAGGTCCACAGAGCCTGCTGTCTCTTTGGCCCCATCCTTCAAGGAGACCAGACAGAGGCCATGAGAGGGGCTTTTCCTTTTCCTGTGAAGCCACTGATGAGAAACCCAAGATGTGTTACATGCAGCCTGGACCTTGTCCACCCCATTTGTCTGTCTGCCTGCCTGGCTCTGTGGTCTTGATAAGTGGTCTGCACTTCTGGGGACCATGGGAGACAGTACCAGGACCCCAACCCTCATTGCCCACCTCTTCATCCATGAGTTTTTGGAAAAGCAGAGGATGGGTTTCCCTCCCCTCACAAGTCCTGGTCCCTGAGACCCCAGAACTCACAAGGATCACTGTGGGACAGAACTTCAGGGGGAAGGAGAGATGTGCTCAGCCAAAGATCTAACCTCAACGCTAAGGGGCTCAGAGCAGGCTTGGAGCTTCTATGTGTCTATGTTGAGGGACTACACTCTCACAGGGAACTCTTTTCCAGAGTGTCAGGTCCCATGGAACTGGGGAAGAATCCTCTGCCGCAAATCCTGCTTTAGAACAGTGAACCCCCCTGGGCATCTGGTGGAGCACAGAGGGTCTGAGCTAATTGTTACCTGTCTGGGAGGAGCCTTGGAGTGACGGCTGGGATACTTGAGGTTGAGAAGGGCCCCTTTCACATTTCAAGCCTGATTCTTTTCCAGGAGTCCCCCAAACCCTCCATCTGGGCTGACCCAGGCCCCATGGAACCACGGGGAACTCTGTGACCATCTGGAGTCAGGGGTCTCTGCAGGCTGATGTCTATCATCTGTATAGACAGGATCGCTAAACCCTGGGACACAGAGCCCCACTGGACCCCACAAAAAAAATGATTTTTTCATTGAATCTATGAACCCACGCAGTGCAGGACTATATCAGTGTGCATTTTACACCAGCAAGAATGGATGGTCAGATCACAGTGATCCCCTGGTGGTGACAGGGAAAGAGAAAGCTTCATGTCCCCTCTCCACTGTGGGCTCCTCCTCACAGGCAGAAGGGAGCAGAGTGTGGGCTCAGGAGCCCTCAGCCCTTACAGTCCACACCTGGAGAATGTGTACTGACAGGCTCCCTTTAGCAAGCACCCTCATGCTTTCTCAGGAGTGCAGGACACACTCTCCCTCTCAGCCCACCCAGGTCCTGTGGTGGCATCAGGAGGGAACATGTGTGGTCATTATGAGAGGAAACACATAAAGGGGAAGACCCTCAGCTGAGGTGGGGAGAAAAGAGCAGATTCCATCTCTGTCCATGGTGCTGAACTCTAGGGGTCCATAAGAATCATCATGGCACCTTAGGGAGAGTAAAGATAGTCTCTCAATTTCAGGTCGAGGAGATTGGGGGATTCACTGGAAGTCGTAAGCTGAAGCTGAGTTGGCTCAGCCACCCTTAGCAGACACACTGACAAAATTCTATCCGTATCTCAAACTTTATCTCACATCCCTCAAAAATACAATCCTATCCTGGATTTCAAAAGGCTGAATTAGCTCTGAAGTTCTCTACCAGTGGATTTCTGTGGAATAATGTTGAGGAATCCTTCTCTGGGGACTTCTGTCCATTATGACTATGTCCTGTCTCCACAAGGAACCACAGTCATTATGTGGGGGGAAAGAAGAAAGGCAGGATTTCTTCCTGATTTCCATGAGCACCAGGTTGTCAGCCAGATCAGGTCATTCTCCAAAACATCTTCCATCAGAACTCATGTTTAGTATTCCCTTCCTTCCTCCCAGTGCCACCTGGTATTCCTTGGTATTGCTTTTCTCAAGTTATCAGAGCCTATCTTACATCTATAGATATCTGTATTTTTGACCATGTATCCATCTAAATATTTACTTTTATCGTTTTTTGCTTGTTTCTTATCAGTCTTTCTACCTAGACTACAAAATGAAAGACTAATCAGACGTTATGTTAAGTGTTGTTATCCTTGATTCCAGAAAAATTGTCTTATACATTGTAGATATTCCACCTTTTATTTTCTAAAAGATTGGATTGATAGAGAAAAGAAAGGAAAATAATGGAAATATGTAATGTTGAGCAAGAGACAAAAAGAGCTGGCTGATATGGAGGAACTGAAAGGTAGATCCAGCCCTTCACTCTCATATTCCTGAATCTCAGGACAAAATGAAGCCCCAAATGTTCATCTTTGAATCCTAATTAGATGGAAGATGAGCCCCTGGAGATGCTCAACTCCGGGGATTGAGATTTGCATTGGCTAGTTTTTGAGAATCATGGGAGATCAGAAAAGACATTACCTAAGCATGCCCAAATCTACTCACACGCAGTCCCTATTTTTGGCTCTTGGGAGTAGCTGATAATCCTCAAACCTTCACAAAACAAGTCAGACTCCAAGAAGGATGAGTTAGGAGAAATTCTCAGTATGCGACTGGGCACAGAGGATCAAATCCTGTCAACAGAAGGCAGGTGCCCTGGATGGACATGCCAGGATCCTGGGTTGATTTCCCTCTCCCCTGATGACTATGATCTTTGTCTGCAGTCTCTAGGCTCAAATAACCAAGATTACACAGTGGAGAATCTCATCCAATGGGCATCCCTGCCTTGATCATGGTGGTTCTAGGGGTGCTTCTCTTTCAAGCTTGGCAGAGTCAGAGACGCAATCAAAGTTTCAGCCAGGAGCTAAACACGCAAAAGAACAAACCCACCATTTAGTGAGGTAGAACCTTGGAAATAAATATGATACCAAGAGGATCAATATGATACTGAAAGAAAAGTGGGGACATAAACCGGGGGAACAGTCTGCCGACGTTTGTATCTCTTCAGCTCAGAACACAGAGTCTCTTTTAAATAACTGAATAAATGGGTGAAAATTGGTTCCAGATTAGAACAGATAAATCCAAAATAATTCCCCCAAACACTCTCTGGAACCATTAAGCCCTGCCTTCCTCTTTAGATGACACCTGCTACAGTTTCTCCAGAAATACCATCAGTGTGAATGAGCACACTGATGATTGAAGTGAAAGTCAGGTGGTTTACTGGTAAATCAGCTCTCTGAAAAAATCATTATTAAAAATGATGGTATACTATAAAGAGATGTTGAAACATTTTGTTCAATATGGAAACCACAGGGTCCTCTGGAACACTGACAATGTTCTTCTTGACTTTCATTTGTTGACTCATAAGTCTTTGTTGTTATTGGTAAATCACACATTTCTACTTATAACTTATGTTTATAATCTGTATAATTTAGTGAGGTGGAACTGAAGTAGGACGCATAAAGCCTGTTCACTAGACACTGAATATCAATCAAGGTTGCTCTTGATCTGTTATAACAAATACTTCGCATGTCGGCTCTGAGGTTCCCTCTAAACACGATCACCATCTAACTGTTTAGCCCCACCTGAGTCTAATCAGACAATGAGCCACATTGCTGGTGAGAAACTGGATCTCTGAACATTTTGCCCAAGGTCACAAGCTATGTACTTAGGAATTAAAAATGAGCTCATCATATCCCATGAATCTGAATTGAGATGGAGGTCATCAACACAAACTCAGGGGTTATCTCAGAGATAAGGTTAACCCATCTCTGATTTTGGTTGTCAAAAATGAGGGGAAAACTCTTATTTTGCCATGCTGCTGACATCTCTCTGTAGGTCTCCTTTGCACATCAACTGTCCCCCAAGACTGTAGAATCCTACACATTAATGCTCTCATGTTCCAAACCCCATACATCTTTATCAGGTCTGAAAATTAACAAGGTTAATCCCTCTCGTGTTTTGGGACCACTGAACCCACAACCACTCTGAGTAGGGTTCCTGACAACATGCTTCAGATGAGGAAACTGAGGCTCAGATATTGGGCATTAATGCTCAAAGTGACGCGGGCAGTGGATGGAGGAATATTTAAATAAGAATCAGCTTTAATCCCCAAATCAGAGCACTAACCTACTCTTGACCCCTAAAGCTGACGACAGGACCTCAAGATGAGGAGGAAATTTCTGCCCAAGGAAACTAGGAGCACTGAGGAGGCAGGAAGGGCTCAAATGTTTGTACCCAAAAAGATGGGGGTGGGAGTGACGTCAGCATCATGGCGGAGTGAGCTTTCCCGTGAACTCTTCCCCCAACAAGATACAACAAAAGGAACAGTCACAGACCAACAACGGAATCCCAGACAGTGAAAAGCTAGAGGGGAGGGATCCACACTGCCGCACATCTGAGAGTGGAACGTGCTGGGCCCCCGGAGGAAGTGGGGAGAGGTAAGGAGAACTCCTCTCCCTCCCCATCAGATCAGCGATCCCGGTCCACTCGGCTCCCAGAGAGGGGGGAGGGGCGGCCCTCGGCGGGGAAACCGTGGCTCTTTGGACTCTCTCAGCCAGTGGGAAACTCCGGCACAGAGGACTCAGAGGAGCCACAGGGCTACCATCAACATCTGAGCACCCCAGAGAGCGGATAAAGAGGGGCAAACGAGAAGCCTCCCACGTCAGGGACCCAGAGGGCAAAAGAGAGAGCTCCCCGCTCCCCGCAAACAGGACTCTACTGCTCAACCGACCAGACCAGACCTAGCGATCCGCGGCAGACCAGACCAAGTGATCTGCGACAGACCAGACCAAGCGATCCGCGGCAGACCTGATCAATCAACTGGACCCATGGATTGCAGCGGGAAAAAAAAAAAACAAAAAAAAACAAAACTGCGGATTGCAGCAGAAAAACCGGGGCAGAGCGCAGGGGGCTTAGACTACACAGTCCTTTACCACCAGACAGTGGCGGCAGGTGGAAATTGCAACCAGAGATTTCCAGGATGAGGAAAAACAAAACCAACACAGGAACCACAATGCAAAAATATATGAAATCATCAGACCAGAAACAAAATGACAAGCACCCAGAAATCAACCCCAAAGACACAGAAATCCATAAACTAAATGACAGAGATTTCAAAATAGCTATCATAAAAACACTCAACGAAATACGAGACAACACAGACAAACAATTCAATGAGAGTAGGAGTTTCTTCACAAAAGAGATTGAAATCATAAAGAAAAACCAATCAGTGCTGATGGAGATGAAGAACACAATGGAGGAGATAAAGGAGAATCTGGAATCTCTAAAGAACAGAGCTGACAATATGGAGGAAAGAATTAGCACCTTAGAGGATAGGAATACAGATATACTCCAGATGGAAGAGGAGAGAGAACTAAGACTAAAAAGAAATGAAGAAAGACTCCGAGAAATATCTGACTCTATAAGAAAATGTAACATAAGAATTATAGGTATTCCTGAGGGAGAGGAGAGGGAAAGAGGAACAGAGAGCCCTATTCAAGGAAATAATAGCTGAGAATTTCCCAAATCTGGGGAAGGAGCAGGAAATACCAGTAAGCGAAACCAACAGGACACCTATATATATTAACAGACAAAGGCCTTCACCACGACACCTAGTGGTAAGGCTAGCCAGGGTCAACGACAAAGAAACCATATTAAGGGCAGCTAGACAAAAACAAAAAATAACGTACAAAGGAACTCCCATCAGGCTCTCAGCGGATTTCTCAACAGAAACTTTACAGGCTAGAAGAGACTGGAATGATATATTCAAAATACTGAAAGACAAAAACTTTCAGCCAAGAGTACTCTATCCAGCAAAAATATCCTTCAAATATGATGGAGAAATAGTAACTCCCCCAGATAAACAAAAGCTAAGGGAGTTCATGGCTACGAGACCCCCACTACAAGAAATACTCAAGAAGGCCCTCAGGCCTGAAAAAAAGAAGAGAAAGGGAACACAAATCTTGGAGCAAGGAGAAAAATAGGTAGACAAACTCAGAAAAATAGTAGATCTTTACTGGACTAGGTTAGCAACCACTTAAATACTAAATTCAAAGATCAAAGGAAGAAATTCACCAAAAATAAATTTAACCTTATCACTGTAAACACACAGCCATAACACAAGATAGAATAAGGTATAACAAGAAAAACTTAGAAGGGGAAGAGGAAAGTGACTGAATTGACTTAGTATAAGGAAATAGGAGGCCATCAGATAATGGACTATCTCATACACAAGATTTTTTGCCCAAACCTCAAAGTAACCACTAAACAAATAATCAAAACAAAACCACGTATGATAAACAAAGAGAAAACTAGAAGAGTCATAAGACAGAACAACCAAACTGAATTGGCAGTCCGAAACAAATGGGACAAGAAACAAAGGAAATGCAAAAGAACCAGAAAATAAGTGACAAAACAGCAACATTAAGCCCTCATATATCAATAATTACCCTAAATGTAAATGGATTGAACTCTCCAATCAAAAGATACAGAGTGGCAGGATGGATTAAAAAGCAAGACCCAACAATATGCTGCCTTCAGGAAACACATCTTAGCACTAAAGCCAAACACAGGCTCAGAGTGAAAGGATGGAAGACAATACTCCAAGCTAATGGCAAACAAAAGAAAGCAGGTGTTGCCATACTCATATCAGACAAAGTAGACTTCAAGATAAAACAGGTTAAGAAAGACAAAGAAGGGAAATATATAATGATAAAAGGGACACTCCATCAAGAAGACATATCACTTATAAATATATATGCACCCAACATAGGAGCACCAATGTACATAAAGCAACTATTAACAAACCTAAAAGGAGAAATCAACAACAACATAATAATAGTAGGGGATCTTAACACCCCACTTACAGCAATGGATAGATCATCCAGACAAAAAGTCAATAAAGAAATAGTAGACTTAAATGAAAAACTGGACGAGATGGACCTAGTAGACATATACAAAGCACTCCACCCAAAAACAGCTGACTACACATTCTTCTCAAGCGCGCATGGAACATTCTCTAGGATAGACCATATGTTGGGAAACAAAGCAAGCCTCAATAAATTTAAGAAGATTGAAATCATAACAAGCATCTTTTCAGACCATAAGGCTATGAAACTGGAAATGAACCATGAAAAACAACTGGGAAAGTGACAAAAATGTGGAGATTAAACAACACGCTACTGAACAACCAATGGATCATTGATGAAATTAAAGGAGAAATCAAAAACTATCTGGAAACAAACGAAAATGATAATATGCCATATCAAACCATATGGGATGCAGCAAAAGCGGTCCTGAGAGGGAAACTCATAGCGATACAAGCCCACCTTAACAAACAAGAAAAAGCCCTAATAGGCAACCTTAAATTACACCTAACAGAACTAGAAAAAGAAGAACAAACAAAGCCCAAAGCCAGCAGAAGGAGAAAAATAATAAAAATCAGAGCAGAAATAAATGAAATTGAGACCAAAAAAACAGTAGAAAGGATTAATGAAACAAAGAGTTGGTTCTTCGAGAAGATTAAACAAAATCGACAAACCCTTAGCCAGGCTTACTAAGAAAAAAAGAGAAAAGGCTCAAGTAAATAAAATTAGAAATGAAAGAGGAGAAATTACAACGGATACTATGGAAATACAGAGGATTATAAGAGAATACTATGAGAAATTATATGCCAACAAATTGGACAATCTAGAAGAAATGGATAAATTCTTAGACTTATACAACCTCCCAAAATTGAACCAAGAAGAAATGGAGAATCTGAATAGACCAATAACAAGTAAAGAGATTGAAATAGTAATCAAAAACCTCCCAAAAAATAAAAGTCCAGGACCAGATGGCATCTCCAGTGAATTTTACCAAACATTCAAAGAAGATTTAATACCCATCCTTCTCAAACTATTCCAAAAAATAGAGGAAGATGGAACACTTCCTAAATCATTCTACGAGGCCAACATCACCCTGATACCAAAACCAGACAAAGACAATACAAAGAAAGAAAATTACAGGCCAATATCGCTATGAAGATTGATGCAAAAATCCTCAACAAAATATTGGCAAACCGAATACAACAATACATTAAAAAGATCATACACCATGATCAAGTG
Source organism: Ceratotherium simum simum (assembly GCF_057802395.1). Taxonomy (NCBI): domain Eukaryota; kingdom Metazoa; phylum Chordata; class Mammalia; order Perissodactyla; family Rhinocerotidae; genus Ceratotherium; species Ceratotherium simum. The sequence goes on from NC_141932.1 coordinate 6,538,872, forward strand.
GGATTTATACCAGGGACGCAGGGATGGTTCAACATCCGCAAATCAATCAACGTGATACATTACATCAACAAAACAAAGAATAAAAACCACATGATCATCTCAATAGACGCAGAGAAGGCATTTGACAAGATACAACATCCATTTATGATAAAAACTCTCAATAAAATGGGAATAGAAGGAAAGTACCTCAACATAATAAAGGCCATGTATGACAAACCCACAGCCAACATCATACTCAATGGGGAAAGACTGAAAGCCATTCCTCTCAGAACAAGAATGAGGCAGGGCTGCCCACTCTCACCACTCCTGTTCAACATAGTACTGGAGGTTTTGGCCAGAGCAATTAGGCAAGAAAAAGGAATAAAAGGAATCCAAATAGGTAACGAAGAAGTGAAACTCTCACTATTTGCAGATGACATGATTGTATATATAGAAAACCCTAAAGAATCTGTTGGAAAACTATTAGAAACAATCAACAACTACAGCAAAGTTGCAGGGTACAAAATCAATCTACAAAAATCAGTTGCATTTCTATATGCTAATAATGAACTAACAGAAAGAGAGCTCAAAAAGATAATACCATTTACAATTGCATCAAAAAAAATAAAATACCTAGGAATAAATCTTACCAAGGAGGTGAAGGACCTATACAATGAGAACTACAAGATGTTATTGAAAGAAATGCATGATGACATAAAGAAATGGAAAGATATCCCATGCACGTGGATTGGAAGAATAAACATAGTTAAAATGTCTATATTACCTAAAGCAATCTACAGATTCAATGCAATCCCAATCAGAATCCCAATGACATTCTTCACAGAAATAGAAAAAAGAATACTAAAATCTATATGGGGCAACAAAAGACCCCGAATAGCTAAAGAAATCCTAAAAAAAAAAGACCAAAGCAGGAGGCATCACAATCCCTGACTTCAAAACATACTACAAAGCAATAGTAATCAAAACAGCATGGTACTGGTACAAAAACAGACACACAGATCAATGGAACAGAATTGAAAGCCCAGAAATAAAACCACACATATACGGACAGCTAATTTTTGACAAAGGTGCTAAGAACATGCAATGGAGAAAGGAAAGTCTCTTCAATAAATGGTGTTGGGAAAACTGGACAGCCACATGCAAAAGAATGAAAGTGGACCACGTGCTATCGCCATTCACAAAAATTAACTCAAAATGGATCAAAGACCTGAAGGTGAGACCTGAAACTATAAAACTCATAGAAGAAAATATAGGCAACACACTACTTGACATTGGTTTTAAAGGAATCTTTTCAGATGACATGCCTACCCAGACTAGGGAAACTAAAGAAAAAATAAACAAGTGGGACTTTATCAGATTAAAGAGCTTTTATAAGACAAATGAAACCAGAATCAAGATGAACAGGCAACCAACCAGCTGGGAGAGAATATTTGTAAAACATACATCTGACAAGGGGTTGATCTCCATAATATATAAAGAACACACACAACTGAACAACAAAAAAACAAACAACCCGATCAAAAAATGGGCAGAGGAAATGAACAGACACTTCTCCAAGGAAGATATACAGATGGCCAATAGGCACATGAAAAGATGCTCAACATCACTAATCATCAGGGAAATGCAAATCAAAACAACACTAAGATACCACCTCACACCTGTTAGAATGGCTATAATCACCAAGACAAAAAACAACAAATGTTGGAGAGGATGTGGAGAAACAGGAACCCTCATACACAGCTGGTGGGAATGCAAATTGGTGCAGCCTCTATGGAAAACGGTATGGAGATTCCTCAAAGAATTAAAAATAGAGATGCCCTATGATCCAGCCATCCCACTACTGGGAATCTATCCAACGAACCTGAAATCAACAATTCAAAGAGGCTTATGCACCCCTATGTTCATTGCAGCATTATTCACCATAGCCAAGAAGTGGGAGCAACCTAAGTGTCCCTTGACTGACGATTGGATCAAGAAGATGTGGTATATATACACAATGGAATACTACTCAGCTATAAAAAAAGACAAAATCGTCCCATTTGGAACAACACGGATGGGCCTGGAGTGTATTAAGTTAAGTGAAATAAGCCAGAAAGAGAAAGACAAACACTGTATGATCTCACTCATATGTGGAATATAAAGCAACACATGGACAGAGAAAACTGGACTGTGGCTACCAGGGGCAGTGGGGGTCGGGGGTGGGGGGAGGGGGGTGGGGGTGGGCACAAGGGGTGAAAGGAGTCATATATATGGTGATGGACAAACAAAAATGTACAACCCAAAATTTCACAATGTTAGAAACCATTAAAACATCAATAAAAAAAAAAAAAGATGGGGGTGGATGGTATCACAAGAAAAAAGAGAAGTCCCTGAAGGGGTCTGTGATAGAAAGAAAGCCCACACTCCGGGCCTAGGAGAGGAGTGATGTTTCCTTCCCTTCTTTGCCTGTATTTCTCCTTTGTGCTCATTGTCACAATGACCTCGACCTGAACTGTAGAGTGAGATGTTGAGCATGTGTCTTTGTTGTTCTGAGCTCTGCAGTGCAGCAGGATCCTGCGTCTTCCCTGAAGCATCTCCAGGACCTGGAATGACCACTGTCCATGGTGAGGACCCCACAGGGATGTTCTGATGGACAGGTTGAGGGTGAAGGAGACCCCATGGGGGAGGTTCTGAGAAGGAAGTCCTACCCTGGGTCACCCTCACCTAGAAGGGCATCTCTGCCTCTATTTGTTGCTCCAAACTCTAAATGAGAGTCACGCTCCTGGGGAAGTCAGTTCCCCTTCCTGTGGGGCTGCTGACTTGACATCCCCATAACTAGGAGGACCAGCCTCCCCGTGGCCACATCCTGTGTGTCTGCCTGACATGCTGGGCAACGATGTCTCCTCCATCTGCACAACCATAGCCACAGGGAGGAGACGCAATGACCCCCACCCAATGGTCCTGCTCTGTTTCGGTGAGATTTGAGGATATGGGGAAAAAGCCTAGTCTGGGAGGGACCCTGCCCCACTCCAGGCCCTGGTCTGTCAGGAGACTTGAGGACTCAGGAGGCTCATGAGGAGGAAGGGTCCTGCTCAGGATTTAGGGGCAAATCTCTCACAAGGAACTGTCTTCCCGGGCTAAGTGTGGGCCCACAGACCGCAGTGCAGGCAGGTGAGTCTGTCTCCAGGTGTCCCAGGTCCCACCTCCTCAGTGAGGACAAGGGGACGCCCCCGGGCATTTGGGGATGGAGAACAGCAGTTCTGGGCTGAGGGACGGAAGGTGTCTGGGAGGGTCCTGGGGCTGAGAGCTGGGGAACAGGGGCGTGGACTGTATTGTGACCCAGTGTCTGATTTCCTCTAAGTGATCTTCCCCAAACCCACCATCTGGGTTGAGCCAGGCTCTGTGATCCCCTGGGAGACACCCGTGACCATCTGGTATCAGGGCACTCTGGAGACCCAAGAGTACTGTCTTGGTAAAGTGGGAAATAAAGACGGAAATTCATTCACCTGGAGGATCCAGAACCAACTGGAGCCCAGAGACCAGGCCGAGTTCTCCATCCCACACATGATAGAGCAACACGCAGAGTGATTTCACTGTTACTATCCCAGCCCCACTGACTGGTCAGAGCCCAGTGACCCCCTAGAGCTGGTGGTGACAGGTGAGAGGACACTCAGGGTTCCCAGCCTCAGGCTCTGCTCTCAGGAAGAAGGTCTGCTCTCAGGGGTGTGTCTCCCTCTCACAGCCCAGCCCTGGGCAATACGAGGGAGGTGTAGCCCCATTTACCATTCTGCCTCCTCCTCTCCTAGGAATCTACAGCAAACCCTCCCTCCCAGCCCTGCCGAGCCCTGTGGTGACCTCACAAGGGAACGTGCCCTGCCAGTGTGCCTCATGGATGGGATTTGACAGACTCATTCTGACAAGGAAGGAGAACACCAGCCCTCCTGGCTGCTGGACTCACAGGGACACGCCACTTGGCAGTCCCAGGCCCTGTTCCCTGTGGACCCTGTGATCCCCAGCCACAGGTGGACGTTCAGATGCTATGGCCGTTACAGGAAAAAACCCCAGGCATGGCCATATCCCAGTAATGCAGTGGAGCTGCTGGTCCCGGGTAAGAAATTCCCATCCTGCCCCCATCCATATTTTGATGCACCAGACAGGTTATTGGAGTCTTTGCTCCCAGGGGATCCCCAGATGAGAATGCGGGGTAAGGGGAGCATAGGTGTCCTGGGCCAGAGACACAGAAGGTGAGGGAGAAGAAAATATGTACATATACACAATGGGATACTATTCAGGCCTTAAAAAAAGAAGAAAATCCAGCCATTTGTGACAATATGGATGAACCTGGAGGACATTATGCTAAGCTAAATACACCAGTAATATAAAGACAAATACTGATGATTTCACTCACATGTAAGAATAAAAAAAGCTGAACTCATAGTAACAGAGTAGAATGGTAGCTAAGAGATGCTGTGGGCTGGGGAAAAGGAAGAGATATTGATCAACTGTAACAAACTTCAGTTATAAGATGAATAAGTTCTGGAGACTTAATGTACACTGTGGTGATCATAGTTAACAATAATTGTTACATATTTGAAATTTACTAAGAGATCTCAAGTGTTCTCACCACATGCATATACACAAACGTTAACTATGTGAGGGGATAGATATATTAATTAGCTTGAATATGGTGATCTATTCAAAATGTATGTATATATCAAAACATCAAGAGTGTGACATCAGCATCATAGCAGAGTGCATTGTTCTATTTGTATCTCTCTTCTAAATTACAAAAACATTGAACATCCATGGACCAACAGAGAATTCCCTACACAGCACAACAGGATGCATAAGAGATACGTGCATCTATACTTTTAAAGGTGGGTGGCCTGGACCCCTGGGAGGCAGAGGAACTAAGGGAGCAGTCCCCTCACCCCCAGCAGCAGTGATCCTGGACAGCTGGCACCAGATATGAGACGCTGCACAGCAAGCAGCAACAACAACCTCTCCCTGCTTAGCCCCTGCTGTCCCCTAGTGGTGAAACGTGGAACCTGCAACCAGAGGCTTCAGAGACCACAGCAGAACTGGAGATCCAGCTCCTAGTGGAGCACCCACAACGCAAGCACCACCTGCAGTGGGGCTGCATACAAGTCCCTGGGTCCCTGGGCCCCCAGCAGTGACAGCAACACTCATGAACCCATCACCCTTGACAGTGATGCAAGCAGCACCCCCAGACAACTCAGGACCAGTAGCACAGGTGGTCACTGGGGCAGCAGCATCAGAGCCAGTAGAGGAATGCAAAACCCAGATGACCCCAGAAGCAGCAGAAGTACTCATAGCCTTGACCCTGGTGGTGACACTTGAGACTGCAGTGACATCATAAGCAGCAAGTCACCAGCAACCTCAGAGACACAAGGAGGGCACTGACGACAACTCCAGCAGAGGCAGTGGAGTGTGGAAAATGCAGTCTCTCAGATACAACCAGAAGCAGCCCAGAACCAAAGTATTGAAAGTTTACCCAAATAACAACAGTGGTTTCTACCATAAATGGGTCAGCAGAGGGTGAACTCATCACACACCATGAAGAATTACAGTAACACAGCAGAACAGAAAGAGAATGACAAATCTTCAGAAACCAAACTTCAATTCACAGAAGATTACATTCCAATGGACAGAGAATTCAAAATAGCTGTCATAAAGAAACTCAGTGAACTACAAGAAAACTCAGAAAAACAGTTCAATGAGCTCAGGTATAAAATTAATGAACAGAAGGAGTACTTCACCAATGAGATTGAAACTCTAAAAAAAATAACCAAACAGAAATTCTGGAGATGAAGAACACAATTAATTAGATGAAAAATAATATAGAAAGGACTAAAAATAGAGCAGATAATATGGAAGAGAAAATTACTGAGGTTGAAGATAGAAACCTAGAAATGACTCAAGTGGAGGAGGAGAGACAATTAATATTTTTTAAAAAGGAAGAAATTATATGAGAAATATCTGACTTAACTAGGAAAAGTAACAAAAGGATTATAGATATCCTAGAAAGAGAAGAGAGGGAGAAAGGAGCAGAGCTTCTTCAAAGAAATAATAGTTGAGAACTTCTCAAGCCTGGGGAAGGAACTGGACATACAAGTGCATGAAGCTAAAAGAATTCCAAGTTACATCAATACAAAAAGACCTTCTCCTGGGCCGGCCCTGTGGCTTAGCGGTTAAGTGCACGCACTCCGATACTGGCGGCCCGGGTTCGGATCCCGGGCGCACACCGATGCACTGCTTCTCCGGCCATGCTGAGGCCGCGTCCCACATACAGCAACTAGAAGGATGTGCAACTATGACATACAACTATCTACTGGGGCTTTGGGAAGATAAAGGGGGAAAAAAGGGAGGAGGATTGGCAATAGATGTTAGCTCAGAGCCAGTCTTCCTCAGCAAAAAGAGGAGGATTAGCACGGATGGTAGCTCAGGGTTGATTGTCCTCACAAAAAAAAAAGAAAGAAAAGAAAAGAAAGACCTTCTCCAAGGCATATAATATTAAAACTGTCAAAAGTCAATGACAAAGAAAAATTTTAAGGGCAGCAAGACAGAAGAAAATAACATACAAAGGAACCCCATCAGGCTTTCAGCAGAAAACCCACAGGCTGGCAGGCCCCGTGGCTTAGCGGTTAAGTGCGCGTGCTCCGCTGCTGGCGGCCAGGGTTCGGATCCTGGGCGCACACTGACGCGCCGCTTCTCCGGCCATGCTGAGGCCGCGTCCCACATGCAGCAACTAGAAGGATGTGCAACTATGACATACAACTATCCACTGGGGCTTTGGGGGGAAAAAAAAAAAAGAAAACCCACAGGCAAGGAAAGAGTAGAATGATATATTAAAAATACTGAAACACAAAAACTATCAGCCAAGAATACTCTATCCAGCAAAATTATCCTTGAGATAAGACAGAGAAATAAAAGCTTTCTCAGACGAGAAAAGGCTGAGGGATATCATCACCACTAGACGGGTGTTAGAAGAAATGTGGAAAGGAGCGTTCATACTTGGAGAAAAAAAAAAGTAGTTTTACCTTTCAGCAATGGGATAAACAGACAGAATCAGAAAATTGAAGCTCTATAGCAGAATAGGTTAGTAAACACATAATTATAAAATAAAGAATAAAGAGAAAGAAAGCATCAAAAATAACTGTAACTATATCAGAGTGCTCAAAACTTACCACATAAAAAAGAATAATTTGTGACAACAAAAATATAGAGGAGAAGAGGAAAAATAAACAACCTACATAGGCTAATAGAGATAAGAGTCTACCAAAAAGTGGAGTATCTCATCTACGAGATCCTTTATAGAAACTGTATGGTAACCACAGTACAGAAAATCAGAGCAGAATTAAAAATCATAAATAAAGAGAAAATTGAGAAAACCACCATAGAAAAACACCAAACTTAAATGGCAATCAGAAATACAAGGAAAAAGAAACAATGGAAATATAGAACAACCAGGAAACAAAAACATAAAATGGCAATATTAAGCCCTCATATATCAATAATCACTCTAAATGGAAATGTGTTGAATTGTCCAATCAACAAACACAGAGTGGCTGGATGGATTAAAAAACAAGACCCAACAATATGCTGCCTCCAGGAAACACATCTCAGCTCTAAGACAAATATAGGCTCAGAGTTTAGGGATGGAAGATGAGACTCCAAGAAAATGGCAAGCAAAAGAAAGTGTGTGTAGCCATACTTATATCAGATAAAGCAGAAATCAAGACGAAAAAGACAATGGGAGATAAAGATGGGCATTATATAATGACAGAAAGGACATTCCACCAAGAAGATATAACAATTATTATACATGCACCTAACAAAACAGCACCAAAGTACATAAAACAACTATCAACAGAAATAAAGACAGAAATTAGCAGCAACACAATAATAGTAGGAGACCTCAACACCCCACTTATGTCAATGGGTAGATCATCCAGTTAGAAAGTCAACAAGGAAACAGTGGCCTTAAATTAAACACTAGACCAGATGGACTTAGTAGACATATATAGAACATTTCATCCAAACAGAGCAAAATACACATTCTTCTCAAGTGCACAAGGAACATTCTCAAAGATAGACCATATGTTAGGAAACAAAGTAGGCCTCAAAAAGTTAAGAAAATTGAAATCATATCAAGCATCTTTTCCAACTACCATGATATGAAATGAGAAATCAACTAAAAGAAAAAAGCTTGGAAAGTCACAAATATGTGACTCCACAAATATGTGGAGAATAAACAACATGCTACTGAACAATAATTGGATCAATGAAGAAATCAAAGGAGAAATTTAATGAATACCCGGAGACACATGAAAATGAAAAGACAACATACCAAAAATTATGAGATGCAGCAAAAGTGGTACTAGGAAGGAAGTCTATAGCAATTCAGGCTTACCTCAAGAATCAAGAAAAATCTTAAATAAACAAGCTTACACTATATCTAAAAGAATTAGAAAGGGAAGAACAAACTAAGCCCAAAGTCAGTAGACAGAAGGAAATAATAAAAATCAGAGCAGAAATAAAGAAAATGGAGACTAAAAAAAAAACAATAGAAAGGATCAATGAAACTAAGAATTGGTTCTTTGAGAAGATAAATAAAATTTACAAAACCTTAGCCCATCTCATTAAGAAAAAAGAGAGAAGACTCAAATAAATAAAATCAGAAATGAAAGAGAAGGGCCGGCCCCGTGGCTTAGCGGTTAAGTGCGCGTGCTCCACTGCTGGTGGCCTGGGTTCAGATTCCGGGCGCGCACCGACGCACCGCTTCTCCAGCCATGCTGAGGCCGCGTCCCACATACAGCAACTAGAAGGATGTGCAGCTATGACATACAACTATCTACTGGGGCTTTGGGGGGAAAAAATAAAATAAAAATAAAAATAAAAAAAAGAAATGAAAGAGGAGAAATTACAATGGACACCACAGAAATACCAAGGATTATAGGAAAATACTATGAAAAGCTATACACCAATGAATTAGAAAACATATTAGATAACATAGAAAAATGGATATATTCTTGGAATCATACAGCCTCCCAAAACTGAATCAAGAAGAAATAGAGAATCTGAATAGACCAATCACAAGTAAAGAGATTGAAACAGTAATCAAAAACCCTCACAAAAAATAAAAGTTCAAGACCAGAGAGTTTCTCTGGTGAATTCTACCAAACATTCGAAGAAACTTTAATATCTATCCTTCTAAAACTCTTCCAAAAAGTTGAAGAGGAGGGGACACTTCCTAACTCATTCTATGAGGCCAACATTGACCTGATACCAAAACCAGACAAGGACAACACATAAAAGGAAAATTACAGGCCAATATCATTGATGAACATATGCAAAAATTTCAACAAAACACTAGCAATTTGAGAACAATACATTAAAAGGATCATATGCCACTATCAAGTGAGATTTATTCCAGGGGTGCACAGCTGGTTCAAAATCTGCAAATCAATCAACCAACATTTGAGTATGACATGATGATTCTATATATAGAAAACCCTAAGGAATCCACCAAAAAACTATGAGAAACAATCAAAGAATACACTAAAGTTACAGGGTACAAAATCAACATAAAAAATCGGTTGCATTTATATAAATAATGAACTAGCAGAAAGAGAAATCAACAATACAATCCCATTTGCAATAATAACAAAAAGAATAAAATACTTAGGAAAAAATTTAACCAAGGATGTGAAAACCTATACACAGAAAACTATACGACATTATTGAAAGAAAAGGAAGAAAACGTAAAAAATGGAAGAAGACATAAAGAAGTGGAAAGATATTCCATGTTCATGTATTGGAAGAATAATCATAGTTAAAAAGTTCATATAACCCAAAGGAATCTACAGACTCAATGCAATCCCAATCAGAATACAAATGACATTCTTCCTGGAAATAGAACAAAGAATCCTAAAATTTATATGGAACAACAAAAGACCTTGAATAGCCAAAGCAATCCTGATAAGAAAGAACAAAGCCAGAGGCATCACAATCTGTGACTTCAAAATATACCAGAAAGCTATAGTAATCAAAATAGCATGGTACTGGCACAAAAACCGACACACAGATCAATGGAACAGAATTGAAAGCCCAGAAAAAAGCCACATATCTATGGACAGTTAATCTTTGACAAAGCAGAGAAGAACACACAATGGAGAACAGAAAATCTCTTCAATCAGTGGTGTTGGGATAACAGGACAGCCACATGTCAAAGAATGAAAGTAGACCATTATCTTGCACTATACACAAAAATTAACTCAAAATAGATTAAAGACTTGAATATAAGATCTGAAACCATAAAACTCCTAGAAGAAAATACAGGCAGTACACTGACATCAATCTTAGCAGCATCTCTTTTATTTATTTATTTATTTTTGTGAGGAAGATCAGCCCTGAGCTTACATCCATGCTAATCCTCCTCTTTTTGCTGAGGAAGACCGGCTCTGAGCTAACATCCATTGCCAATCCTCCTCCTTTTTTTTCCCCCCCGAAAACCCCCCAGTAGATAGTTGTACGTCATAGTAGTACAGCCTTCTAGTTGCCGTATGTGCGGAGAACGTGCACCCAACCGCCAAGCCACGGGGCCGGCCCAGCAGCATCTTTTTGAATACCATGTCTACTCAGTCAAGGGAAAACAAAAGAAAAAATAAACAAATAGGACTACATCAGACTAAAAAGCTTCTGCGTAGCAAGGAAGACCATCAACTAAATGAAAATACAACCCACCAACTGGAAGGAAATATTTGCAAATCATGTACCTGACAAGGAGTTAATTTCCAAAATATATAAAGAACTCACACAGTTACTGACCAAACATGGGTCCCTTTTTGGAGTTAAATCAAACTGCACCAGAAGTGGTTGTTTCACAAAATAGAATTTTTATTTTTGGCGTGCAGCAGAGAATAATGGAGACCATAGGGAATAATATCACAAGCTATGGCCCCCCAAGCATGGGGAAATGGGTACCTTTATTTGGGGTAGGAAATGCATATTCAAAGGGAAGTTTCATCATCTGATGTAGAGATGGGCATAAGCTTGCACATGTGTGGCTTGAAATCATGCTTCTACATACATTGCAGGACCTAAAAATGGCTGCTTCGCCCCTCCCAGAGGAGGGAAATTTACAATGTTAGTGAGGGCAGGTTACATTAGCACAAGTCTCTGCCTATCTGTGCAGGTGTCAGTCTTGTGGCTGCCATTTGGGTCATTCTAGTCCAGTTCATAGGAGCTGGGTCCAGGGTGGTTGTTGCTTAGAGCTTCTTCCTGGAACATAGCTGAGAACCACATAAGCTCGTGGTTCCAAGGTGTTAGATAAAGGAACACCTGCACCTTTAAAGAAGACAAGAGATTTAGGTCAAACACAAAGGTCAGAGTTTAGGCAGGACAGGAGAAGCAGGTTAGGGTCCATGTCTGGTGACAAAATAACAACAAAAAAACAAACAACCTGATCAAAAAATGGGCAGAGGATATGAACAGACATTTTTTTCAAAGAAGATATACAGATGTCCAACAAGCACATGAAAAGATGTTCAACATCACTGATTGTTAGGGAAATGCAAATCAAAACTACAATGAGAAATCACCTCACACCCGTCAGAATGGCTATAATTAACAAGACAAGAAATAACTGTTGGAGAGGATGTGGAGAAACGGAACCCTCATGCACTGCTGATGGGAATGCAAACTGGTGCAGCCACTATGGAAAACACAATGGAGATTTATGAAAAATTTAAAAATATGGGGCCGGCCTGGTGGCGCAAGCGGTTAAGTGCCCACGCTCCGCTGTGGCCGCACGGGGCTCACCAGTTGGGATCCCCGACACGCACCGATGCACTGCTTGTCAAGCCATGCTGTGGCGGTGTCCCATAGAAAGTGGAGGAAGATGGGCATGGATGTCAGCCCAGGGCCAGTCTTCCTCAGCAAAAAGAGGAGGATTGACAGATGTTAGCTCAGGGCTGATCTTCCTCACAAAAAAAAAAATTAAAAATAGAAATACCATGTGATCCAGCTATCCCACTACTGGGTATTTATCCAAAGAACATGAAATCAATGATTCAAAAAGATTTTTGCACCCCCACATTCATTGCAGCATTATTCACAATAGCCAAGATGTGGAAGCAACCTAAGTGCCCGTCAACAGAGGAATGGATGAAGATGTGGTATATATATATATATATATATATATATACACAATCGAATACTACCCAGCCATAAAAAAGACAAATCATTGCCATTTGCAACAACATGGAGAGAGGCTGAGGGTATTATGCTAAGCAAAATAAATCAGTCAGAGAAAGACAAATACCATATGAGTTCACTCACATGTGGAAATAAATAAATAAACACATAGATAAGGAGAACAGATTAGTGGTTAACAGAGGGGAAGGGGGTGAGGGGAGGGTGAAATGGGTAAAGGGGCACATAGGTATGGTCATGGATAAACACTACGGTATTGGTGATGAAGACAATGCAGTCTACACAGAAACTGAAATATAATAACGTACACCTGAAATGAACACAATGTTATAAGACAATATGACCTCAAGAAAATAATTTTTTTAAAAACATCCAGACTACACTTTAAATATATATGATTCCTATTTGTCAATTATACCCCAATAAAGCTGGGGGTAAAAAACAAAGTTTCTAGTTTACCATCTCTTTTTTTTTACAGGAGAATTTGCAACTGTTATTAGCCCTAAAAATCACTATTGGGAAAGACATTGGATATTCCTTCTGCAAAGAGTTTGAAAACGTTAATATTTATATTAGGTTGGGAAGGGAATATTGTTTATTATAAATCGAATAGTAACTATGACTTACAAAATTCAGCAAGAGATGCTAAAATCTTTACAAGATTGTAGAGTTTAGGGAAACTAAATGTGATACTTTAGACATCAGGAGTGTTCAGTGACGTGGCTCAATTCAGACCCTCAGCACCCGTCATCTTTAGGATGAGAAGGAGCCGGTCATCTTCCTGTGTGACAGGCACCTTGTAGACTGTACCAACTGTGATGTGGGGACCCTGCCCACCACATCCTGTGAATCTGTCGGCTTTGCTCGGCTCCTGCCTCTTGTCTGACAGAAGAAGTGCCATGTCCCCCACATTCCTCAGCTTCCTGGGTGTTGGTGAGTCCTATAAGGGAAGGGAGGAGAGGGTCATGGCAGAAATCTGGGCTTCTTCATCGCATAGACCAGGACCACAGACCAGCTTCTGTGGCTGGGAGCACATGGAAGCCTGGGATCCATAGGGGATGAATCATCACTAATGTGGTTTCCTTCCAGGATTCTGTCTGAGCCAGAGGATCTGGAGACACATGAGTGAGTCCTTCCCATTCCATCATTACTGTGTGGACCAAACACGGAGTGCTCTGCCCAGGGCAGGGGAGCAGTGGAGTTGGGGCTGATAAGGATGACACTGGGGGAGCTGTGGTGAGACTTCTGGAAATACAAGGAGAGCAGCATTCCCTGTGGATCCTAGGTTCTTATTTTGTCCTGGAGACTTTTCCTAGACACTCCTCCCAGGCTCAGTCCAACTCTCTATCTCATGAAGGAGGCTGTGAAGTTCTGAAGCTGTGACCTGGGGCAGATGAGTGTCCTCTCTATAATGAGAGGGAAAGGAAATGCTGGACCCTGCAGAGCCTTCCTAAGACCAGGTTGCTCATGCTTTCTCCTACCTGCCCTTGACAATAGAATTTGCCGGGCCTCCCACTAGTCCTGCTTCGGGGGAAGGGACTGGTCCACAGGCAGGGCCACCTGGACCTCAGGGCACACTCTGTTGTAGGAGAGCTTAACAAAAGATCAAGGTTCGTAGTTCACATCAACTTTCATCATGTAGAACTTGCTCCCCTCTGCCATAAATAATTTTGTTGTTATAGAAAATTGTGTTTTAAGAAAACCTTATTCAACATTTTATCGACACTCTAAATATAATTCTTGATCTGGGAAGACCTGTCATGCCCATGCGGGGTGGGCTGTGTCCCTGGTCCCCCACTGGGTCTCCCTGGGCATCAGGGACTCCAGTTTGGGGGAGAGACCTTGAGAGAATGTAAAGGAAGAAAAGCCCCCTGAGGGCAGTGAGGGGAGGGGGCAGCTCCCCATTTTCCTCTCTAAGGCTGTGCCTCCTTCTCTCCCAGGTGGACACAACAAGCCCTCCCTGTCAGCCTGGTAGAGCACTGTGGTTCCCCTAGGAAGGAATGTGACTCTTCAGTGTCATTCTCATCTTCTATTTGTCATGTTCAAAATATTCAAAATAGATGTGACCTGTGTCATTGAGCTCCAGAGAAGTCTTTTCAAGAACAACTTCACCATAAGCCCTGTGACCACAGCACATGCTGGGTCCTATAGATTTTCTGGATCTTACAGCCACAGCCCTATGTGGTCATCACACAGTGACCGCCTGAGGATCATAGTCACACGTAGGAGAAGTCCAGCCCAGCCCACCGTGCAGACAGCCCTACTCAGAGTCCAGATCCCAGTGGAGCCCAAGAGTTATCATAAGATCCCTAGTCAGGACATCATCATGGAAGGAGAATCTGCTCTGAGAACGCAATGACAGGGTGTTTACTATAGGGAATGGGGTGCCCAGGTGAAGGAGGAAGAGCCGATAAGCAGGAGAGCCAACCTAGGGATTAGGGAGCAGGATGCTGCTACCACCTGCCAGCAGGGAGGACCCAGGGAGGAGCAATGTAACCTGATCCCAGCATCAGCATCCCACTAGGGAGTTACAGCCTTGTCTTGAAGGAGCAGGAGCCTCGGGTAAGACACAGTCCCCTCCGTAGAGGTCTCCAGAGGTGTGGGGTGGGCATGGATTAGAAAATATCCCCTTCAATCTCCTCCTCTTTCCCCAATCTGCAAACAGTCATCCCCGTTGTTGTAGGAGTGCTGCAGACTCTGAAAGTGGTGTGGAAATGCATCCTGTAGGGTCACCACCACCCACCACCACATAGATTGGAGAGGATATAGACTTAGAGTGGATCTAAGAGTGGTTACAGAGCAGACAACCAACACAGAGGAGGTTGAGGGCCAATGGCCAAGAGACACAGAAAAGCATATGGAGATAAGGCAGTGAGATTCAGGCGATAAAATCATGAGCCAGAGGATGGAGAATAAGGCTCAGAGACAATGCAGTAAGAAAGGCATGTGAGGGAACTGAGACAGCTTTGGGCTTGAGGGAGGTGAAAATCACTCTGAAACTATCAGGAGAAGGGTGAGGAGGGTGCACGTGGAAACTCACACTCTTTCTTCCCAGGTGTGTTCACAAAGCCCTTCATCTCAGCCCACCCAGGCTCCATTGTGCATGCAGAAGGGGCTGTGACCCTGAGCTGTCACTCAGAACTGGTGTTTGACACATTTATCCTTCTCAAGGAGGGGGACACACGGCATTCTCAGCAATTTGTAGAGAAGCTTCCTGGTGGGCACACCCAAGCTCACTTCTCCATGGGCCCTATGACTTCTGCCCATGCGGGACCTACAGATGCTACAGCTCTCTCAGTCACTCCCCCATGAGTGGTCGGCCCCTGGTGACCCCCTGGACATCGTGATCATAGGTGAGTGTGGCTGGCACAGCCTCTGTTATCTTTGTGCCCTGGACCCTCAGAGGGTGATGTAGTGTTGAGTGCAATGTTAGCACAGGAAGAGAAAGACAGGCATACAGAGGTACAGACAAACACAGGAGAGAGCGGTGAGAGGAGGGATAAGAAGAAACATGAATCTGTTATAATCCAAAGAGAAAACAGATTAGACTGTGACAGAGCATGAGACAAAAGATGAGAAAGATGGACTGAGAAAGACTCCTGAGCACAGGTATGAGGTGTGTCCCCAGCTCAGGCACCGAGTGACAGTGGGAGTTGGTTCCCCCTTTAACTCCACAGCCCCTTCCTCTGCTGTGAAGACGCAGGGACTCACCAGCCAGGCCCTGAACGATCTGCATACGGACTCAGACCCTGAGGTGTTGATCACAACCTGGTTTAACATGTCCTCCTGCACAAGAGGGAGGAGTGGTCACTTCCAACCTTCCCCACCTAGTGGTCACTCCGCACACCTTGGGGTGCTGGGCCATGCTGGCCACTCCCTGCGTAATGAGGTTCTCAAAGATCCTATGGAGATTTTGGCACTTTTCATCCATAATCTCTTTGTTCTGTGTCAGGGAGCCTAAGGCCAACACCATGTTTTCTGAGTGTCCCCAAAGTGGCTAGTTGGTTGCATTATTCGAAAGAACCCCTCATCTCTTATGGCTTCTTGGAGCAGTAAGACATGGAGATACAGTCAGAAAGCCACAGAGATTCAGGGAAAAGCAGGGTCATGAAAGGCACAGACACACAATCACCCAGCACTGCAGAGATAAATCTGAGACCTAGAGGTACTAGAAGACACACAGAGTGGGCACCCCAGAACGGGAACAGAGAACACTTTGTCATGACCAAGGACAGTGTGATAAGACTTGTGGTCTCAGATCAAGAACTCTTTTTCTCCTATGAATACACAAGAAACCTTCTCTCTCAGGCCAGGTTGTCCCCATGGTGATGTCAGGAGAGAACCTGAACTTGTTCTGTGAGTCTGAGAGCTTGTTTGATAAGGACCATCTATCCAGGGAGGGGGAGGCCCATGAACGCCAGCTCACTGGAGGGCAGAGCCACAAGGGTGCAGTCCAGGCCTTCTTCCCTCTGGGTCCTGTGACCCCAGCCCACAACGGGACCTATAAGTGCTACGGCTCTTTCAATCACTCTCCTTGTGAGTGGTCAGACCCAAGTGACCCACTGCACCTTTCCTTCACAGGTGAGGAACCTCATCCTGTCCCATGTCTTACAATACACTAAACCAGGGAGCTATAGCTGAAGGGCGCCTTGTAGGTGATAGGGTAATCTTAGAGATTCTGGAGAAATGGAAGCAAGGAGACATACAGAGAGGAAAAGAGAGGATGGTAGTCAGGGCACTTCCAAATCCTCTTCCATCTCCTGTGTGGATGCCCACATTGGGGTCCTATGTATCCAGGAGAATGAACAAAGGGGTCAGGGAAGACCTAGGAGGAGGAGAGGCTGACTGAAGTTTGGAGAGATCAGAGGTTGCATCAGGTCCTCACCCTTATTTGTTTCCCAGAAGCCCCTCTGACACACACATAACTTCCCAGTTGAGGAACATAGATATTTATCACCTGAAGGGATGTAACGTCTCCTGATCATAGCTGTCTTTCATCACCAGATATATTCTAATGCCTCTTTCCACTATCACATCTCAGGGAGGAAGAATCTTCTCATGGCAATCAGGTGGAGGGACCAGAAGGTCCCCATCAGTCCTTAGGGGGATGGCAGAGTGAGGGGTGGACAGAGGACCAACCTTCCAGAAAGAATGGTCCTATATCATTGGGCGAGGAAGGACACTGGTTCATCACTCACTGTCCTTTATCTTAGGATTTCCTACAATTACTTGCCTGTCACCCAAATCACCAAGCACCACAAAAGGTGAGCAAGGGGGTCTCTTAATTTAATCTATGAATCCCTGGGAACCAGACGGTTCCTGTGTGAGTGTTGCCTCTGCCACCTCCCAGCTCTGTAACATTGGGTTAGTCAGATTCCCCATCTGATCCCCAAATTCTCCATCAGCATTTGAGACTGTGGTCAGTATGGTAATCAGAAGGGGCATTTAGGGTCTCATGTTCTGGGACTGAGGTCTTTTCTAATAGGGATAAAGAGGTCACAGGGACCCTGACCCCATGCCCAGGAGAGATGTTTATCCTCCCTCCATCAGGGTCTGCGAGGATGGGGATGATGGGGAATGGAGGGATTTATGGAGATACTTTAAATGTATACTTTCCGTCTGTTAATATTCAATTAGCTGAATATCCAACAGTTATCAAGGAAAAAGATCCAGTCTCATGAGGATCATATTCCAGACATGTGTGAAGGGAGGAGAAAAATTATGATGAATAAATGAATGAAAATTCATTAAGATTCATTAATTCATACACCTTGAGATAGAGTCATATGATAGAGAAAGCTTAAGTGGATAACTTAGAGTGAGTGATAGGCAAGACCCTACTGACAGTGATATTTCAGGTCTAATGACAAGGAAAGCCAGTCCTGAGAAGATTAGTCTAAGGATATTCTCAACAGATGGAACCATGAGTGCCATGAATCCAACTTGGCAATGAGCTTGATGGGTTCAAACTACCAGTGAGCCTGACATGTGCTGGGTGAGGTGGAGTTGAGAGAGGCAGACAGGAGCCAAATTAGGTAAAGGTGGATAAGCAATGATGAGGAGCTTGGATTTTATTCAGTCTGAAATGGGAAGCCATTAAAAAATATATATATATATATATATATATATCAGAAAAGTGGCATTATGTGCATGATATTTTAGAGGGAACAAATTGGTAGGTGTGAACAGAATTTATTTAAAGGGAAAGAGTGTGGGCCAGCCCCGTGGCTTAGCGGTTAAGTGCGCACGCTCCGCTGCTGGCGGCCCGGGTTCAGATCCCGGGCGCGCACCGACGCACCGCTTCTCCGGCCATGCTGAGGCCGCGTCACACATACAGCAACTAGAAGGATGTGCAGCTATGACATACAACTATCTACTGGGGCTTTGGGGGAAAAAATAAATAAATAAAAATTTTTAAAAAAATAAAATAAAGGGAAAGAGTGGAAGCCATGAGCCTGGTGGGAGGCTATGACAGTCCTTGTGGAGAAAATTCATGATGACTTAGCCATGAAGGTGCTGGGAAAGAAGTCTAGTGGGTGGTTTCATGACATACTCAGATGTAGACTCATCAGGAAAGAGATTTCTGAAAAGTTCTAGTGTTTCTCAGCTGAGGCACCTTGGGCATCCTCATTATCTAAGCTGTAAAATTTCTTGGCATAAACTTGTTCATAGTATTTCTTTATTATTTTTTTAATATCTGTAGGATTGGTAGTGATGCCTCTCTTATTCTTGATATTGGTAATTTATGTTCTCTATTTCTTCCTCTCTTGCTCTTCTTCCTTACATCCTACAAGCTTTGATATGTTGTAGTTTCATTGACCTTTTCTCATTAATATTTGCTAAATTCAATTTTGTGTGATTCTATAACCATAACTATTTGGGATTTTACTTGTTTCCAAAGTATTGGGGTTTTTTTTAATGTTTTCTTATTGTTGATGCTCATTTAATTGCACTCTAATCAGGAAACATGATATGTATGATAACAGTTTGGAGAAACATAGATACTTTGTTGTCTAGTAAGAAATCAATACATTCTGTTCAACATGTGATTTAAATAATGAGCATTCTCACTTTGTTGTAATATGTATGTCACAAAAATATTTCTATAAAATTATGCATACTAAATACACAATAAAAAACTTCATCATGCGTGCACATCAGATTGAACATTTGTGATTCAACTCTCATGTAAATTTTTTCCTGCTTAATCTATCAGATAGTATATATTTTTCTAATAAGTCTTTGTTCAAATCCTCCATTATGTATCAATTTATGTTTTGTATGTTTCAAGGATACATGATTGGTTGAGCGAAAGTTCATAATTGCATCGCTTCTTAGTAGAAAGTTGATTTAAAAACATAAAACACCAGGGCCCCTGGGTGTAGTGGTTAAATTTGCACGCTCCACTTCAGCAGGCCAGGGTTTGCAGGTTCAGATGCCCGGCACAGACCTACACACCACTTATCAAGCCATGCCTTGGCAGGCGTCCCACTTATAAAGCAGAGGAAGATGGGCACGCATGTCAGCCTAGAGCCAATCTTCCTCACCAAAAAGAAGGGTATTGACAATGGATGTTAGCTCAGGGCTAATCTTCCTCTCGAAAATATATATATATGTTGGTATTTACATGTATATAAAATACCAATTCTTGATGTCTTAAAAATATTTTTCTGTTTGTGTTAGTTTTCTATTGCTTCCATAACAAATTACCACAAATTTAGCAGCTTAAACCAAATTTATCATCTCAGAGCTCTGTAGGTCAGAATTGTGGATGGGTCTCACCTGCTAACACGGCTGAATTCCTTTCTGGAGGCTCTAGAGAGGAGAATCCACTTCCTTTTTCATTCAGATGATTGACAGAATTATATGCACTTGCAAATGTGCATAGATATATATATACATATCAAATGCTATTTCTACTTACTGTCAATTTCTTTTGTTCTCGGTACCATCTCATTTTCTCCATTTTGGATCCATTATTCTTCTTTCTGATTTGCATCGTTCAGTATTCCTATCAGAAAGGGTGTAGACATAAAAATATCTACATCCTTATATCTCAACAATGCCCAATTCGCATTAATATTCTCTCTATCACAGGAGAAGGTTTACTTTGTTAGAGTGAAAAACATCTGATATTTAAGAGATCTGTCCACCAATGCCCTCCTTATCACTCATAAAGATGCAGCCTGATGTGGTGCTTCATGGGTGAGACACGAGTCTCAATATGTCAGATATTCCTTGAGTCTCTATGTGTTTAAGGGTTTCTCCACTGCTGATGGTTCATCTTGCCCATTAATAATAACTAGGTTCAGTATAGAACTCTGTACTCACAATTAATACCTTGAAGGAATTTCTCCAGTATTTTCCATCACCTGTTTTTGCTCTTGAGAAGTCCAGTCCCAATGAGCTCGTCATTCATTTGAGGGTCACTTGCATTTCTCTAGTAGTTTTAGAATTATTCAAAAATTTATTACCAATATTCTTTACCAGGGGCAAGATATGATTTTCATTTATTAATTTATGCATTTTAAATCCATGTTCTTTCTTCATTTCTGTAAAATTTTCAACCACTCTCTCTTCAAGTTTGCCTAACACCATTCTCACTTCTTTCATCCTGAAACTGTGATAGATGTCTGTTCACTCTTCTCATTCTATTTCCCGTGTATATTCACTACCTTTCCTATTTTTCGATTTCTGATCTCACTGTGATGAATTCTAGAAACTTTACTCAATATCTTATTCCAGTGAAGTCAGCAGGATGGCAGAATAGGAAGTCCCAGCCCTTGTCCCCACAGAAACACTGACAAAACACCAATGCTTGGGCCAAAATACCTTTATGAGAAGTCCAGCATCCAGTTAATGAGTTTCCAAACCTCAGCCAAGCATAAAAACAAAAAAAAAAAACAAAAAAGCACTTTAGAAATAGGTAAAAAGCGTGGTTTCACTTTTCCCAGGTCACCCATCCCCCAAGCCGCTGAGAGATCAGCTCCACTGGGAGAAAAGAGAGGGTGAAGCTGCATCTGAGGGCGCTGCCCCAGAGACCTCCTGGTGTCCCACCTCACTCAGAGTGCTAGGCTGCAGGCACACCAGGAGCAGCCAAGAACAGAGGAAAGGGGCTCTCAGTGCAGGAACAGGCCTGAGACTGTTCCCCCAGGAGGGAGGGAGAGGAGTGGAGCTTGCACATCCGTAGACAATGTGTGAGAGGCTCCCAGAAGCCAGAACTGTGCTGATTGGTGGTCTCCCCCTGACAGAACCAGACCATAAAGACTGAAGAGGTTGCTACTTCTTCCACTGTGCAGACACCAAAGCAAAGCTACAAGAAACACGAAGAATAAGGGAAATATGATAAGATCAGAGGAAAAAAATAAATCTCCTTTAACCAACCATAAAGAAAAGGAGATCTATGAGTTGCCTCAAAAATTATTCAAAATAATTACCTTAATTATTTTAGGTGAACTAATTTTCCACAGGGTACCAAGAACACACAATTGGGAAAGGATAGTCTCTTCAATAAATGGTGTTGGGAAAACTAGATAGCCACATGCAGAAGAATGAACTTGGACCCTCAACACACACCATAGACAAAAATGAACTCAAAATGGATTAAAGATTTATTGACTTAAAAAGCAAATTCACCTATTATTTTGTCCTCAAAATAAGTTTATTCAGGAATAGCCAAAAGAATTACAATTTGAGATGTGCGTGCTATGGCAAACCACAGGCAAATGGAGAAAACAAAGGAAGGGAGCTGCTTTTATAGAGAAAAAGGAGGAGAAGCGAGGGGTTGTTCTAAATGATGCCCATTAGGGGAAAGTGACAGTTCAAGATGGCAATGAAGTGTCACTGGCTGAACTGAAGACCTTCTCAGAGGCCACGAGAGAAATCTTCCTTCCGTGGTAAAGTAGTTCTACTTCCTGTGGAAGATGCAAGCTTCTGTCTCTTCCTGTTTGGTGTAACTGAGGACGAGTGATAGGACTGAGAGCTCCCCCCACAGGCCTCCTGACATCAACTTAGTTAAGGTTTCCTTTATTAATTTCCACAAACTTAAATGTAAGATCTGAAGCAACAAAACTTCTAGAAGAAAACAAAGGTTGAAAAGATTCTTATATCAATTTTGGCAATGATATTTTTTTGGATGTGACATCAAAAGCACAGGCAACAGAAAAAAAATAGACAAGTAGGATTGCATCAAACTAAAAAGTTTCTGCACAGCAAAGGAAATAATCAACTGAGTGAAAAGGCAACTTACAGAATGGGAGAAAATACTACAAACCATACGTCTAATAAGGGATTAATTTTCAAAATATGTAAGGAACTCATAGAACTCAATACAAATGTAGTAATAATAACCCAATTAGAAAAAGGGGAAAGAGGAGGCTGGCCTGGTAGCATAGTAGCTAACTTTCATGCTCTGCTGTGGAGGCCTGGGGTTCACGGTTTTGGATCCCGGGTGCGGACCTACACACCACTCATCAAGCTATACTGTGGCGGCGTCCTACATATAAAATAGAGGAAGATTGGCATAGATGTTAATCTTCCTCACCAAAAAAAAAAAAAAAAGGGCAAAGAATTGTAATAGGTTATTTCTCAAGAGAAGACATCCAATTGGCCAATCAGTATATGAAAAGGTGCTCAACCTCATTAGGCATCAGAGAAAAGCAAAGCAAAAGGGTAATGAGATATCACCTCATACCTGTTAGAATGGCTATTATCAGGAAGACAAGCGATAACAAGTCTTGGCAAAGATGTGAAGAAAAGATGTGGAGAAAAGAAAACCCTTTTCTGTAAACCAGTACAGCCATTTTGGAAAACAGCATGGAGGTTCCTCAAAAAATTAAAAATAGAACTACAATATGATCCAGTAATCCTACTTCCGGGTATATTCCCTAATTAATGAAATTAGGATCTCAGAGAGATATCTGCATTCCTGTGTTCATTGGAGCATTATTCACAACAGCCAAGATATGGAAACAACCTAAATGTCCATCAACGGATGGATAAAGGAGATGTGTATATACATGCAATGGAATATTATTCACCCTTTAAAAAGAAGGAAGTTCTGCCATTTGTGACAACATGGATGAACCTGGAGGACATTATGCTAAGTGAAATAAGCAAGATGAAGACAAATACTACATAATTTCACTTACATGTAGAGTCCAAAATAGTCATAATCTTCGAAACAGAGTTTAATGGTAGTTTCAAGGGGCTCGGGAAAGGAGGAGATGGGGAGATGTTGGTCATGGGGTACAAAGTTCAGTTATGCAGCTGAATGATTTCTGGAGATCTAAGGTACAGCCATGTGGCTACAGTTAACAATACTCTATTGTGTACTTGAAATTTGCTTGGGGGTAGATCTTAAGTGTTCTCACCACACACACACAAAAAATGGTAACTATGTGGGTGATGGATGTGTTATTTACCTTGATTATGCTGACTATTTCACAATATATACAACATTGTGATACAATGTATCAAGTTGTACAACTTAAATATATACAATTTTTATTTGTCAATTATATCATAATAAAGCTGAAAAAAAATGTGTTTCATAATTAAACCAAGAATTTTGGAAGTTATTCAATTTCTAATTTTAAGTAGTTACTCTCATTTTTAATATATGTATTTGTATTTTTATTTCTAAGCAAGTATTCATTATCCTCTTCCCTTAGAGAAGACAAGGTTCTATTTACACTTTACTTGAACTCTGAGTTCTCATATATGTAAATATGTGTGTGCATGTGCACATCTGTGTGTCTATGAGCACGTGTGTGTGTGTGTGTGTGGATGTGATTTTTTGTGTGTGCAAGTGCGTTTGCGTAATTTTCCAGTGTTTTTTTTTTTGTCATTTTTTTCCTCACTGTTGCATCTCACTTTCTCTACTTTGGGTTCATTGTTCTCCTAACTGAATTTCATCACTTAGTATTCCTTTCACTGGGTGTGAAAATAGTAAAATATCTAAGAACTTGCAGCTCTGGAAATGCCTTCTTGCACTCTCGTTCTCTTTATCAAGTTACTTGGGAACATTTTGTTATTTCAGATAAAGTGTAGGATTCAACTGACAGGAGAGGAAAATCCATGTGATGGTCAAGGATCCACCCCCAAAGCTCTTCTTATCTCTTATGAAGACGCAGCCCCATGTGGCGGGTCTAACCTGTGAGATTCAGGTCAAAGTCTCCTCTTGTTTGGGGGTTTGCCCCTCTGATCCTTTCTCCTTTGTCCCTTAAAAGTAATTTGGCTCAGAATAAAATTCTTCACAAACAGTTAATTCCTGGAAGGTATTTCTCCAATCTCTTCTGATATCTCATCTTGCATTGGGGATGTCTGGTCCCAGAGCTTGTCATTCTATTGAGGGTAATTTGCATTTTCTCTGGGAAGTAATTTTAGGACTTTTCATGTGGTCCCAGGCCAGTCCTCCTCAAAATTTTTTGAGTTGAAATTCACATGAAATAAAATCAACCATTTTAAAGTGTACAATTCAGTGTAACATATATATATTTTGTGTGTGTGTGTGTGAGGAAGATCAGCCCTGAGCTAACATCCATGCCAATCCTCCTCTTTTTGCTGAGGAAGACCTGCCCTGAGCTAACATCTATTGCCAATCCTCCTCCGTTTTTTTCCCCCTTTTCTCCCCAAAGCCCCAGTAGATAGTTGTCCATCATAGTTGCACATCCCTCTAGTTGCTGTGTGTGGGACGCTGCCTCAGCTTGGCTGGACAAGTGGTGCGTTGACACGCGCTCAGGATCCAAACCCGGGCCGCCAGTAGCAGAGCACGCGCACTTAACCGCTAAGCCACAGGGTCAACCCCAAGACATATATTTTTAATTTACCCTTCATTTTCTTCATTCACCATGAAGGTCGACACAGATGTCATTTTAAATATATGCCTCCTAGGAGCCCGCCAGGTGGTGCAAGTGGTTAAGTGCGCACAGTCCGATTCTGCTGCCCAGGGTTCACAGGTTCGGATCCCAGGTGCGCACTGACGCACCACTTGTCAGGCCACGCTGTGGAGGCGTCCCATATAAAGTGGAGGAAGATGGCCACGGATGTTAGCCCAGGGCCAGTCTTCCTTAGCAAAAAAGAGGAGGATTAGCAGATGTTAGCTCAGGGCTAATCTTCCTCACAAAAAAATATATAAATAAATAAATGCCTCCTAATACTTAGTCTTTCCTCATCTCTGTAAAAGTTAATTCTTTGTCTCTTGAGCTGTCGCTGGACATCATTCTCCCTTCTTTCCTCTGACACTTACAATAGATGTGACGTTGGTTCTTCTCATTCTATTCCCTGAGTATCTTAAATTTCCATTTCTGGTCTCTCTGTGCTGCATTCTGGAAAATTCCCTCATTATTCTGTTCCAGTTTCATAATTGGCCTTCAGCTGTCTAGTCCTTGAGGGATGAATTTTTTTAATGTGTTAATTCTATTGGATTTTTCATCTCTAAAATTTCCAGCTCACTTCAATAGTTGCCTATTCTGTAAAAACAATCTATATTCTTGCATCAAAAATTCCATTTCTCCCGTTATGTTTCAGATATTTAAACATGCTTATTTTAAAATTACTCTATTTTCCTATTGACTATTCCTTGCATATGATAACCCCATTCATCAGTAGCTGTTGTCCACAGCATGTTCATCATGATTAGGATGACTCTTGACTGTCCATTCCTGTTGGAAGGCTCTGCTGCCACACACCTGATCTTCCAGAGAGGGTTTCCCAGGGCTGTCCTGGGACTCAGGCTGACAAGGCAGAACTATTGTAGCTGCTCCTGGCTCATGGCATCCACTCTCTCAAATTTACCATCTGCTCAGGGTTGTATCCAGCAGGGATGGTCCAATGGGAACCTCACATTCACGTGTGGGGCCAACGCCCATGGCTGACAATACTGGATTCAATCTGTTTCAGGACACACATGGGAGGTTGCTCGGTCCTGACCATGGGCTCAGGGCAGTGGGCAGACATCCCAGAGCTCACCCAGAAACATGGAGGAGGAGGAATCACAGCTTGCAACCTTCACCTGGAGCTCTGACCACTCCCTTCTTGTGAGAACCTGGGGGTCCTCCCTGTGTTCTCCTCCATAGGACCCCTTGATGGTCCTGGGCACTGATGGCCACTCAGCTTTGTTCCCTATTCTTTGATGTAGTTCCCTCTCCATTGTGAGAACTTTCATTCCTCTTTTTCACATTTACCTTGGCTACATATTTTAGAAATGTTGTAAGTAGTATTTCTCAGTGTTAGGAGCAGACAAGAGCTCTTGTATGGGCAGATTAATTCTCCACTTGACTGTGGAGTCCAACCCCATGGTCCTCTCATGTCCCAAGCCACTCATGTGTTAACGTGGCCTGGAAATTGATTGATCCCTCCCATGGACCCAGCACCACTGACCCCACAACCACTCTGAGGAGTGGGGTTCCTGACAACATGCTGCAGATGAAGAAACTGAGGCTCAGAGATGGAGTGTTCATGCTCAAGCTCACATGGGCAGTGGATGACCAATGAATATTTAAATAAGATTCAGCATTGTCCCCCAATTAAGAGCACTAAGCCAGTCACTGACCCCAGACACTGAAGACAGAACCACAAGATAAGGAGGGGAGCTCTGCCCAAGGGAACAAGGGGTCTGAGGAGGCAGGAATGACTCAGAGGTTTGTTCCCAGAGAGATGGGAGTGGACGCTGTTGCAAGAAAAAAGAAGTCCGTGAAGGGGACTATCACAGCTGTGAAGGCTGTGATAGAAAGAAAACCCACACTCCGGGGCCAGGAGAGGAGTGATGTCTCCTTCCCTTATTTCCCTGTATTTCTCCTTTGTGATCCTTGTCACAGTGACCTCGACCTGAACTTTACAGTCAGATGTTGAGTGTGTGTCTCTGCTGATCTGAGCTCTGCGGGGCAGCAGGATCCTGCATCTTCCCTGAAGCATCTCCAGGACCTGGATGACCACAGTCCATGGTGAGGACCCCACAGGGATGTGCTGATGGACAGGCTGAGGATGAAGGAAACCCCATGGGGGTGCTCTGAGAGGGAAGAACATGCCCTGGGTCACCCTCACCTGGAAGGGGCCTCTCAGGAAGGCACTACATCTATCGCTGTGAAGTTCTGTCTGCCAGTGAGATTAGTCTGGATCACACAGACAGTGGGAGTCAGGAAAGACCAAATTCATCAGAAATGTCTCCCCAGTGCCTGGTACAACTTCAGTCATAGCCCGGGGAGGAGCAGTTCCCCTTCCTGTGGGGCTGCTGACATGACAACCCCGTGATGAAGGACCAGCCTCACAGTTACCACACCCTGTGCCTCTGTCTGTCCCTCCCGGCATTGCAGTCTCCTCCATCTGCACAGCTGGGGCCAGAGGGAGGAGACAACATGACCCTCACCCTCATGACCCTGCTCTGCGTTGGTGAGATTTGATGAGAGGGAGGGGAAGCCCTAGTCTGGGAGGGACTCCGCCCCACAGCCAGGCCCTGGTCTGTCAGGAGACCCCAGGACTCAGGAAGCTCAGGGGGAGGAGGGATTCTGCTCATGATCCAGGGACAAATCTCTCACAGAGAACTCTCTTCCAGGGCTGAGTGTGGGCCCGAGGACCCCAGTGCAGGCAGGTGAGTCTGTCCCCAGGTGTCTCAGGTCCCAGCTCCTCATTGGCGACAAGGAGCCACCACCAGGCAGCTGGGATCAGAGAACAGCAATTTTGGGCTGACAAGTGGGGGATGTCTGGATGGGTCATGGGGCTGAGAGCTGGGGAACTGGGGTGGGGAATGTCTTGTGACCCAGCCTCTGATTTCCTCCCAGGGATCCTCCCCAAACCCACAATCTGGGCTGAGCCAGGATCTGTGATCCCCCAGGGGAAGCCCGTGACCATCTTGTGTCAGGGGACCCCGGAGGCTCAGGAGTACCATCTGGATAAAGAGAGAAGCACAGAGCCTTGGAGAAGACAGAATCCACTGGAGCCTGGGGAAAAGGCTGAGTTCTCCATCCCACACATGACGCATCTATCGGCAGGGCGATATCGCTGTTACTATCTCAGCCCCACTGACTGGTCAGAGCCCAGTGACCCCCTGGAGCTGGTGGTGACAGGTGAGAGGACACTCAGGGGTCCCAGCCTCAGGCTCTGCCCTCAGGAAGGGGTCTGCTCTCAGGGGTGTCTCCCCTCTCACAGCCCAGCCCTGGGGGATATGAGGGAGGTGTGAGCCCCATTTAACATGCTGCCTCCTCCTCTCCTAGGAGTCTACAGCAAACCCACCCTCTCAGCCCTGCCGAGCCCTGTGGTGACCTCAGGAGGGAATGTGACCCTCCAGTGTGGCTCATGGCTGGGATATGACAGGTTCATTCTGACTAAGGAAGGAGAAAACCAACCCTCCTGGACTCTGGACTCACAGCTAAACCCTAACGGGCAGTCCCAGGCCCTGTTCCCTGTGGGCCCTGTGACCCCCAGCCACAAGTGGATGTTCAGATGCTATGGCTATGATAGTAAAAACCCCCAGGTGTGGTCAGGCCCCAGTGACCCCCTGGAGCTCCTGGTCCCAGGTGAGGTAGTCCCATCATAGGCTCATCCATGTTTTGAGGCACCAGACAGGGGTCTTATTCTCAGGGAGCCCCACGTGAGTGGGTAGGTTGAGGGGAGAATGGGGCTCCTGGGGAAAAGGCACAAAGCGTGAGAGACAGTAAGACTTGGGGGCAGGACTGGAGAAGGGAGGTTTATGGGAGGAATCAGCCCTTACAATTCACATGTGGTCTTTCTCCCAGGTGTGTCTAGGAAGCCCTCCCTCCTGACCCAGCAAGGCCCTGTGGTGACCTCTGGACAGAAGCTGACCCTCCAGTGTCTCTCTGATAACGTCTACGACAGATTCTCTCTGTTCAAGGAGGGGGGACGTGACCTCCCCCAGCGCCTTGGCTGGAAGCCCCAGGCTGGGCTCTCTCAGGCTGACTTTCCCCTGGGAACTGTGAGTGGGTCCCACGGGGGCCAGTACAGATGCTATGGTGGACACAACCTCTCCTCTGAGTGGTCAGCCCCCAGTGACCCCCTGGACATCCTGGTGGCAGGTGAGGAGCCAGGGGGTCAGTCAGGGACTCAGACTCTGAACAGGCCCTGCTGGCGGAGCCCCAGGTGATGATGCCAGAATGAGAGGTGGGGGTATCCAGGGAGGGAGAGAGATAAAGAGAGGCAGGGGAGAGGATCGGAGGGGGAGAGACTCAGAGAAAACAAGACAGAGAGAGGGGAGGGTCCTCAGAGAGAGGCCTGGGGACTCTCAGTTCAGAACAAGGTGGGTGGGCAGCCCCTCACCCACCCCTCCTCTTTTTAGGACTGTTGTCTGACACACCCTCCCTCTCGGTGCAGCCGGGCCCCACGGTGGCCTCAGGAGAGAACGTGACCCTGCTGTGTCAGTCACGGAGCCCGGGGGACACCTTCCTTCTGTTCAAGGAGGGGTCAGCCAATACCCCATTGCGTCTTAGATCAAAGTACCGAGCTCAGCAGTACCAGGCCCAATTCTCCATGAGTCCTGCGACCTCAGCCCACAGGGGGACCTACAGGTGCTACAGCTCACTCAACACCTACCCCTACCTGTTGTCACACCCCAGTGACCCCCTACAGCTCGTGGTCTCAGGTGAGGGCCCCTGACCCTGTCCTGTCTGAGTCAGTCAGCTCAGAGCTCTGTCCCCCAGAGAGCTCTGGGCCGGGATGGGAGTGACGGGCCCCAAGGGAGGGTCACCCAGAGAGGGATCTGCCCCTCAGAGTGCAGGAGGGAAACAGGGTCCTCCCATGCCTGCCCCTTCCCACGGCCCCATATCCAGAATCCTCCAGGTGGGTGGAGGGAGAGGCTTAGAGACCACGGGACGGATGAAGGAGAAGAGAGTGAGCAGAGACGGGGTCTCTGGGAGGACCTCCAGCCCCTCATCTCCTCTTGTCCTTTCTCCCAGGATCCTCTGGGGACCCCAGCTCCCCACCCACAAGGCTCGACTTAACAGCTGGTGAGTCACAGGGGCCTCTGTCCAGAGAATTCACAGTTTCCCCAGGCCTGTCTCTCGAGACTCAGCTGATCTGACTCCCAGTTCCTCTCTCAGCACAGCTTGTCCCCCAGGGGGGCTGGGAGTTGGACAGAGATGGGGGTCCACGGGGCTCCAGGGCTCTGAGGCTGGATGGATGGATGGTGGGGCGGTCATGGCAGAGGGAGATGTTGGGGCCCAGCCTGGGGGAGGGGCAGCCGGGATGAAGTGGGGAGAAGCAGCCCCCCCACCTCCATCCTGATCCCCAGGAGGCATTGAGGGTCAACTCCCTCCTATGGGAGGGAGTCAGGTGTGTGGAGGGATAAATGAGGGTCTCTGTGGGGAGGTGGTGGGTGAGTCCATGGGGGGCGAGGGCTGAGTTATGCCATCAGGAGACCCTGACTTCGACATGCCTTTCGCTGTCTGGGCCTCAGTTTCTCCAAGTGTAAAGGAGAGAATCGTGGCCCAGAGCTTAGATTTCCTTTCAGTTCTGACTATGGCTCTGACCTCCTGGGAGAGGAGGCCTCACAGGGAAGCCCCCAGGATGTTATTTTATGGAGGCCCATCCCCTCTGCAGCAGTGACGGAGACATTGTACAGGGGAACTGGGGCAGGACAAGAGTCCGGGGTATTCAGACCATTTCCCTTCAGCTCAGCTGGAGTGGAAAGAGCACAAAAGGCAGTCAGTTCCTCGGGTTTATTTCCTAGCTGAGCTGCTTCCAGGCTGGGCAACCTGGGGCATGTGACTTACCTCTCCGTACCTCACGTTGCCTATCTGTGAAATGGGTGGGCGTGGCAGTCCCATGTTGCACGATTGTTGTGAGTTATTGGAGATGAATGCACAGGTCCCAGCACAAGCCTGGCACACAGTAGGATCTCAATTAAATGACATTAGTGGTTCATTCATGATGTCACTCGTGCTCAAGGTCTCAACTGGTACTTGAAGGCTCTGATCGGGGTCTCAGTGGCCTTCATCCTGCTGCTCTCCCTCCTCCTCCTCCTCCTCCTCTGTCGACACCGGTGTCAGGGCAAACACAGGACCTCAGGTGAGTAGGGAGCAGGGTGACCTGGGTCACAGGAGGAGGTGGGCTAGGGCACCAGCCAGAGGGAAACCAAATAGATGGGAAGGTCAGCCTAGAAAGAGACTTTTCCAGAATCTCAAATCAGAAAATCCAAAGAAAATGCTTAATGTCAGCACACACATACACATTTAAGGTATTTTTTATCTTTTGGATCTTATGAAATATTGAAGCATACACACAAGTGTGTGTTAAGGTTTCCTTCTTTCCTCTCCAATCCCATGTGAAGGGTGGGTGGTCATAACCTCCCAGGGCTGAGACTCTGTCCATCGTGACCCAGTCCAGTGACAGTCTGATCTCCAACTTCCTGCAGGGGCTGCAGACCCAGAGCCCAAGGACAGAGGCCGGCAGATCAGGTAATTCCTGCCCAGGAGACCCCAGACCCCCACCCCGCCCTCAGTCCCTCTCTGCCCCTAACACTCTCATCTCCTCCCCCAGCTCCAGCCCAGCTGCTGATGCCCAGGAAGAGACCCTCTGTGAGAGGAGAGGAGGGGCTGCCCTGGGGGTGGGCACAGGGATTTCAGGAGGCCATGGGAGGCTGGGCTGGGAGGGTCTGGGGATTCAGGGTGAGAGGGACTCAATTACCACCCTCAGTGACCTCGGGCACTCACCCCTGGACCTCAGTGGACCATCTGGGAGCAGAGGGGGCCTGCAGCCCTGAGAGATCTCAGGGAATCCTGCCAAGAGACACACCCCCTGTTCTGCCCCAGCAGATGCTGCCGTGAAGGACACACGGCCTGAGGAGGGCATGGAGCTGGACCATCAGGTGAGACCCCTGCTCCTATCCAGGCCACCAGGGACCTACCTGTTGCCAAACTTAATCTAATGGACACTTCCTGTCCTCACATCACCCAGCTCTCAGCAGCGTCCCACATTGACCTCTCCTCTCGGGCACCCTGGGTCGTCCTGCTGTGACTTCACTCCTCCTGGTTTCTGTGACCTCATGGCCCCTCCTACATGGCCCCCTTTCCTGGTTCCTCATCCTCTGTCTGATCTTCTGGTTGTTGGGGTGCACCCCCAGGTCTCAAGAGGATGCATGAATGAGTGAATCACCCACACGTCCCCTAGGTTCCCTTCATTCATTCCCCCAACAGTGTGCACAGGGAGTTCACTGTGTACCCGGCTCCATTCAGGTGCTGCAGGTGCAGCAGTCAGAAAACTGTCTCCACACTCCTTGAGCTCCCCTCGTGAGTGAGAGGCAACATACAAATACACGGGGTCCTAGAGTGCAAAGTGCTGTTAAGGAAAATAAAGTAAGGAAAGGGGTAGAGTGCATGGGGGGGCAGAAAAAACAGCAGATACAAAGGTCCTGAGGTAGCAACATGCTTTTTCAGGAAGATGGGCCTTGTGGGTGGAGACAAATGACTGAGAGAATGTTAGGATAAGAATCAGAAACACAGAAAGCATCCAGATGTCCAAGGCTCAGGACGTCCCTGAAGATTCCATCAGGAAGTGACCTCACTTTGTAACAGTGTGGACAGTTGACTGGAGGAGGTCAGCACTGGGGTCAGGGAGACACTGTTTCTGTCCCTTTGTCCACCCCCAGCAGGGCCCCCATGATGAAGACCCCCAGGGAGTGAGAGATGTCCAAGTGAGCTCCTCAAGATCAAGACTCAGGCAGGGAGTGACCACCTCTCCTTCCGCACTGTCAGAGGAATCGCTGGACACAAAGGACAGACAAGCAGAAGACAGACAGATGGACAGACAGGTGGGTCCCATCCTCTCCAGACCCCAGGCTTCCCCCTCTCCACCCAAATACCTATCCTCCACTCTGCCTCTGCTCCAGGCTGCTGCATCTGAAGACCCCCAGGAAGTGACCTACGCACAGCTGAACCACTTGACCCTCAGGCGGGACACAACACCCCCTTCCTCCCAGTCAGAGGAGCCCCCAGCAGAGCCCAGTGTGTACGCTGCTCTGGCCATCCGCTAGCCCAGAAAGGACCCCAACCCCACCCTCCAGGGAAGGAGACTGCAGGGACCCCAGAAGGCACAGGTGCTGCCCCCAGTGGACACCTCCTCATGAGCCCCAGCCAGCCTGGACGCCTAACATGGACCAACAGGAGCTCTTGGGACAATTTGGGAGTCACCTGATTCTGCTGTCAAAGATAATGGATATCCCCACATTACGGAAATAAAGTAACAGACTTTTCAATAATCTATGAGTGAAATGAGAAATCCAAAACAGAAGTGAAAGCATGTTTTAAATTGAATGTTGATGTAAATATTACACATCAAACCTACAAAATGGGAAAATTAAGGACCTTGAATGAATATATTAGAAAAAGAAAGCCTTAAAAAGTGAATGACCTAAGCTCTCATACCAAGAATTTACAAAAAGCATAGCAAATTATTCCAAATGAAGGTAGAAGGAAGGAAATAATAATGACGAGAGTAGCTACTAATGAGGTCAAATAAAAAATAGAGAAAAGTCAATAAAGCCAACAAAATTCATTCTTGAAAACATTAATCACACTAATACATCCCAACCACAACACTCAAGGAAAAAAGAGAGAAGGCACACATTACATTATCAGGACAGTATTACATATCCTACAGACTCGAAATAGATAACAGATACTTATGATCAATTTCATGCCAATATATTAGAAAATGTAGATGAAATGGACAAAATCCTCAAAAATACAATTTTCCAAAATGATGGACTTAAAAATAAATAGAAAATCTGAATTATCTTATATATTAAATATGTTGAATCTGTAATTAAAATTTTCCCAAAAAGTGAACTTTGAGTCTGGAAAGCTTCACTGGTGAATGCTTCTGAACACATATGCACTTATGAAATACACACATACACATAATAAACTTACATAAGAGTCTCCTGAGAATACAGAAGGTGGAATATTCCTCCCAACACATTTTATCAGGCCACAGAAATCTGATACCAAAACCTGACAAGGAAACTACAAAATGGGAAAATCACAGAAACCTCTCTCACAGGATCTTAGCTGTAGATTCCTACACAAAATATTCCCAAATAAGAGTCAGCAATATATAAAATGGATAATAGATCATGACCATGCTGGCATGTTTTTTTCAGAAATGCATGGCTGGTTTCATACTGAAAAATCAATCAATACGTTTAAAACATAAAAGAAGAAACAGAAAAAATAATCATATCAAGAGATTCAAAGAGTCTGATAAAATACATCACCAATTTATAATGAAAAACAATCTCAGAATTGAAAGGGAAATTTCTTTTTTTTTTTTTTTTAAAGATTTTATTTATTTTATTTTTTTCCCCCCAAAGCCCCAGTAGATAGTTGTGTGTCATAGCTGCACATCCTTCTAGTTGCTGTATGTGGGACGCGGCCTCAGCATGGCCAGAGAAGCAGCGCGTTGGTGCGAGCCCGGGATCCGAACCCGGGTCGCCAGCAGTGGAGCGCGCTCACTTAACCACCAAGCCACGGGGCCGGCCAGAAAGGGAAATTTCTAACATTTATCCAAGCATCCATAAAAGTCTGCAATAGAAATAACTTTTAAAGGTAAAAACTTGAAATCTTTCTGCCTGTGACTGGGAATGAGACAAGAATGTTCTCTCCAGGGTGGCCTGTGGCGTAGCGGTTAAGTGCACCGTGCTCCGCTGCTGGCGGCCCAGGTTCGGATCCCGGGCATGCAGGGATGCACCGCTTGTCAGGCCATACTGTGGTGGCGTCCCATATAAAGTAGAGGAAAATGGGCATGGATGTTAGCTCAGGGCCAGTCTTTCTCAGCAAAAAGAGAGGATTGGCACGGATGTTAGCTCAAGGCTGATCACCCTTAGAAGAAAAAAAAAAGAAAGAAAGAATGTCCTCTATGACCTCTTCTATTCAGCAGGGCACTGGAAGAAACAACCAAATAAACAAAGTAAAAAAAAAAAAACAGAGGGCAGAGTCAAGATGGCGGCATAGGCAGACTCTGAACTCACCTCCTCCCGTGGACACAGCCAATTTACAACTACTCGTGGAAAAATTACCCGTGAGACAGAACTGAAAACTGGATAAGAGGAACTCCTGCAACAACGGACAAGCCTAACTGGGGTAGAAGAGGCAGAGACTCCCTTCTGGAGAGGAAAAACACCGCCTTCACAAGCCGCCAGCTTCAGGGCCGCCGGGAGCAGCTCACAGGTACGCACCCTCCCTGGAGGCGCAGGGTCCTGAGCCGGGGAGCGCCCCTGCTGTGGGCATTTTGTGGACCCAGCACAATCAACACCAGCGGCATAATATCTGACTTTGCCTGCTACTAAAGCATTGGGGAGCACCCCCAGAAAACCCAGTTCACAAAGAAACTAAAACTGGCTCTTAAAGGGCCCGCGCACAAACTCACCCATTCCAGAAAGCATCCTAAAATCACCAGAAAGAAAGGTGCACAGTGCTGGGGTGAAAAGAGACTCACCTAATAGGCCCTGAGTGCATCTCGGTGAGGGGTGAGACCTCTCCAGGGACTGGGACATTGGCGGTGGCCATTGTTGTGGCCTGGTGTGAGCGTGCTGACACAGACGCCATTGGAGTTCTCCCTAAGGCCTGCTAGCCCAGGGTCTGCTCCACCCGCTAGAGCACTGATTTAATCCAGCTCAGCCAGGGCAGGCAGCCCACCCTAGAGACTGGCCCCACCCAACAACAAGCCCTCAGGCAACGTGTGGGCCTGCATAGATTGGTGACTGGATTCTCTGCAGCCTGGCAACTGAGCCGACTTGAGTGGGGCAGGGTGTGCACAAGGAGCGGGTGGAGAGTGTGGGGTGGTGGCGGAGTGTGTGGGGCTCCCGCCGTGGAGAGACTGGGTCCGCTTGGGGAGGTCGGGGCACTCACACGGGGCAGGACTGTGTTGACTGTGTGTGTGGACCTGTGGGCAACAGGGCTTGTCAGCTGCAGAAGACTTGTGCTTCTCAAAGACCCACATAGGAGGTTTGCCCCACCTTCCAAAGCCTGAAACAATTGGGTGCTCCTGTGCCTGAGGCCAGCCCCACCCACCTGCAATCCTCAGAGAGCTGACAAGAGACCTAATAGGCTAGAGGCTTACAGCAATTGTAAGGCCCTGAGCCTAACAACCTGCGACCTAGGGGGCCTACTCAGTTAAAAGAAATACTGCAACACAAATGTGGTATTAGAACATACAGCCAACTGTGCTGGGGCTCCCCACACCTGATAAAGAGACTGAAGGGCCCACAACAACTACAAACAGCTGAGCATTACAACAGCTGGCCAGGAGCATAACTTGGCCTCCCTGGGCGCCTATAGGGAGAGCTAACAGGCCACAACAGAAGGACACACGTAGCCCACATAGGGGTCACCCCTGGAACATTGAGAACTGAGGAAAGGACACTGGAAACCTCCTAAGGCATCACTTACATAAGGTCACCTATCCGAGAGCAGGAGACGTAGCTGACCTACCTAATACGTAGACACAAGCACAGGGAAAGAGGCAAAATGAGGAGGCAAAAGAATACATTCCAAGTAAGGGAACAGAACAAAACCCCAGAAAAGGAACTAAGTGAAACAGAAATGAGCAACCTACCTGACAGAGAGTTCAAACTAAGAGTGTTAAGGATGCTCACTGATCTGGGGAGAAAAATAGATGAACTCAGTGAGAATGTCAACAAAGAAATGGAAGATATAAAAAAGAACCAATCAGAAATGAAGAATACAATACTGGAAATGAAAAATTCATTAGAGGGACTCAAAAGCAGAGTAGAGGATACAAAAGAACGGATCTGTGAGCTGGAAGAAAGACTAGAAGAAATTACCCAAGGTGAACAGGTAAAAGAGAAAAGAATTAAAAAGAGTGAGGACAGTCTAAGGGACCTCTGGGACAACATCAAGCGCACTAACATCCGTGTTATAGGTGTCCCGGAAGGAGAAGAGCGAGACAAGGGGGCAGAGAATCTATTTCAGGAAATAATAGATGAAAACTTCCCTAACCTAAGGAAGGAAACAGACATCCAGGTACAGGAAGCACAGAAAGCCCCAGACAAGATAAACCCAAAGAGGCCCACACCAAGACACATCATAATCAAAATGGCCAGAATTAAAGATAAAGAGAGAATCCTAAAAGCCGCAAGAGAATGTCAAGTTACATACAAAGGAAACCCCATAAGACTATCAGCTGACTTCTCAGCAGAAACCTTACAGGCTAGAAGAGAATGGCACGATATATTTAAAGTGCTAAAAGAAAAAAACTTACAGCCAAGAATACTCTACCCAGCAAGGTTATCATTCAAAATGGAAGGAGAGATCAAAATTTTCCCAGATAAGCAAAAATTAAAGGAGTTTGTCACCAAGAAACCAGTGCTACAAGAAATGTTAAAGGGACTGATTTAAGGGGAAAAGAGAAGACCACAAATAGGAAAAATTATCTATTTCCATGATTACAACGTAATGGATACAAATGCACAAAAAAGAGGTTAGATATGATATCAAAAACATAAAAGGAGGGAGGAGGGGAGTTAAAGAGTACAGCTTTCAGACAGAGGTCAAAATAAAGTGACCATCAATTCTGTATAGAAGAAGTAAGGAACAGAGAAGGACTACTACAACACTGAGGGAAAAAAAAAAAAGTTAAAAAATGGCAGTAAGTACATACCTATCAATAGCTACTTTAAACGTCAATGGACTAAATGCTCCAATTAAAAGGCATAGGGTGGCTGACTGGATAAAAAAACAACACACATATATATGCTGCATACAAGAGACACACTTCAGACCTAAAGACACTCACAAACTGAAAGTGAAGGGATGGAAAAAGATACTCCACGCAAATGGCAATGAAAAGAAAGCTGGGGTAGCAATACTCATATCAGACAAAATATACTTGAAAACAAAAACTGTAAAAAGAGACAAAGAAGGGCATTACATAATGATCAAGGGAACAATCCAACAAGAGGATATAACACTTGTAAATATCTACGCACCCAATGTAGGTGCACCTAAATATATAAAGCACTTATTAACAGACATAAAAACACAAATAGACAGTAACACAATAATAGTAGGGGACTTTAACACTCCACTTACACCAACGGATAGATCATCCAAACAGAAGATCAACAAGGAAACATTGGCCTTAAATGATACACTAGAACAGAAGGACCTAGTAGATATATACAAAACATTCCATCCAAAAACCGAAGAATACACGTTCTTTTCAAATGCACATGGAACATTCTCCAGGATTGATCACATATTAGGCCACAAAACAAGTCTTCATAAATTTAAGAAGATTGAAATAATACCAAGCATCTTTTCTGACCACAACAGTATGAAACTAGAAATCAACTATAGGAAGAAAATCAGAAAAGCCACAAATACATGGAGATTAAACAAAATGCTACTGAACAACGACTGGGTTAACGAAGAAATCAAAGAAGAAATCAAAAAATACCTGGAGACAAATGAAAATGAAAATACGACATGCCAGAATTTATGGGATACAGCAAAAGCGGTTCTAAGAGGGAAGTTTATAGTGATACAGGCCTATCTCAACAAAAAAGAAAAATCTCAAATAAACAATCTAACAATGCACCTAAAGGAACTGGAAAAAGAAGAACAAACAAAGCCCAAAATCAGTAGAAGAAGGGAAATAATAAAAATCAGAGCAGAAATTAATGAAATAGAGACCAAAAAAACAATAGAAAAAATTAATAAAACCAAGAGCTGGTTCTTTGAAAAGATCAACAAAATTGACAAACCTTTAGCTAGACTCACCAAGAAAAAAAGAGAGAAGGCACAAATAAGTAAAATCAGAAATGAAAGAGGAGAGGTTACAACAGACACCTCAGAAATACAAAAGATTATAAGACAATACTATGAAAAGCTATATGCCAACCAATTCGACAATCTGGAAGAAATTGATAAATTCTTAGAATCATACAACCTTCCAAAACTGGATCAAGAAGAAGTAGAGAATTTGAATAGACCAATCACCAGTAAGGAGATCGAAACAGTCATCAAAAACCTCCCCAAAAATAAAAGTCCAGGACCAGACGGCTTCCCTGGTGAATTCTACCAAACATTCAAAGAACACTTAATACCTATCCTTCTCAAACTCTTCCAAAAAATTGAGGAGAGGGGGAAGCTCCCTAACTCATTCTACGAAGCTGACATTACCCTGATACCAAAACCAGACAAGGACAACACAAAAAAAGAAAATTACAGGCCAATATCACTGATGAACGTCTATGCAAAAATCCTCAACAAAATACTAGCAAATCGCATACAACAATACGTTAAAAAGATTATACACCATGATCAAGTGGGATTTATTCCAGGGATGCAGGGATGGTTTAACATTCACAAATCAATCAACGTAATACACCACATTAATAAAATGAAGAACAAAAATCACATGATCATCTCAATAGATGCAGAGAAAGCATTTGACAAGATACAGCATCCATTTATGATAAAAACTCTGAATAAAATGAGTATAGAAGGAAAGTACCTCAACATAATAAAGACCATATATGAGAAACCCACAGCTAATATCATCCTCAATGGTGAAAAACTGAAAGCTATCCCTCTAAGAACAGGAACCAGACAAGGATGCCCACTGTCACCACTCCTATTTAACATAGTATTGGAAGTCCTAGCCAGAGCATTCAGGCAAGAGAAAGAAATAAAAGGGATCCAAATTGGAAAGGAAGAAGTGAAACTGTCACTATTTGCAGATGACATGATTTTATATATAGAAAACCCTAAGGAATCCACCAGAAAACTTTTAGAAGTAATAAACGAATATGGTAAAGTTGCAGGATACAAAATCAACATACAAAAATCAGTTGCATTTCTGTACACTAACAACGAAGTAGCAGAAAGAGAAATTAAGAATACCATCCCATTTACAATTGCAACAAAAAGAATAAAATACCTAGGAATAAACTTAACCAAAGAGGTGAAAGATCTGTACACCGAAAACTATAAAACATTTCTGAAAGAAATTGAAGAAGACACAAAGAAATGGAAAGATATTCCGTGCTCTTGGATTGGAAGAATTAACATAGTGAAGATGTCCATACTTCCTAAACCCATCAATAGATTCAATGCAATCCCTATCAAAGTTCCAACAACATTTTTCACAGAAATAGAACAAAGAATCCTCAAATTTATATGGAACAACAAAAGACCCCGAATAGCTAAAGGAATCCTGAGAAAAAAGAACAAAGCTGAAGGTATCACACTCCCTGATTTCAAAATATACTACAAAGCTATAGTAACCAAAACAGCATGGTACTGGCACAAAAACAGACACACAGATCAATGGAATAGAATCGAAAGCCCAGAAATAAACCCACACATCTATGGACAGCTAATCTTTGACAAAAGAGCCAAGAACATACAATGGGGAAAAGAAAGTCTCTTCAACAAATGGTGTTGGGAAAACTGGATAGCCACATGCAAAAAAATGAAAGTAGACCCTTACCTTACACCATACACAAAAATTAACTCCAAATGGATTAAAGATTTGAATGTAAGACCTGAAACTATGAAACTTCTAGAAGAAAACATAGGCAGTACGCTCTTCGACATGGATCTTAGCAACATCTTTTCAAACACCACATCTGACCGGGCAAGAGAAACAGTAGAAAAAATAAACAAATGGGACTACATCAAACTAAAAAGCTTCTGCACAGCAAAGGAAACCATCAACAAAACGAAAAGACAACCTAACAATTGGGAGAAGATATTTGCAAACCATACTTCTGATAAGGGCTTAATCTCCAAAATATATAAAGAACTCATGCATCTCAACAACAACAAAACTAACAACCCAATTAAAAAATGGGCAAAAGACCTGAACAGACATTTCTCCAAAGAAGATATACAGATGGCCAACAGACACATGAAAAGATGTTCAAAATCACTAACTATCAGGGAAATGCAAATCAAAACTACAATGAGATATCACCTCACGCCCGTCAGAATGGCTATAATTAACAAGACAGCAAACAACATGTGTTGGAGAGGATGTGGAGAGAAGGGAACTCTCATACACTGCTGGTGGGAGTGCAAACTGGTGCAGCCACTATGGAAAACAGTATGGAGATTCCTCAAAAAATCAACGATAGAACTACCATATGATCCAGCTATTCCACTGCTGGGTATTTATCCAAAGAACTTGAAAACACCAATTTTCAAAGGTACATGCACCTCTGTGTTCATTGCAGCGTTATTCACAATAGCCAAGACTTGGAAGCAACCTAAGTGCCCATCAAGGGATGAATGGATAAAGAAGATGTGGTATATATACACAATGGAATACTACTCAGCCATAAGAAACGATGAAATCCAGCCATTTGTGACAACGTGGATGGACATTGAGGGTATAATGCAAAGTGAAATAAGTCAGAGGGAGAAGGTCAAATACCATATGATTTCCTTCATTAAGTAGTAGATAATAACAACAATAAACAAACACATAGGGACAGAGATTGGATTGGTGGTTACCAGAGGGGAATGGGGGAGGGAGGAGGGTGAAAGGGATAATTCGGTACATATGTATGGTGATGGGTTGTAATTAGTATTTTGGTGGTGAACATGATGTAATCTATGCAGAAATAGAAGTACAATGATGTACACCTGAAATTTTTACAATGTTATAAACCAATGTTACTGCAATAAACAAAAAATTTTAAAAAAAAAATAAAAAAAAAACAATGATAAGCACCGAATGGATGAAATAAAGCTGTGTTACTCACAGATTACAAAATTGTGTGCATGGAAAACCTCAAATAATATAAACATCTATTATTCTAATGTGAAAAGGATTGATCCAATGTCACTAGATACCACATAAATATATAAAAATCAGTTGCATTTCAGACTTCCAGTTTTGGACCTAACCCCCATAAGGCACAGTAAACTGCTAGACTTTGTATATACAGCAAACATGAGAATATTCCGAAAAGTGGAAAGAAGGCAGTAGAGGGGCTAAGACTGTTAGAACCCCAGGAGTGATACAGTGGGTGTCAAAGGAGCCATGTGGGGGACCTGGACTGTACCCTCCACATGGCAGTAATGAGTCAGTACCCCAGCCATGTGTCAGAAAAGACCTTCTGTAACAAAAGATTTAAATAAGATCCAGACTCTCACAACATTTTATCTAAAATGTCTAGGTTTCAATTTTAAAAACCACTCATTATAACAGGAACCAGGAAAATCTCATCTCGAGTGAGAAAAGACCATTGCCAACAGAGGCTAACACTGTGATGATGCAGAGGTTGGAATTATCTGACAGGATTGTGAAGCAGCCATAATAAAGATGCTTTCGTGAGCAATTACACACAGGCTTAAAACAAATCTTAAAAAAAGAAAGACTCATCAAAGAAATAGAAGATACAAAGAAGAAGGTAATGCAACTTTTAGATCTGAAAAATACAATAATCAAAATAAAAGGCTCCATGGATGGGCTCAACAGCAGAATGGAGAGGACACAGGAAATAATGAACGTGAAGACAGAGCAACAGAAATGACTCAATCTGAACAACAGGGAGCAAATGAACTGGAAAAGAGCATGAACAGAGCCTCAGGACCTGTGGGACTCTAACAAAAGATCTCACATCCATGTGATCCGAGTCCTAGAAGCAGAGGAGAAAGAGGATGAGACAGAAAAACTATTCAAGAATTTTATTTCTTGAATAGTTTTTGGCAACAGTCATAAACCTACATATTCATGACACTCAGTGAACCCCAAACAGGAGAAGCCCACAGAAATCCATGCCAAGATGCATCATGACCCAACTAGGGAAAACAAAAGACAAGTTCCTTGAATGCAGTGAGACAGAAATGCCACCTGACCATAGAGGGAAACCACTCAGATGACAACGGGCTTCCTGTCAGAAACCGTGAAGGCAGGAAGCAAGTGGAATGACATTTTTCAGGTGCTGAAAGAAAAGAACTGTCGATCCTGAATTCCACAGATGGTGAAATTACCCTTCAGGAATGGAGGAGAAATAAAAACATTCTCAGGTGAAAGGAAGCTAAGAGGATTTATCACAAGCAGGCCTCCCCTAAATGAATGG
Organism: Ceratotherium simum simum; assembly: GCF_057802395.1. Lineage (NCBI taxonomy): Eukaryota > Metazoa > Chordata > Mammalia > Perissodactyla > Rhinocerotidae > Ceratotherium > Ceratotherium simum. Next base: position 6,582,148 of record NC_141932.1, read on the forward strand.
AAAAGGAAGTTCCTGACCCAGAAAGGACCTGATAAAGAGAGGAATCTTGGCACATGAGGAAGGAAGACAGAAGAATGGGAAGGAAACATGTGGACACTGGGACAGTGCAGAGGACAGAGAGTCAGAACTGCCCAGTTACTTTTCCTCCATGAGCACTCACCTCACGTTATTTTCAAATTTTGAGGCAGCAAAAACAAGCATACAGGCATTTATGCAATGATGTTGACATCTTTGTGAATCGACTAACATTTTAGGAAACAAGAATAAGTTAAAATTTTAATTCCCAGAGCTCACACAGTGAAGCGAGACGTTTGAATTCCATGCAGTGTAAGGAACCTGTGGAACACTGGGAGCAATCAAGACACCCCCAGAAGAGCCAGGCCTTAGTAGTCAGGCCAAATGAGCTGCAGGATACGCCTAAAGAGAGATTGTTGTTAAAGCCTTGAAAGGAAGAAATGAACCACAATGTCATTTAATCGACTTCCAAAATGTAGTTACATGCTCTTTAAAGAAAGAAAGTAGAATCTGTATACTCAACAGTATACCTTTCATATTTTCTTGCATAGTCAAGAAAAACAACCCTGCATAAAGAAGATGTGGTATAGATATATCCAATGGAATACTACTGAGCCATAAAAAAGACAAAATTGTCCTATTTGCAACAACATGGACGGACCTTGAGGGTATTATGTTAAGTGAGATAAGCCAGACAGAGAAAGACAAATACTGCATGATTTCACTCATATGTGGAAGACAAACAAACACATGGACAAAGAGAACAGATTAGTGATTACCAGAGGGTACAGGGGTTGGAGGTGGGCATAAGGGGTTGGTCCAATCGTTGCTCAGTAGCATTTTGTTTAATCTCCACATATTTGTGGCTTTTCTGATTTTCTTCTCATAGTTGATTTCTAGTTTCATACCGTTGTTGTCAGAAAAGATGCTTGGTATTATTTCAATCCTCTTAAATTTATGGAGACTTGTTTTGTGGCCTAATATGTGATCAATCCTGGAGAATGTTCCACATGCATTTGAAAAGAATGTATATTCTTCGGTTTTTGGATGGAATGTTTTGTATATATCTACTAGGTCCATCTGTTCTAGTGTGTCATTTAAAGCCAATGTTTCCTTATTGATCTTCTGTTTGGATGATCTATCCATTGGAGTAAGTGAAGTGTTCAAGTCCCCTACTATTATTGTGTTACCGTCTATTTCTCTTTTTATGTACGTTAATAATTGTTTTATATATTTAGGTCCTCCTGCGTTGGATGCATAGATATTTACAAGTGTTATGTCCTCTTGTTGGATTGTTCCCTTGATCATTATGTAGTGCCCTTCTTTGTCTCTTTACAGCTTTTGTTTTAAAGTCTGTTTTGTCTGATATGAGTATTGCTACCCCAGCTTTCTTTTCATTGCCATTTGCATGGAGTATCTTTTCCCATCCTTTCACTTTCAGTTTGTGAGGGTCTTTAGGTCTGAAGTGTGTCTCTTGTATGCAGCATATATGTGGGTCTTGATTTTTATCCAGTTAGCCACCATATGCCTTTTAATTGGAGCATTTAGCCCATTGACATTTAAAGTAGCTATTGATAAGTATGTACTTACTGCCATTTTTTAACTTTTTTTTCTTGGTGTTTTAGTAGTTCTTCTCTGTTCCTTTCTTCTTCTCTTGCTCTCTTCCCTTGTGGTTTGATGGCTTTCTTTAGTATTATGTTTGGGTTCCTTTCTCTTAGTTTTTTGTGTATTTATTATAGGTCTCTGGTTTGTGATTACCATGGGGTTCATATATAGTAACCTACGTACATAGCAGTCTATATTGTTGATAGTCTCTTTAATTTGACCGCTGTCTGAAAGCTCTACTCTTTAACCCCCCTCCTCCCACATTTTATGTTTTTGATATCATATCTAACCTCTTTTTTGTGCATTTGTATCCATTACGCTCTTATGATGGAAATAGATAATTTTTCCTATTTGTGGACTTCTCTTTTCCCCTTAAATAAGTCCCCTTAGCATTTCTTGTAGTACTGGTTTATTGGTGACAAACTCCTTTAATTTTTGCTTATCTGGGAAATGTTTTCTCTCTCCTTCCATTTTTTTTAAAGATTTTATTTATTTATTTTCCCCCCAAAGCCCCAGTAGATAGTTGTATGTCATAGCTGCACAGCCTTCTAGTTGCTGTATGTGGGACGTGGCCTCAGCATGGCTGGAGAAGCAGTGCATCGGTGCACGCCCGGGATCAGAACCTGGGCCACCAGCAGCGGAGCGCGCGCACTTAACTGCTAAGCCACGGAGCCGGCCCTCTCCTTCCATTTTGAATGATAACCTCACTGGGTAGAGTATTCTTGGCTGTAGGTATTTTCCTTTTAGCACTTTAAATATATCGTGCCACTCTCTTCTAGCCTGTAAGGTTTCTGCTGAGAAGTCAGCTGATAGCCTTATGGGGTTTCCTTTGTATGTAACTTGTCTTTCTCTTGCGGCTTTTATGATTCTCTCTTTATCTTTAATTCTGGACATTTTGATTGTGATGTGTCTTGGTGTGGGCCTCTTTGGGTTTATCTTCTTTGGGGCTTTCTGTGCTTCCTGTACCTGGATGTCTGTTTCCTTCCTTAGGTTAGGGAAGTTTTCAGCTATTATTTCTTCAAATAGAGTCTCTGCCCTTTGTCTCACTCTTCCCCTTCTGGGACACCTATACACTGATGTTAGTGCACTTGATGTTGTCCCAGAGGTCCTTAGACTGTTCTCACTCTTTTTAATTCTTTTTTCTTTTATCTGTTCAGCTTGGGTGATTTCCTCTTGTCTTTCGTCCAGCTCGCAGATCCGTTCTTCTGTATCCTCTACTCTGCTTTTGAGTCCTTCTAGTGAATTTTTCATTTCCACTATTGTATTCTTCATTTCTGATTAGTTCTTTTTTATATCTTCCATTTCTTTGTTGGCGTTCTCACTGAGTTCATCCATTCTTCTCCCAAGATCAGTGAGCCTCCTTAACACTCTTAGTTTGAACTCTCTGTCGGGTAGGTTGCTCATTTCTGTTTCACTTAGTTCCTTTTCTGGGGTTTTGTCCTGTTCCCTTACCTGGAATGTATTCCTTTGCCTCCTCATTTTGCCTCTTTCCCTGTGCTTGTATCTATGTATTAGGTAGGTCAGCTACATCTCCTGCTCTTGGAGAGGTGACTTTATATAAGTGATGCCTTAGGGGGCCTTGCAGAGTGCTTCCCTCTCCTCTGCAGTTGCAAATGTTCCAGGAGTGACCCCTGTGTGGGCTATGTGTGTCCTTCTGTTGTGGCGGGGTTTTTCTTCCTGTAGGTGGCCAGGGAGGCTGAGTTATGCCCCTGGCCAGCTGTTGTAATGCTCAGCTGTGTGCAGTTGTTGTGGGCCCTTCAGTCTCTTTATCAGGTGTGGGGTGTATCCATACAGTTGGCTGCAAGGTCTAATAGCACATTCCTGTTGCTGTATATCTATTAAGTGAGTAGGCCCCCAGCGTGGCAGGTTGTTAGGCTCAGGGGCTTACAATTGCTATAAGCCTCTAGCCTTTAGGCCCCTTGTCAACTCTCTGAGGATTGCAGCCAGGTGGGGCTGGCCTCAGGCATGGGAGCAGCCTATTGTTTCAGGCTTTGGAAGGTGGGGCCAAACCCCTATGTCGCCCTTTGAGAAGCACAAGTCTTCTGCAGCTGACAAGCCCTGTTGCCCACAGGTCCACACACACAGTCAACATAGTTCTGCCCCGGGCGTGCGCCCTGATCTCCTGAGGTGGACCCAGTCTCTCCAAGGCAGGAGCCCCACACTCTCCACCACCGCCCCACACTCTCCACCCACTCCTTGCACACAGCCTGCCCTACAGAGGCAGACCCAGTCACCAGGCTGTGGAGAATCCAGGCAGCACCCCTCGCAGCTGCACAAGTTTCCCGAGGGCTTGTTGGGTGGGGCCAGTCCCTGGGGTGGGCTGCCTGCCCTGGGTGAGCTGGATTAAATCAGTGCTCTAGTGGGTGAGGCAGACCCTGGGCTAGCAGGCCTCAGGGAGAACTCCAATGGCATCTGCCAGCATCTGTGTCAGCACGCCCATACCAGGTTACAACAATAGCCACCGCTAATGTCCTAGTCCCTGGAGAGGTCTCACCTCTCACCGAGATGCACTCAGAGGCTATCCAGTGAGTCTCTTTTCCCCAAAGAGCTGTGCACCTTTCTTTCTGCTGATTTTAGGTTGCTTTCTGAAACGGGTGAGTTTGTTCATGGGCCCTTTAAGAGTCTGTTTTAATTTCTTTGTGCACCAGCTTTTCTGGGGGTACTCCCCAATGTTTTAGTAGCAGGCAAAGTCAGATATTATGCCACTCATCTCAATTGTGCTACCATACTTGAGAAAACAGATTTCTCTCTTATCAGGTGACTGAGAAGTCTCCATTTCTTAGTGGAGCCCAGAGGAAGACAGGGCTCTGCAGTACCAGGACACTACAGCCATGGCCATGTGATCTGCCAGGTCCCCTGGTGCTGTAAGTGCGCATGTACTGGGAGGCTGTGTGAATTCCATTCCCAGCCCCAAGGGAAGAGTTGAAGTTTAGCCCCCTTGGGTTCCTGCCATCACATCACCTGCAATAGAGAGTAGACGCCATTTAAGAAGATGTTCCTGACATGATACTGGTTCCCAACAGAAACTGAATGACTGACCAGAAGACATGAACTGTCTATACAACTGTCTATGGAACCATCCATGATAAGCTGGCTACTGCCATTCTCACCAAGTCATAAGGCTACAATCCATTGTTGGATGAGCGTGCTACTCCTGAGGCGATGGACAGGTCCATAGGACAAAGGTGAATCACACAAAGATGTGGGTTAGATGCACATGACGCCCACATCTGTACTGTCACAACAGTGCCTCTCCTCAGCTGTAATCTACAGCTCTGTGGCCTGGGCCATGCCTGGGTGGTGGGATATTTTGGAGTAATGTTGCTCTACAGCCCCACTCGGGGGAATCTGTTGAGAGAAAATGCCTTCAGTGGGCAGACATTTGGGTAATGAATAAGATAATGCACTTTTTGTGGAAAGAGAACCAGCAAGATGTAAAGACATATACGGCCTCCAGGATAGTAGCAAATACCTTGTCTATGTGGTCAGGTACTAGGAGCAAAATTGAACGGAGGAGACAAGGATATCCTGGAAGGAGCCATGTGTATGGACAGATGTACAGGAGTGGACACAAAGGCCTGGATCTTTGAATTAGATATTAATGTCCCCAGAGAGCCCCACTGTAGACAAGGCCCTTAACAACTAAGGGGACAGGATGGCTCATTCAGTAGATACTAGCCAGCCTCTGCTCATCCTTGTCCCAGTGTTGACACAGTCGGCCTATGAAGACAGCCATAGTGGCAGAGATGGAGACCATTCATGAGCCTGGTGTCGTGGACCACCTGTCACCAAGACTGATCCAACTACAGACACTGATGGTTGGCCATCTTTCAGCAGCAGAAACCAACACAGAGTCCTTAATATTGTGTCATTCCTTATGGAAGCATCAGACATGTGGTTGCAAGTTGACTTCAGCCCTGGTGGAATGGACACTGATTGAGCCTAACTAGTACCTATGTGTGAATGTTGAGGCATAAAATGCACCCCCTTTAAGCGTATACTTTGATCAACTTTGACAAATGTATAAATTCATGTAACAACCGTCACCACAAACAATATACAAAACATTGCCAACACTCTTACAATTCCACGGTGACCTTTTTAATCAATCTACGCCCCCAAACACAGGCTGAAGCAAGCAGCAATCAGCTTTCTTCACTAGGTGTCAGTCTTGCCAGATCTAGAATATCATTAAAAAGGAATCATAAGGTACGTATTCTTCTGTATCTGCCCTCTTATGTGCAGTATAATGTTTTTTAAAATTCATCCATTTTACTGATATCTCATTTTCGTTTCACTTTCATTTCTCTAATAATTATTGATGTTGAGCATTTTTTCATGTGCTTATTGGTCATTTAAATACCTTCTTTTGAGAAATGTCTGTTCCAACTGTTTTGCTCATGTGGGAGGGTTTTATTATCATTTGTAAAAGTCCATATTTAGTCTACAAAAAAAATCCCTTATCAGATACACAAATGCACAATATATATTTTTTTTCTCTTAGCCTGGCTTGTTTCCTCCATATCTGTCCTTTGAAGGGCAAAAGTTTTTCAAACTCCAATTAATCTTATTGTTGATGTTATAAATGCTTTTTGTATCTTTCTGAGGAATATTTGTCTAATCTAAGGTTGTAAAGATTTTCCTCAATTTTTTCATTTAGGCCTCTTATGGTTTTGTCTTTTGCAATCAGATCTATGTTCCATTTCACATGAATTATTGTGTCTGGTGTGGGGTAAAGGTCAAGGTTCATTTTCTTCCAAATAGATATCCGGTTGTCCCAGCACCATTTGTGGAGAAGATGATCTTTTCCTAGAGGAAGTACTTCTGTCCTTTGTTAAAAGTCAACTGATCCTCTATATCTGGGTCTACCTCTGGGATCTCCCTTCTGTGTATTTTTCTACCTCCTATCCTTATGCAAATACTACATTGCCCATTACATTTGTTCCTTCCACAGAAAATCTCAGTGTAAGAAGATGTCCAATTATATTCCTTTTCAAAATTGTGCTTTTATTGCTCTTTTGTATGTCCACATATATTTTAGTATCAGCTGTCAATTGCAGAAAAAGCTAATTGGAATTTTCACTGGGGTGACTTTGAATACAAATTGGTTTAGAGAGAGCTGATATCCTAACAATATTGAGTCTTTCAATCAATGAACATGGGATATTGCTTCTACTTTTTTTTTTTTTTTTTAGTTCTTTAATTTATCTTAGCTAAGTATATAGTTTTCAGTCTTCAGATCTTAGACATCTATACTTACATATATCCCTACAGGCTTAGGGTTTTTGGAGCTATTGGAGATAGTATTGTATTTTAATTTTGCTTTCCAATTGTTCTTTTTTAATTTATGGAATAAAATTCAATTGATTTTTGAATATTGATCTTCTATCTTGAGACCTTCCTCCTTCACCTATTAGTTGTCAAAGCTCTTTTGTAGATTCCTTAGGATTTCCTCCATACATGATTATGTGGATTAGGAATAAAGACGGTTTTATTCATTCCATTTCAATCTGTGAGCCTTTTATTCCTCTCACTTGTCTTATTGCGCCAGGTAGTTCTGAATAGATGTGGTGAGAGCATCATTGCCTTGTTCCCAATCATGGGGGTAAAATATTCAGTATAATGGTAGCTAAATATAGAACATAGATGCTCTTTATCTGATTAAGGAAATTCCCTTCTATTCCTGTATAGCTGAGCATTTTAGTTATTTTATCAAATCTTTACATGTATGTATGTAAGGATGTAGTTTTTCTTTATTAGCCTCTTAAAATGGTGTATTTATTTAATTGATTTTCATATGCCAAACTAGCCTGGCATCTGAGGATGAATCCCACTTGGTTGTGATGTATTGTCCTTTTCTTTATTGCTGGCTTATATTTACCAATATTTTGGTGAGGGTGTTTGCATCTATGTTCTTGAGGGACATTGGTCTGCATCTTTCTTTCCTCATATCGTCTTTGTCTGATTTGTGTTTGGAGTAATACTTGCCTCATAAAATTGTTGCAAAGTATTCCTTTCTCTTCTATTTTCTGGAAGAGATAGTGAAGGATTTTATTAATTCTTCTCAAAATATTTGGTGGTATATGCCAGTGGGACCATTGTGGTCAGGAGTTTTCTTTGTTGCAAAGTTGTTTTAACTACAAATGCAATTTAATATTTTTCAAGAATATCAGATGATTTCTTCTTGAGTGAGTTTTGGTAGTGTGTGTCATTCAAAAGTTGGTCCATTCCATTTAAGTTGTCAAATTTATGGGCACAGTGTTGTTTGTAGTATTATTCTCTTATGATCCTATTAATTATTAATTAATTAAAAATAATGTTATTTATACTGATATCCCATCATTCGTGCTAGATGTTGGCAAGTTGTGTTTTTCTCTTTGTTCCATGATTAGTCTGGCTAGGGGTTCATCAATTTTATTGGTCTTTTTAAAGAATGAACTTTGGGTTTCATGGATTTTTTGTTCCTGTGTTTTGTTTTCAGCTTCATTGATTTCTTTCCTCTATTCATATTGTATTATGCTTACTTTGGGGTGAGTTTGCTCTTCTTTTCCTTGTGTCTTAAGATGGAAGCTGAGGTTAGCGATTATAAACCATTCTTTGTTTAATATGAGCACTTGCTGCTCCTACCTTCCTTCTAAATACTGCTTTTGCTGCACCCCACAATGTTTAGTATGCTGTATTTTCATTTTCATTCAGTTCAAACTATTTTCCAATTTTCCTTGAGTTCTTATTCACCCCATGGATTATTTGGAACTGTGTTGCTTAATTTCCAGGTAGTTGAAGATTTTCCAGATATCCTTTTAGCAAAAAAATCTTTCTTAAATTTGATTAGGGTCAGAAAAGAAGGGATGTATGATATTAATTCTTTTAAATTTGTTAAGGTCTGCTTTACAACCAAGGATATGGACTATCTTGGCTGATATTCCATGTGCACTTGGAAAGAATCTGTATTGTGCTGTCGGTGGAATGTTCTGTGTGTGTCAATCAGGTCAGGTTGTTAACAGTGTTGTTCAGGTATCCTTGCTGATTTGCCACATATTTGCTCAATTTCTATTAGAGGAGTGTAAAGCCAAGGACTATAATTGTTGATGTACCTATTTGTCCTTTCATTTCTGACAGTTTTTGCTTTATGTACTTTGAAGCTCTGTGGTTTTGTGCATACACAGTTAGGATTACTACATCTTCCTGGTGAGTTGAACTTTTTATCTTTATGTAATATTTTTCTTTACCTCTATTAATTTTCCTGTTCAAAAATCTACTTTATCTGATATCTTTTATTGTACTGTCTCATATGGTATAGCCACAGCGGTAGATAGAATAATGCTGCTTTCTCTCAAGTTTCAAAGATAGCCATACCCTAGTCCCTGAAACCTGTGAGTATGTCACCTTATGTGGCAAAAGAGACTTTGCAGATGTGACTAAATTAAGTATCTTGAGACGGAGACCCATTTTTCTGGATTATCTGTGTGAGCCCAATGTATTCACACGGCTTCTTGTAAGAGGGAGACAAAAGGGTCAGAGTCAGTGGTAGGAAACGTGATGATGGAATCAAGAGGCTGCAGTGACGGAAGGATGGGGTCAGGAGCCCAGGCTTGTAGGCGTCTCTGGGAGCTGGAAAATGCTGGGAAACTGATTCTCACAGCACAGCCACCAAAAGCAACCACCTCTGATGAAATCTCAACTTTAGGCCAGTGAGACTGATTTTGTACCTCTGACCTCCAGTACAGTAAGATGATAAATTTGTATTGTTTAAATCCACCAAATTTGTGATAATTTGTTACAGCAGCAGTGGGAAACTTAGGCAGCTACTTAAGCTTTCTTTTAATTAACTTTGAATAATAGATTCATCCTCTTACTTTTAATCTATCTACATCATTGTATTAAAGTAAACCTCCAGTAGACTGCATATAGTTGGGTCTCACTTATAGTTGTTTATCCAATCCTACGATCTCTGCCATTTAATTGTGCTTTCACCATTTATATTTAATGTAATTATTGAAGGTTCTTTTCGGGTTTACCATCTTATTGTTTGTTTTCTGCTTGTCCCCTCTATTGTTTGTTCTTCAGTTTCTTGCCTTATTTTGGCTTTTTGGAATACTTTCTTGTATTCCATTTTAATTTCTCTATTGGTGTTCTAACTGGAACCCTCTGCATGTTGTTTCTTACCTGGCTGTTGTAGGTGTTATAATATACACACTTAATTTCACAGAGTCCACATAGAGTTCACATCTTACCTCTTCAGGAGAAATGTGGAAGGCTCACCACCATATAGGTCCTTTCACCCCCATCTCTATGCTGTAGCTGTTCTGTTTGTTACATCTACAGACATTAAACCATCCCACACACATGGTGTTATCAGTATTGCTTTCAATAGCCATACACGTTTTAAAGAACTTAAGAGGAGAAAAATATGCTATTACATTTACCTGAATATTTACCATTTTTTATTCTTCCTTTTTTCTTGAATCTCCAAGTCTCCCTCTAGTATTATTTCCTGTCTGCCTGAAGAACTTATCTTCTTTCTCTTAGAGCAGGTCTGTTGGCAACAAATTCTCTCAGTGTTCCTTTCTCTCAGAAATAACTTTATTTTACTTTCATTCCTCAAGAATACACCCAGAAGAATTCCAGGTTGGCTCTTCTTCTCTCTCAGAACTTTAACATATTCTGACCTTGATAGTGTCTGAAGTGAAATCTGTAATCATTCAAATCATTTTTCCTCTATGAGTTTCATAACATTTTCTCTGGATGCTTTCCTTTTTTTTTTTTTCTTTTTTTAGTTTTCACTAGTTTGATTATGATTATGATGTGTGTGGGCAAGATTTTTAAAGCTTATCTTATTTTGCATTTGCTGAGCATCTTGGATGTGGAAATTTATGACTTTCAACAAATCTGTGAAAAGGCCAGCTATTTATTTCTTCAAATATTTTTCTTCATTTACGTCAACCTCCTTTTGCTGGGACATCAATGATATCTCACAGATCCCTGAGTCTGTGTTCATTTTTTAAAATCTTTTTTCCTCCAACCTGTGCTCTCACCCAGTGCCTGGAGAAATAATTCACAGTATGAAATGAAGAGTTCTGGAGAGTGACGTCAGCATCATGGCAGAGTGGGTTGTTCCCTTTGTCTCTCCCCTCTAAGTTACAACTAAAGGGACAGCCATTAAACAACAGAGGATTCCTTATACAACACAAGAGGATGCTGAGAGATCCACACAGCTATGCATCCGAAGGTGGGGGGACTGGATCCCTGGGAAACAGTGGAAGTAGGTAAGCAGATGCCCCTCCTCCAATGGTAGCAGTGATCCAGGTCTCAGATCCTCACACAGGAGCCAGCACAACTGTGAGTGGAGGCAGGGGCAGCCTGGCCTGCACATGAATGCTTTCAGAGTGGTAGCCTCACCCACGGCAACACTCATACTGAGGCGGCCCTGCCCATTCAAACACTCCCCCCAGTGGTGGCAGTTCAGCCTGCTCAAAGGTGCCCTGCCTGCTGAGCTCAGCAGCTCAGCCAGATCTGCCCACCAAATGCAGTGGTCCAGCACACACACGGGCACCCCACCCACACGAGCACAACCCACCCACTGAGCACAGCAACCTGGCCCAACCACCTGTGGAGTGCAGCAGCCCCACATATGTGAAGGCATCCAGGCCATGGGAATGCTCTGCACTCAGTGATGGCAGCTCAGTCCATGTGAAGGTGTCCCACCTGCCAAGCACAGCAGCTCGGCCAACTCACCCACAAGCACAGTGCTGGGTCCATGCTAAAGCCCCCTCCTGCCTACCACAGCTGCTCAGCCAGACCCACCTGCTGAGTGCAGTGGCCTGCACACTCAAGGACAACCCACCTGCTGAGCACAGCAGCCTGGCCACGACCCACCCACTGAGCACAGAGGCTGTGCCCACATGAGCACAACCTGCAAAGTGGCTGCAGCCAGCACATGTGAACACAGAGTGAACTGATGGGCACAGCTACCAGCAGACAGGGTGGGATCAGAAAACACAACTCCAGGGCCGGCCCCATGGCTTAGCGGTTAAGTGCGCGTGCTCCGCTACTAGCGGCCCGGGTTCGGATCCCGGGCGCACACTGACGCACCGCTTCTCCGGCCATGCTGAGGCTGTGTCCCACATACAGCAACTAGAAGGATGTGCAGCTATGACATACAACTATCTACTGGGCCTTTGGGGGGAAAATAAATAAATAAATCTTTAACGTATTATATTAAAAAAAAAAGAAAGAAAGAAAACACAACTCCAGCCCCCCACCAGTGGTGGCAGGTGGAATCTCTGACCTGATACTACCAGAATTGCTCTGGCAAAGGGTCAATTTATCAAACACTGAGAAGTACTAGAGTAACACTGCAGAACAGAAGGAAAATGACAAGTCTCCAGAAACCAATCCTGAAGTCACAGAAACTTACAATCTAAATCACAGAGAATTCAAAATAGTTATCATAAAGAAACTCAACGAGTTACAATAAAACACAGAAAGACAGTTCAATGAGCTCAGAAATAAAATTAATGAACTGAAGGAATACTTCACCAAAAAGATTGAAAACATTTAGCAAAAAAGCTATACAGAAATTCGGGATATGAAAAACACAATTGATGAGAAAAAAAATAATATAGAACCCATAAAAAATAGAGCAGACCTTATGGAGGACAGAATTAGTGACATAGAAGATAGAAATAAAGAAATGCTTCACTTAAAGGAGAGAGAACTAAGATTTTTTAAAAATGAAGAAATTCTTTGAGAAATATCCAACTCAATTAGGAAAAGTAACATAAAGATTATAGGTATCCCAGAAGGAGAAGAAGGAACAGAGAGATTATTCAAAGAAATAATAGCTGAGAACTTCCCAAACCTGGGACATGACATGACATGAAGCCAAGAGAACTCCTAATTACATCAATGCTAAAAGACGTTCTCCAAGGGCATACAATAGTAAAACTGGCAAAAGTCGATGACAAAGAAAAAATATTAAGGGCAGCAAAACAGAAGAAAATAACCTAAAAAGGAACCCCTATGAGGTTTTCAGAGGATTTCTCAGCAGAAACCTTATAGGCTAGAAGAGAATGAACTGAAATATTCAAAATATTGAAAGACAAAAACTTTCAGCCAAGAATACTCTATCCAGTGAAATCGTCCTTCAGATGTGATGCAGAAATAAAAGCTTTCCCAGATGAACAAAAGCTAAGGAAGTTCATCACCACTAGACCTCCCTTACAAGAAAAGATAAAGGGGGCCCTCCTACCTAAAACAAAAAGACAAAGGTTTACAAAGCCTTGAGCAAGGAGGTAAATAGACAGACAAAATCAGAAAATTGCAGCTCTCTACAAGAATACGTTAGCAAACAATTATAAAAAAAGATAAAGGGAAGGAAAGCATCAAAAATAATTATAAATACTTCAATTTAGTCAAAAACTTACAAGACAAAAAATAATTTGTGACAAAAATAACTCAGAAGGGGAAGTGGAAAGGGATGGAATCTGCTTAGGCTAATGGAGATAAGAGGCTATCAGAAAATGGACTATCTTATTTTTGAGATCCTTTATAAAAACCTCATGGTAACCACTAAACAGAAAATCAGAGCAGAGTCACAAATCATAAATAAAAAGAAAACTGAGAAAACCACCAAACTGAAATGGCAGTCCGAAATACAAGGGAAGAGAAACAATGGAAATATAGAACAACTGGAAAACAAGAGATAAAATGGCAGTATTAAGCCCTCATATATCAATAATCACTCTAAATATAAATGGACTAAATTCTCCAATCAAAAGACACATAGTATGCAGCCAGCGCAGTGGCATAGTGCTTAAGTTCACGTGCTCTGCTTCAGCAGCCCAGGGCTCGGCCAGCCCGTTGGCGCAGCAGTTAAGTGCCCACGCTCCGCTTCAGCAGCCCAGGGTTCGCAGGTTCAGATCCTCGGTGCACACTGACACACAGCTTGTCAAGCCATGCTGTGGCGGTATCCCATCTAAAGTAGAGGAAGATGGGCATGGATGCTGGCCCAGGGCCAATCTTCCTCAGCAAAAAAGAGGAGGATTGGCATCAGATGTTAGCTCAGGGCTAGTCCTCCTCACCAAAAAAACAAAAAACAGCAGCCCAGGTTCACAGGTTCGGATCCCAGGAATGGACCTACACACTGCTTGTCAAGCCATGCTGTGGCGGTGTCCCACATACAAAATAGAGGAAGATTGGCACAAATGTTAGGTCAGGGCCAATCTTATTCAAGCAAAAAGAGGATGATTGCTCAGGGCCAATCTTCCTCACTAAAAAAAAGACACATAGTGGTCGGATTGACTAAAACACAAGACTCAACAGTATGCTGCCTCCAGGAAACACATCTCAGCTCTAAAGACAAACGTAGGCTCAGAGTGAAGGGATGGAAGGTGATACTTCAAGCAAATGGCCAGCAAAGAAAACAGGTGTTGCCATATTTATATCAGACAAAGCAGACTTCGAGATAAAAAAAACTATGAGGAACAAAGATGGGCAATATATAATGAAAAAGGGACATTCCATCAAGAGGACATAACACTTATGAATATATATTCACCTACAACAGAGCCCCAAGGTATATAAAGCAACTACTAACAGACCTAAAGGGAGAAATTGACAGCAACACATTAATAGTAGGGGTCCTCAACACCTCACTTACATCAATGGATAGATCATGCAGACAGAAAGTCAACAAGGAAACAGTAGCCTTAAATGAAACACTATACCAGAGGGACTTAATAGATATATAGAGAACACTCTTTCCAAAATAGGAGAAAACACATTCATCACAAGTGCACATGGAACATTCTCAAAGACAGACCATATGTTAGGAAACAAGGCAAGCCTCAATAAATTTAAGAAGATTGAAATCATATCAAACATCTTTTCCAACTACAATGTTATATTATAAAACTAGAAATCAACTACAAGAAAAAAGCTGGGAAAATAACAAACATGTGGAGACTAAACAACAAGCAACTGAACAACCATTAGACAAATGAAGAAATCAAAGGAGAAATCAAAAAATACCTGGAGACAAATAAAAATGAAAATACAACGTACCAAGTGTTACGCAATGCAACAAAAGTGGTACTAAGAGGGCAATTTACTGCAATATAGGCCTACCTCAACAAACAAGAAAAATCTCAAATAAGTAATATTAAACCATGCCTAAGAGAATTAGAAAAAGAACAAAAAAAAGCCCAAAGTAAGCAGAAGGAGGGAAATGATAAAAATTAGAGCAGAAATAAATGAAATAGAGACTAAAAAATCAGCAAAAAGGAACAATGAAACTGAAAGCTGGTTCTTTGAGAAGATAAACAAAATTGACAAATTTTTAGCCAGATTCACTAAGAAAAAAAGAGAGAATGCTCAAATAAATAAAACTAGAAACAAAAGAGGAGAAGGGCCGGCCCAGTGGCGTAGCAGTTAAATGCGCGCACTCCGCTGCTGGCAGCCCGGGTTCGGAGCCCGGGTGCGCACTGACGCACTGTTTGTCAGGCCATGCTGTGGCAGCGTCCCACATAAAGTGGAGGAAGATGGGCACGGATCTTAGCTCAGGGCCAGTCTTCCTCAGCAAAAAGAGGAGGATTGGCATGGATGTTAGCTCAGGACTGATCTTCTTCACAAAAAAAAAAAAGGAAACAAATGAGGAGAAATTACAATTGATACTGCAGAAATAAAAAGGGTTATAAGAGAATACTACAAAAACTATATGCCCACAAATTGGATAACCTAGAAGAAATGGATAAATTCTTAGACTCACAACCTCCCAAAACTGAATCAAGAAGATATAGAGAATCTGAATAGACCAATCACAAGTAAAGAGATTGAAACAGTAATCAAAAACCTCCCAAAAAACTAAAGTCCAGGACCAGATGGCTTCTCTGGAGAATTCTATCAAACATTCAAAGAAGATTTAATACCTATCCTACTCAAACTCTTCCAAAAAATTGAAGAAGCCAGAACACTTTCTAACTCATTCTATGAGGCCAACACTACCATGATACCAAAACCAGACAAGGACAATATAAAGAAAGAAAATTACAAGCCAATATTGTTGATGAATCTAGATGCAAAGATCCTCAACAAAATATTGGCAAAGCGAATGCAGCAATACTTTAAAAGGATCATACACCATGATCAAGTGGGATTTATTCCAGGGATGCAGGGATGGTTCAACATCCACAAATCAATCAATGTGATACACCACATTAACAAAATAAGAAATAAAAATCATATGATCATCTCAATAGATTCAGAGAAAGCATTTGACAAGATCCAACATCCATTTACGATAAAACTCTCAATAAAATGGGTATAGAAGGAAATTACCTCAACATAATAAAGGCCATATGTGACAAAACCACAGCCAACATCCTACCTAATGGTGAAAAACTGAAAGTCATCCCTCTGAGAACAGAAAAAAGACAAGGGTGTCCACTCTCACCACTCCTATTCAACATAGTACTGGAGGTTTTGGTCAGAGTAATTAGGCAAGGAAGAGAAATAAAAGATATCCAAATTGGAAAAGAAGTGAAACTCTCACTATTTTCAGATGACATGATTCTATATATAGAAAACCCTAAAGAATCCATTGGAAAACTATTAGAAATAATCAACAACTACAGCAAAGTTGCAGGGTACAAAATCAACTTACAGAAATCAGTTGCATTTCTGTATGCTAATAATAAACTAACAGAAAGAGAACTCAGAAAGATAATCCCATTTACAATCACAACAAAAAGAATAAAATATCTAGGAATAAATTTAACCAAGGAAGTGAAAGACCTATACAATGAAAACTATAAGATATTATTGAAAGAAATCAATGATGATATAAAGAAATGGAAAGATATCCCATGCACATGGATTGGAAGAATAAAGATAGTTAAAACGTCCATATTACCTAAAGCAATCTACAGATTCAATGCAATCCCAATCAGAATCCCAATGACATTCTTCACGGAAATAGAACAAAGAATACTAAAATTCATATGGGGCAACAAAAGACCCCGAAGATCTAAAGCAATCCTAAGAAAAAAGAACAAAGCTGGAGGCATCATAATCTCTGACTTCAAAATATACTACAAAGCGACGGTGATCAAAACAGCATGGTACTGGTGTTGGTACAAAACAGACACACAGATCAATGGAACAGAATTGAAACCCCAGAAATAAAACCTCACATCTACAGGCAGCTAATCTTCGACAAAGGAGCAAAGAACATATAAGGGAGAAAGGAAAGTCACTTCAATAAATGGTGCTGGGAAAACTGGACAGCCACTTGCAAAAGAATGAAAGTAGACCATCTTCTTTCACCATACACAAAAATTAACTCAAAATGGATCAAAGACCTGAAGGTGAGACCTGAAACTATAAAACTCCTGGAAGAAAATGTAGGCAGTACACTATTCATCACTGTTCATAAAGGGATCTTCTCGAATTCCATGTCTATTCGGACAAGGGAAACAAAAGAAAAAATTAACAAGTGGGACTTCATCAGACTAAAGAGCTTCTGAGAGGCTAAGGAAACCAGGATCAAAATGAATAGACAACCCACCAGATGGGAAAAAATATTTGCAAATCATATATCTAACAAGGGGTTAATCTCCATAACACATAAAGAACTCACACAACTGAACAACAAAAAAAACAAACAACCCAACCAAAAAATGGGCAGAAGATATAAACAGATAATTTCCCAAGGAAGATATACAGATGGCCAACAGGCATATGAAAAGATGTTCAACATCACTAGTCATCAGGGAAATGCAAATCAAAACTGCACTAAGATATCACCTTACACCTGTTAGAAAGGCTATAATCACCAAGACAAAAAAACAGCAAATGTTGGAGAGGTTGTGGAGAAATGGGAACTCTAATCCACTGCTGGTGGGAATGCAAACTGGCACAGCCTCTATGGAAAACAGTATGGAGATTCCTCAAAAAATTAAAAATAGAAATACCATATGATCCAGCTATCCCACTACTTGGTATCTATCCAACAAACCTGAAATCAACAATACAAAGAGGCTTATGCACCTCTATGTTCATTGCAGCATTATTCACTATAACAAAGACATGGAAGCAACCCAAGTGCCCATGAACTGAAGAATGGATAAAGAAGATGTGGTACATACATACCATGGAATACTACTCAGCCATAAAAAAAGGCAAAATTGTCCCATTTGCAATAACGTGGATGGACCTCGAGGGTATTATGTTAAGCGAAATAAGCCAGACATAGAAAGACAAACACTGTATGATTTCACACATATCTGTAAGATAAACCAACACATGGATAAGGACAACAGAGTAGTGTTAACCAGGGAGGACGGGGGAGATGGAAGGGTGAATGGGGAAATGGGGCACATATGGGTGGTGACCAATAAAAACCAGACTGTTCGTGGTGAGCACAATGCTGTGTATACAGAAACTCATATATAATAATGTACACCTGAAATTTACACAATATTATATTCCAATATGACCTCAATAAAATAATTTTTTTAAAAAAAGAGTTCTGGGGGCTCGTCCAGTGGTGCAGTGGTTAAGTGCACGTGCTCTGCTTAGGCGGCCCAGGGTTCGCAGGTTCGGATCCCGGGCACACACAGACGCACCGCTTGTCAAGCCGTGCTGTGGTGGTGTCCCATGTAAAACAGAGGAAGATGGGCACAGATGTTAGCTCAGGGCTCAGCAAAAAAGAGGAGGATTGGCATCAGATGTTAGCTCAGGGCTGATCTTCCGCACCAAAAAAAAAAAAAAAAAGAGTTCTGCCTTGGGAAGGAAGGGGCACTGAGGAGGCAGAAACAACTCAGAGGTTTTTTGTTTGTTTGTTTGTTTGTTTGTTTTTTAAAGATTTTTTTTATTTATTTTTCCCCCAAAGCCCCAGTAGATAGTTGTCTGTCATAGCTGCACATCCTTCTAGTTGCTGTATGTGGGACGCGGCCTCAGCATGGCCGGAGGAGCGATGCATCGGTGCGCACCTGGGATCCAAACCCGGGCCGCTGGCAGCGGAGCGCGCACACATAACCACTAAGCCACAGGGCTGGCCCTCAGAGGTTTTGAAGGAGGGTGATGAAGAGAAAGAAGGTGCTGACTTATAGAAACAAGGAAGTCAGAGAAAGGAAGTGTTTGGGGGGAAGAAAATCCACAATCCCAGATCAGGAGGGAGGACCGTGCTTTCTTCTGAGAAATGGTGGTCAGTCTTCTAAGCATCTCCCCAGCCTCCTTCTCCCCAGGGTCCTCCTCCCTGTGATGGCCCCACTGGCTCCTCCAGGCACCAAGGCAGAGAGTGGAACAGCCTTCATTTCCTCACTCTCTTGCACTTCACATCCAATCATCAAATCCACACCACTGTGCCCCGAGTCCCTCTTAACAATATCCTGATCCATCACAAGACTCAGGCATCTCCCCTGTGTCGTCACATCAGCTTCCTTCCTGGTCCTCCAATCCAGGCCCCCACTCCTTCCTCCAGTTCATTCCTCTCACTGCCTCCAAAGGATTTTTCTAATAACCCTATCTGGTCTGATCCTGCCCTGCTCAGAGCCCTTCCAACAGTTTCCATCTTCAAAAAAGACACAAGTTGCACCATCTGATGTTCAGGGCTGTGAATGATCAGGCCTGAGCTAAACTCACAGCCCCAGCGAACACAACTCTCCTCCTCAACCAAACTCATCACAGTTACCCACACACCCCCCGCCAAACACACACACAAGCTGAGCTACTTAACAATTCTGTGCCTTCCTCAGGCTGCTCCCTCAGCCAGTCTGAACCTAGCCAACTCCTTTCCAACCTGCCGGACCTAGAAGCCATCCTGTCTCATTCCACTCAACTGTAAATGTATTTTGTGTTATGGGTTTATGCAAGGGTTATAGGAGAAAATCACATAAACAACTTAAAATACCGATCAACACACCCTCCAGGGACCATATTAATGTTGGAGTTTTATTATTAATAGAGTTAATTATCAATAGAGCCTTCCTGCATTACATTTTCTACATGGTGGTCTTTTTAAAACAGAAATATGTTCACACTGTCTGTTGCTTACAGTCTTCCCATTGCCTTGAAGATGAAATCCAAAATACTTGCGTGGTGCTCAAGATCCTGTGTGACAAGGCTCAGCCTTCTCCTGCTGGCTCTCAATTCTGAGAACAGCTCAGATCTTTCTGGTCGAGGATGCACCCCAGCACCAGCTCTGGGCTCAACCCTGCTCAGGGGTAAAGGACCCCTCACATCCAGGCCCCAGGTTGCAGGACGTCTACCTGTTATTGAATCTCACTGTCTCGTTTACTTTTTTCTTCCAACTTGTATGAAAACAAGACTATAGAGCCAGCCCTGGTGGCCTAGTGGTTAAAGTTCATCACACTCCACTTCAGCAGCCCAGGTTCGGTTCGCAGGCACGGAACTACACCATTCATCTGTCAGTAGTCATGCTGTGGTGGCAGCTCACATAGAAGAACCAGAACTACTTACAACTACATCCAGCTATGTACTGGGGCTTTGGGGAAGGTAAAGGAAGAAAAAAGGAAGAAGACTGATAACAGAGATTAGCTTAGGGCAAAACTTCCCCTGCAAAAAAAAAAAAATGTCTATAACTGAATTGTTTGCCATCTAAATATTTGTAATGTCTACCTTTATGCATCTGAATCCCAAGAGTCCCAGGAAAGACTCTGTCAGCTTCACCAGTGGCTCTCCAGTGCCTGGTACCATGACTGGACATGGTATCTGCTCAATAAATATTGACTGACTGCCCGGCTGATGAAAGAGAGGAAGAAAATCTGCATTTACAGAAGCTCAGCAAAGGGAAGTGACTTGCCCCAGGTCACAAAGCCCATGTGAGAGGCACAGTCAGAGTTGGAAGAGAAATTGGGCTGGCTCTTCTCCTGTCCTCTCCAAGCCTCATGATCTGGGACAAGTGTCACCCTCTGGATTCGGATTTAGCATGAGGTGAAGGCAGAATGTGTGTGGTCTGGCAAGTCTGAGATCTGGTCTGGAAGATCCCAAGAGCCTTCTCTCTCTTCAGAATCATCCTTCTGACACAGAAGGGTCAGGTTGAGCAGAGTGAGGCCCTGGCAGGGGCTGTTCCCCTTCCTGTAAGGCCACAGATGAGGAACCCGTGACGTGTCACATGAAGCCTGGACATTGTCACACTCCTTGCGTCTGCCCATCCTGCTAGGTCTGTGGTCTTTATAAGTCATCAGTACCACTGGGGACCATGAGAGGCAGTGCCAGGACACCTACTCTCACTGCCCTTCTCTGCCTCGGTGAGTTTTGGGGAAAAGAGAAGGGATAGAGTTCCCTCCCTTCCCAGTCTTGGTCCTTGAGAGACCCCAGGACTCAGGAGGTCAGTGGGGGCAGAACTCATGCGGGAGGGAGAGTGTGCTCAGCCATAGGTCTGAAATCCCAGTGCTCAGGGGCCCATACCAGGCCTGGAGCTTCTATGTGTGGGTGGAGGGACACATTCTCACAGGGAACTCTCTTCCAGGACTGTGTCAAGGCCCATGGAACCGGGTACAGGCGGGTGAGTACTCCATCACACCTCCTGCTTCAGCCCAATGAACCCCCTGGGCAGCTGGAAGGAGCCCAGAGGGTCTGGGCTGATGGTGACCAGTGTGGGACAGGCCTTGAGTGACAGGTGGGAAGGTGAGGGGAGACGGGCTCCCCTGACACTTCAGGTCTGATTCCTTTCCAGGATCCCCCCTCAAACCCTCCATCTGGGCTGACCCAGGACCCATGGTCACCATGGGGAGCCCTGTGACCATCTGGTGTCAGGGGTC
The DNA here is from genome assembly GCF_057802395.1 of Ceratotherium simum simum. Lineage (NCBI taxonomy): Eukaryota > Metazoa > Chordata > Mammalia > Perissodactyla > Rhinocerotidae > Ceratotherium > Ceratotherium simum. The sequence continues at coordinate 6,603,552 of NC_141932.1, forward strand.
TCTGCAGGCTGATGTCTACCATCTGTATAAAGACAGGGTCTCTAAACCCGGGGATACACAGGCCCCACAGGACTCCAGCTACAAGACCAGTTTCTCCATCGAATCTATGAGCGCACACACTGCAGGGCTGTATCAGTGTGCATACAACACCAGCAGGAATGGCTCATCAGAGTGCAGTGACCCCCTGCCCCTGGTGGTGACAGGTAAGGGGGAGGAGCTGGTCCCCTCCCACTGTGGGCTGCTCCTCACAGGCAGAAGGGAACAGAGTGGGGACTCAGGGGACCTCAGCCCTCACAGTCCACACCTGGGGTATGTGGGCTGATGGTCCCCCTTTAACACAGCTCCCTCCTTCTCCCTCAGGAGTGTATGGTGCACCCTCCCTCTCAGCCCACCCAGGACCTGTGGTGGCATCAGGAGAGAATGTGTCCCTCTCCTGTAGCTCAGAGAACACACTGGACACTTTCCATCTGCTGAAGGAGGGAGGAGCTGACCCGCCCCGACACATGGAATTGAGGACCTATCATGGGAGGAGGCAGGCTGTGTTCCCTGTGGGCCCTGTGAACACCTCCCATGGGGGGACCTACAGATGCTATGGTTCTCCCAACTCCTACCCCTACGCGTGGTCACACCCCAGCGACCCTCTGCATCTCGAGGTTACAGGTGAGGGCATCCCCCAACCCATCTCTTTCCTGGAACCACAAAATGACCGACATAAGCTGTGTGCCCAGTGGAGTCCTGGGGGTAATAGGGCCTTGGTGACACGGCCTCCTGGGGCCTGTACCACAGAGCAGGAGGTTTGGGGAGGGAACAGTGAGAACTCCCACTGCAGGCCCCAGTGGGCAATGTGGGGTGTGCGTCCCCTTCAATGCCACTGTCCCTTCTCTCCAGGCGTGTACAGGGAGCCCTCCCTCTCTGCCCAGCCTGGCTCCCTGGTGCTCTCTGGAGACAACCTGACCCTCCAGTGTCGCTCAGAGGCTGGCTTTGACAGATTCGCTCTGACCAAGGACAAGGGGCTTACACCCCCCCAGCGTCTTCACGGGCAGCACAGCCCCGACTTCCCTCTGGGCCCTGTGAACCACACCCACGGGGGCCAGTACAGATGCTACAGTGGACACAACCTCTCCTATGCATGGTCAGCCCCCAGTGACCCCCTGGACATCCTGATCGCAGGTGAGGAGCCCCATGTCCTGATTGTCAGCTCAGGGCCCTGGGCCCAGGGTCACCCCCGGTGGTGATGGGGATCAGGGAGAGGGTCCTGGAGCAGAGGCTGAGATGGGGCAGTGGTCTAGGGAGAGGGAGGGAGAAAGGGGGAGTGAGGGGCAAGGAGAGAAAAGAGACCCACCCTGAGGAACTGAGAGGAGCTGAGAGGGGGTCATAGACAGAGTCCCTGGAGAGGATGGTGGTCCCTCAGCTCAGGGTCAAGAGTGCATGGCGGGGTGAAGCTCTCTAAAAAGCACAATCTTCCTCACCCCCAGGAATGTATGAGAAACCCTCCCTCTCCGCCCAGCCGGGGCCCTCAGTGTCCTGGGGAGAGAATGTGACCCTGCAGTGCCGCTCTGAGATCTGGTTGGATACCTTCCATCTGTCCAAGGAGGGGTCACTTGCTCCTTCCCTGCACCTTCATCTGCAGGACAGGGCTGCACCCTTTCAGGCCAACTTCACCATCAGTCCTGTGACCTCAGATCACGAGGGGACCTACAAGTGCTACGGTTCAAACAGCACCGCCCCCTACCTGTTGTCACTCCCCAGTGACCCCCTGAAGCTCCTGGTCTCACGTGAGGAGTCCTCGTCGTGCCCCTTGTGTCCTCATGGTCAGTTCAGTTCAGGGTCCTGTCCCCAGGGGAGCTCTGGACTGGTATGGGAGTGAGGGGGCCGCAGAAGGCGAGTCAGCCAGAGGGGAACTTCACCTCTCAGAGGGATGGAAAAAGCCAGAGCAACTCCCATCCCGGCCTCATCCTCATCCTCATCCCTGAGGTCCTTTTCCTCTGTGGTGAGTGGAGGAGGCTGGAGAGGACACAGGGCTGACCAAAAGGAGAAAAGGCCAGAGGCACCCCCTCCTGATCCTCCTCCAGTCTGCAGCCCTAGTAGCCCCTCACCCATTGAGACCACAAGAGCAGTGACTAGAAGAGACTCGATCCCCAGAGGGACGACGATGGCCTGCTCTGGCAGGGCTTGTCTCCCAGAGGGCTGGAAGTGGGGTAGAGATGCTGGGGTGGGCGGTGCCACAGAGCTCCATGGACTCTGAGGCCGGGCAGGTGATGGGTGGCGCGGTCGTGGCAAAAGGATATTTTGGGGCTCCACCTGGGGGTTGGGCACTTGGGCTGAAGTGGGGAGAACAGGCCCCCACATCTCCTATCCTGATCCCCAGGAGACACTGTGGATGGACTCTCCCCCACGGAGTCAGGCCCACAGGGGGGTAAGTGAGGGTCTCTGTGGGGAGGTGGTGGCTGGGAGGAGCTCAGGTCTGGTCTTGGCTCAGCCACTTCCTGAGATGGTGACCTGAGAAAAGTTTCTCCTTCTCATGGGGACCAATTTCTCCGATTGCACAGTCCGAGAAGGCTGCTTGGACACTGCGTGGGGACACAGTCTGAGCTCTCCTCTATAAGCTCAGGGGCGCTCAGCCCTCCCAGGAGCAGCCGTAGAGTTGGGGAAAGAACATCCCCTGGGTTCAAACCCCAGCTCTGCTACTTCCCACCTGTGGATCTTGGACAAGTCATGCTCCTCTCCAAGTCCCAGGTTCCTCTCTGCACAACAAGCCTCCCATCACCTCCCTCCTCAGGGTGAAAGCCCTCAGCCTGGGGCCTGGCCCTGTTAGAGCTCAGGAAGGACAGGGGCCCGCCCTTGGCATAGCAGTTAAGTTCGCGCACTCCACTTTGGCAGCCAGGGGTTCGCAGGTTCGGATCCCAGGTGCAGACCGATGCACCGACCGTGGAGCCATGCTGTGGCAGTGTCCCATATAAGGTAGAGGAAGATGGGCATTGATGTTAGCTCAGGGCCAATCTTCCTCACAAAAAAAAAAATGCTGGGTTTAAAAAGTAAGAAACAACATGAGAGTCAAAAAAGTAAGAAACAACGTGAGAATCAAAACACTACCATTTGCAGAAATGAAAAATACGGAAAGACAACATCCATAAAAAAAAAAAACTAAAAAAAAAAAGAAAGGAAGGACAGATCCCTTCCTCCTGATCTTCCCAGATGCACACAAGCTTCATGTCCACACAGGCCCCACGTGGGGGGCCAGGCCTCTGCAGAGCGGGAGATGGACCTGGGCTGGGAGATGGGGAGAAGGGGGAGGGATTGGGTTTGGTGGATAGGTCTCTGCACTGGTGTTCTCCCTGGAGCGTAAGGGCACAGCATAAAAATAATGTAAAAAATCCAAAGGAACCAACAGTCTTGGGTTCCAGTCCCAGCTCTGCCACTTCAGGCTGGGTGACCTGGGGCACATGATTTACCTCTCTGTCACTCAGTTTCCTCATCTGTGAAATGGGTGGGTGGGTGGCAGTCCCATGTTGCATGATTGTTGCGAATTAGAGAAGATGAATGCACGGACCCCAGCACATGCCTGGCACACAGGAGGCACTCAATTAAATAGCATCATTGGCTCATTCATGACATCACCGGTGCCCAAGGTCTCGAGTGGTACCTGAAGGCTTTGATTGGGGTCTCGGCGGCCTTCATCCTGCTGCTTTCCATCCTCCTCCTCCTCTTCCTCATCCGACACCGGCATCAGGGCAAACACAGGACCTCAGGTGAGTAGCGAACAGGGTGACCTGGGTCACAGGAGGAGGTGGGCTTAGGGCACCAACCAGAGGGAAACCAAATAGATGGGAAGGTCAACTAGTAAAAGATTTCCCAGAATCTCAAATCAGAAAATCCTAAAGACAACACTTAATACAGCATATATGTTAACATTTAAGGTATTTTTTACCTTTTGAATCTTATGAAATATTGAAACATACACACAAGTATGTGTTACAGTTTCCTTCTTTCCTCTCGAATCGCTCGTGGAGAGCAAGTGGTGAAGACCTCCCAGGGCTGAGACTCTGTCCATCGTGACCCAGCCCAGAAATAGGATGATCTCCAACTCCCTGCAGGGGCTGCAGACCCAGAGCCCAAGGACAGAGGCCTGCAGATCAGGAAACTCCTGTCCTAAAGACCCCAGACTCCCACCCCACCCTCGGCCCCTCTCTGCCCCTAACACTCCTGTCTTCTCCCCCAGCTCCAGCTCCACTGCTGAGGCCCGGGAAGAGATCCTCTGTGAGAGGAGAGGAGGGGCTGCCCTGGGGGCTGGGCACAGAGATTTCAGGAGGCCATGGGAGGCTGGGCTGGGAGATCCTGGGGATTTGGGGTGAGAAGGACTGAAATCCCACCCTGAGTGACCTCGGGCACATCTCCTCACCCCTGGACCTCAGTGGCCCATCTGGGAGCAGAGGGGGGCTGCAGCCCTGAGAGATCTCAGGGAATCCTGCCAAGAGACACACCCCCTGTTCTGCCCCAGCAGATGCTGCCGTGAAGGACACACAGCCTGAGGAGGGCGTGGAGCTGGACCATCAGGTGAGACCCTTGCTCCTATAGAGGCCACCAGGGACCTTCCTGTTGCCAAACTTAATCTCACGGACACTTCCTGTCCTCACATCACCCAGCTCTCAGCAGCATCCCACAGTGAACTCTCCTCTCGGGCACCCTGGGTCGTCCTGCTGTGACTTCACTCCTCCTGGTTTCTGTGACCTCATGGCCCTTCCTATGCAGTCCCCTCTCCTGGGTCCTCGTCCTCTGTCTGATCTTCTGGTTGTTGGGGTGCACCCCCAGGTCTCAAGAGGATGCAGGAATGAGTGAATCACCCTCAAGTCCCTTAGGCTCCCTTCATTCATTCACCCAACTATGTTCACAGGGACCTCACTGTTTACCCTGTTCCATTCAGGTGCTGCAGGTGCAGCAGTGAGAAAACTGTCTCCACACTCCTTGAGCTCACCTCGTGGGTGAGAGACAACATGCAAATATGCAGATAGCATCCTAGAGTGCAAAGTGCTGTTAAGGAAGATAAAGCAAGGAAAAGGGATAGAGCGCATGCAGGGGGCAGAGGAAACAGCAGGTGTAAATGTCCTCAGGCAGCACCATGCTTTTTCACAAAGATAGGACAAGTGGCTCTAGCCAAATATGTGAGACATAGCGTGTTAGGATAAGAATCAGAACTGTAGAAAGCATCCAGACGTCCAAGACTCAGGACGTCCCTGAGGATGCCATCAGGAAGTGACCTCACTCTGTAACAATGTGGATGGTTGACTGGAGGAGGTCAGCAGTGGGGTCAGGGAGACACTGTTTCTGTCCCTCTGTCCACCTCCAGCAGGGCCCCCAGGATGAAGACACCCAGGGAGCGATATATGCCCAGGTGAACCACTCAAGATCAAGGCTTAGACAGAGAGTGGCCATCTCTCCTTCCCCCCTGTCAGAGGAATCACTGGACATGAAGGACAGACAAGCAGAAGAGGACAGACAGATGGACAGACAGGTGGGTCCCATCCTCTCCTTCAGATGCAGTAGCCTGGAGCAGAGGGAGAGTGGGGGATTGGTACCACCAGGCTGCCCCCACCCCAACCACATACCAAACCCCCACTCTCCCTCTGCTCCAGGCTACTGCATCTGAAGAGCCCCAGGAAGTGACCTACGCACAGCTGAACCACTTGACCCTCAGACGGGAGACAACACCCCCTTCCTCCCAGTCAGAGGAGCCCCCAGCGGAGCCCAGCGTGTATGCTTCTCTGGCCATCCGCTAGCCCAGGAAGGACCCAGACCCCACCCTCCATGGGGGAGACTTCAGAGACCCCAGACGGAACAGGAGCTGCCCCCAGTGGACACCTCCTAATGACCCCCTGCCAGCCAGACTCCTAACACGGACCACCAGGACCGTCTGGGACACTTTGGGACTCACTGATTCTGCAGTCAAAGATAACAGATATCCCTACATTATGGAAATAACGCAACAGACTTTTCAATAATCCATGAGTGAAATGAGAAATCCAAAACAGAAGTGAAAGCATGTTTTAAATTGAATGATAATGTAAATATTACACATCAATCCTGCCAAATAGGAAAATTAAGAGCCATGAATGAATGAATATCTTTAGAAAAGAAAAGCCTAAAAAAATCAATGAGCTAAGCTATCATACCAAGAATTTAGAAAAAGAATAGCAAATTATTCCAAATGAAGGTAAGAGGGAAATAATAATGACAAGAGTAGCTACTAATGAGGATGAATAAAAAATAGAGAAAAGTCAATAGAGCCAAAAAAATTCATTCTTGAAAACATTAATCACACTTACCAATCCCAGCCACAATGCTCAAGGAAAACGAGAGAAGGCACACATTACCACTATCAGGACAGTATCACAGATCCTACGGACTTTAAATGGGTAACAGATCATTATGATCAATTTTATGCCAATACATTAGAAAATTTAGATGAAATGGACAAAATACTCAAAAATACAATTTACTAAAATGATGGAAATAAAAATAAATAGGATATCTGAATTGTCGTATATATTAAATATGTTGAATCTATAACTAAAAATTTTCCCACTAAGTGAACTCTGAGTCTGGAAAGATTCACTGGTGAACGCTTCTGAACACTTATGCACTTATAAAATACACACTTACACACACCTGGACACACGCACACACACACGCACGCACATACACAAACATACACATACCAAACTTACATAAGCTTCTCCCGAAAATGGAGAAGGAGGGAATATTCCTCCCAACACATTTTATCAGGACACAAAAAAATTGATACCAAAACCTGACAAGGAAACTACAAAATGGGAAAATCACAGGAAGCTCTCTCACAGGAACTTAGCTGTAGATTCCTACACAGATTGTTCCTAAACAAGAGTCAGCGATACATAAAATGGATGATATATAATGACCATGCTGGTGTGTTCTTCTCACATGGAACGCATGGTTGATTTCATATTCAAAAATCGATCAATACATTTCAAACATAAAAGAAGAAACAGAAAAATAATCAAATCAACAGAATCAAAGCTTCTGATAAAATACATCATCAATTTATAATGAAAAGAAATCTCCTAAGAAATAAAAGAGAATTTCCTACATTTATCAAAATATCTTTAGAAATCTACAATAGAAATAATTTTTACAGGTAAAAACTAGAACTCTTTCTGCCTGTGACTGAGAATGAGACAAGAACGTTCACTATGACCTCTTCTATTCAGCAGGGCACTGGAAGAACTAACAAATCAAACAAAGCCAAAAAAAAACATGATTAGAGTGAAGGGATGGAATAAAACTTTATTACTCACACATTACAAATCTGTGCATGGAAAACCCCAAATAATATAAAGATCTATAATTCTAATTTGAAAAGAATTGATCCAATGTCACTAGATACATCATCAATATATATAAATCAGCCGCACTTCAGACTTCCAGTTTGGACCAAGAGGAAGTAGAGGTTTGTCTCCCTGACGCCCACAAGGCACAGTAAACTCCTGGACCTTGTATATAAAACAAACATGAGAATACTCCACACAGTACAGAGAAGGCAGCAGATGGGCTAAGACTGTTAGGACCCCAGAAATGACACAGTGGGTGTCAAAGGAGCCACATGGGGACCTGGCCTGCACCTCCACCTGGCAGTAATGAGTCAGTACCCCAGCCATGTGTCAGAAAAGGCCTTTGTAACAGATGACTTACATAAGACACAGACTCTCACAACATGATATCCATAATGTCCAGTTCATAACAAGAACCAGGAAAATCTCACCTTGAGTGAAAAAAGACCATTGTCACCCGGTGCTGACACTGAGGTGACACAGAGTTTGGAATTATCTGACAGGATTGTGAAGCAGCCACAATAAAGATACTTTGATGAGCAATTACACACACACTTAAAATAAATCTTTAAAAAAGGGTCTCAGTAAAGAAACAGAGATACAAAAAAGAAGGTAATGGAAATTCTAGATCTGAAAAACACAATAATCAAAATAAAGGCTCCATGGATGGGCTCAACAGCAGAATGGAGAGGACAGAGGAAATAATGAACATGAAGACACAACAATAGAAATTACTCAGTCTGAACAACAGGGAGCAAATGAACTGGAAAAGAACATGAACAGAGCCTCAGGACCTGTGGGACTCTAACAAAAGATCTCACATCCATGTGATCAAGTCCTAGATGCAGAGGAGAAAGAGGACAAGACTGAAAAACTGTTTAAGAAATCATGGCTGGAATTTCCCCAAACTTGGCACAAGTCATAAAGCTACATATTCATGAAACTCAGTGAACCCCAAACAGGAGAAGCCCAAAGAAAGCCATGCCAAGACTCATCATAACCCAACTAAGGAAAACAAAAGACAAGCTCCTTGAATGCAGTGAGACAGAAATGCCACCTGACCATAGAGGGAAACCATTCAGATGACAACGGGCTTCCCGTCAGAAACCGTGAAGGCAAGAAGCAAGTGGAATGACATTTCATGTGATGAAAGAAAAGAACTGTCCATCCCAAATTCTACAGAGGGTGAAATTATCCTTCAGGAAGGAAGAAGAAATAAAAACATTCTCAGGTGAAGGAAGCTAAGAGGATTTGTCACAAGCAGGCCTCCCCTAAATGAATGGAAAAGGAAGTTCTTGACCCAGAAAGGAACTGACAAAGGGATGATCCTTGGAACACGAGGAAGGAAGACAGAAGAATGGGAAGAAAACGTGGACACTGGGACAGCGCAGAGGACAGAGAGTCAGAACTGCCCAGTTGCTTTTCCTCCATGAGCACTCGTGTCACATTACTTTCAAATTTTGAGGCAGGAAAAACAAACATACAGGCATTTATGCAATGATGTTGACATCTTTTGTTAATTGACTAACATTTTAGGAAACAAGGATGAATTAAGGTTTTATTTAATTCCCAGAGCTCACACAGTGAAGGGAGATGTTTGAATTCCATGCAGTGTAAGGAACCTGTGGAACACTTGGAGCAATCAAGAGACCCCCAGAAGAGCCAGGCCTTAGTGGTCAGGCCAAACGAGCTGCAGGACACGCCTAAACACAGATTGTTGGTAAAGCCTTGAAAGGAAAAGCTGAGTCACAAAGTCATTTAATTGACTTCCAAAACATAGTTACATACTGTTTAAAAAAAGAAAGCAGAATCTGTATACTCAATAGTATAACTTTCATATTGCCTGGCAGAGTCATCAACAACAACCCTGCAGGCTGGCCTCGTGGCTTAGCGGTTAAGTGCTCGCACTCTGCTACTGGCAGCCCGGGTTTGGATCCTGGGCGCGCACCGACGCACCGCTTCTCTGGACATGCTGAGGCCACGTCCCACATACAGCAACTAGAAGGATGTGCAACTATGACATACAACTATCTACTGGGGCTTTAGGAAAAAAAAGGAGGAGGATTGGCAATAAATGTTAGCTCAGAGCCGGTCTTCCTCAGCAAAAAAAGAGGAGGATTAGCATGGATGTTAGCTCAGGGCTGATCTTCCTCACAAAAAAAAAAAAAAAACCCTGCACTCAGGTGGACTACCAGAGGTTAGTGCCACCCTCAAAGACTTAAAGGAGGCAGCAGTGGGGCTACCGTATCCCTGCTTAATACACCAGCCTGGCCCCTGGAAAACTGGATGGATCCTGGGTGGTGGGTGGTGGATGGTGGAGGGCCACAGACCTCACCAAGTACTGACTCCTGGCAGCTGCTCTGCGGGATGGATGCATTTCCTAGGACAGAATTATGCAGCCTTTGGTCACTTGTGTGCAGCTGTGGATCTGGTAACAGAAGCAGCTCTTCTTCCCCTGGGATGGACTGCAGTACATGTTCACAGTGTCCAGGGATAAACCAACTCTCCCTCTTTCACAGCATCGTCCAAAGGGACCCTCAGCATCTCGACATTGGGCAGAACATCACATTTGTCCACAATATTGGTGACATCGTGTTAATTTGACCTGACGAGTAAAGGGTGGTGAGTACTCTGGTTGCCCTGGTATGTACTCCAGGTGGGAGATTTGAAAAAAAGAAAAAGAAAAAGAAAAAGAAAGAAAGAAATCCAAGGGTTCAGGGTCTGCTAAAGCAGTGAACTTTATAGAGGTGCTGCTCTCTGAGTTCTGCCAAGACATACCCCGTATCACACCTTACAACGCCTCACACTAAGACAGAGACACGTTTCTGGGTATGAGGCTTTGGATGGTGGAAGCAGCATGTACCATACCTGAGAAAGCAGATTTCTCACTTATTAGGTGACTGAGAAGGCTGTGGGTTTGAGTGGAGCCCAGAGGAAGACAGGGCTCTGAAGTACCAGGATCCTGCAGCCATGGCCATGTGATCTGCCAGGTCCCCTGGTGCTGTAAGTCCCCGTGTACTGGGATGCTGTGTGAATTCCCTGCCAAACGCCAAGGGTAGATTTTAGACTCCTTGGGTTCCTGCCATCACATCACCCACAATAGAGAGTAGACTCCATTTAAAAAGCAGCTCCTGGGGCCGGCCCAGTGGTGTAGTGGTTAAGTTCGCGAGCTGCGCTTCAGCAGCCCAGGGTTCGCAGGTTCGGATCCTGGACGCAGACCTATGCACCACTCATCAAGCCATACTGTGGCAGCGTCCCACATACAAAATAGAGAAAGGTTGGTGACAGATGTTAGCTCAGGGCCGATCTTGCTCACAAAAAAAATAAACAAATAAATAAATAAACAGAAAAAGCTGCTCCTGACATGCTGCTGGTTCCCAATAGGAACTGAATGACTGACAAGGAGACATCAAGAGTCTATACAACCGGAACCATCTATGATGAGCTGGCTGTTGTCATTCCCACCAAGTCATAAAGTTGCAATCCATTGCTGGATGAGAGTGGCACAGCTGGGGCCATGGATAGGTCCAGAGGACAAAGATGAGTCACACAAAGATGTGGATTAGGTGCACATGACGCCCACGTCTGTACCCATCACAATGGTGCCTCTCCTCAGTCATCATCTACAGATCTGTGGCCTGGGCCATGCCTGGGTTGCAGGATGTTTTGGAGTACTGTTGCTCTGCAGCCCCACTTGGGGGACTCTGATGAGAGAAAATGCCCTCAGTGGGCAGACATTACTCTTTTTGTGGGTAATACCCTTTTAGTGGAAAGAGAATCAGCTAGATGGAAAGGTGTACACGGACTCCAGGATAGTAGCAAATACCTTGTCTATACAGTCAGGGGACTGGAAGGAGCAAAACTGAATGGAGGAGACAAGGATATCCAGGAAGGAGCCATGTGTATGGACAGATGTACAGGAGTGGGCACAAAGCAGTGAATCTTGAATCAGATATTAATGTCCCCAGAGAGCACCACTGTAGACAAGGTCCTTAACAACCTAGGGGACAGGATGGCTATCAGCAGATACTAGCCAGCCTCTGTTCTTTGTCATCCCAGTGTTTACACAGTGAGCCTATGAAGGACAGCCATGGTGGCAGAGATGGAGGCTCTTCATGATCCTGGTGTCATGGACTGCCTGTCACCGACACTGATCCAACTACAGACACTGATGGATGTTCATCATTTCAGCAGCGGAGACCAACACAGAGTCCTTAATGTTGTATCATTCCTCATGGAAGCATCGGACATGTGGCTGCAAGCTGATTTCAGCCCTGGTGGAATGGACACTGATTGAGCCTAACTAGCATATACGTGTGTGAATATTCAACATAAAATGTACCGCCTTTGATCTCACTCATATGTGGAATATAAACCAACACACGGACAGAGAAAACTGTATTGTTGTTACCAGGGGCAATGGGGGTGGGGGGTGGGCACAGGGGTGAAGGGAGACACGTATATGGTGATTGACAAACAAGAATGTACAACCAAAAATTTCACAATGTTATAAACTATTAAGACATCAATAAAAAAGGAATGTACCCCCTTTAAGTGTGTAGTTTGATCAGCTTTGGCAAATGTAGAAATTCATGTAACAACTATACCACAATCAATATACAAAACATTGCCATCACTCCTACAATTCCATGGTGATGTTTTTAGTCAGTCTACGCCCCCCCAAACCCAGACTGAAGCTAACAGCAATCAGCTTCCTTCACTAGGTATTCGTCTTGCCAGTTCTAGAATTTCATTAATACGGAATCACAAGGTATGTACTCTCCTGTATCTGCCCTCTTTTGCGCACTATAATGTTTTTTAAAATTACTCCATTTTATTAATGTCTCCTTTTAGTTTTATTTTCATTTCTCTAATGATTATTGCCATTGAGCACTTTCTCATGTGCTTATTGGTCAGTTAAATATCTTCTTTTGAGAAATGTCTGTTCAAACTGTTTTGCTCGTGTGGGAGGGTTTTATTATCATTTGTAAAAGTCCATATTTAGTCTACAAACAAATCCCTTATCAGATACACAAATGCACAGTATATATATATATGTGTATATATTTTTTTTTTCTCCTAGCCTGGCTTGTTTCCTCCATTACCTGTCCTTTGAAGGGCAAAAGTTTTTAGTTTTATAAACTCCGATTAATGTTATTGTTGATGTTATTTATGCTTTTTGTATCTTTCTGAGGAATCTTTGTCTAATCTAAGGTTGTAAAGATTTTCTTCAAGTTTTTCCTTTAGACGCCTTATGGTTTTCACTTTTGCAGTTACATCCATGATCCATTTCACGTGAATTATTGTGTACGGTGTGAGGTAAAGGCCAAGGTTCATTTTCTTCCAAACAGATGTCCAGTTGTCCCAGCACCATTTGTGGAGAAGATGATCTTTTCCTCAAGGAAGCACTTCTGTCCTTTGTTAAAAGTCAATGGGTCGTCTATGTGCAGGCCGACCTCTGGGATCGCCCTTCTGTGTATTTTTCTACCTCCTGTCCTTATGCAAATACCACACTGCCCATTACATTTGTTCCTTCCACAGAAAGTCTCGGTGTAAGAACTGTCCAATTTTATTCCTTTTCACAATTGTGTTGCTATTGTTGCTCTTTTGTATATTTCCACATGCATTTTAGTATCAGCCCATCAACTGCTTAAAAAGCTAGTTGAAACTTTGTTTGTGGTGGCTTGGAATATGTATCACTTTAGAGAGAGCTGATATCTTAACAATATTTAGAATTTCAATCAATGAACATGGTATATTGCTTCTTCTTTCTTTTTTTTTTAGTTCCTTAATTTCTCGTGGCTAAGTATTATAGTTTTCAGTCTTCGGATCTTATACATCTATACTTATATTTATCCCTACATGTTTATAGTTTTTGGAGCTATTATAAATAGAACTGTAGTTTAATTTTGCTTTCCAATTGTTCCTGTTAATTTATAGAAGAAAATTCAATTGATTTTTTCAATTGATTTTTGAATATCAACCTTATATCTTGAGAACTTGCTCCTTCAAGTTCAACTATTAGTTATCTATTAGTTATAGAATATTAGTTCAACTATTCAGTTATAGAAGTTCCTTTGTAGATTCCTTAGGATTTCCTCCATACATGATTATGTGGAGTGAGAATAAAGACAATTTTATTCCTTTCATTTCAATCCTATGCCTTTTATTCCCTTCACTTTCCTTATTGCACCAGCCAGTTCTGAATAGAAGTTGTGAGACCATCATTGCCTTGTCCTAACCATATTCAGAACATATAACACTTGTTCAGTATAATATTAGCTAAACATAGATCATAGATGCTCTTTATCTGATTAGGGAAATTCCCTTCTATTCCTGTACAGCTGAGCATTTGTTTCATTTTATCCAGTCTTTGTGTGCATGTATGTGTGTAACGACGTGGTTTTTCTTTATTAGTCTCTTAACATGGTGCATTACCTTTATTGATTTTCAAATGCTGAACTAGCCTGGCATCTGAGAACAAATTCCACTTGGTTCTGATATTGTCCTTTTCCTATATTGCTGACTTTTATTTACCAATATTTTTTTTCTTTTCTTTTTTCTGAGTGTGTGTGGAAGATCAGCCCTGAGCTAACATCCATGCCCATCCTCCTCTTTTTGCTGAGGAAGACTGGCCCTGAGCTAACATCCGTGCCCATCTTCCTCCACTTTATGTGGGATGCCGCCACAGCATGGCCTGACAAACAGTGTGTCGGTGCACCCCCAGGATCGGAACCCGGGCCACCAGCAGCGAAGCATGCACACTTAACTACTACGCCACAGGGCAAGACCCCTATTTACCAATATTTTGGTGAGGATTTTGGCATCTATGTTCTTCAGAGACATTGGCCTACACCTTTCTTTCTTTGAACCGTCTTTGTCTGATTTGAGTTGGGAGTAATACTTGCCTCATAAAATTGTTGCAAAATTCCTCTGTCTTCTACTTTCTGGAAGAGATCATGAAGAGTTGTATTAATTCTCCTCCAAATGTTGGGTGGTACATGCCGGTGAGACCGTTGTGACCAGGAGTTTTCTTTGTTGGAAAGTTGTTTTAACTATAAATGCAATTTAATATTTTTCAAGAATATCAGATCACTTTTTCTTGAGTGAGTTTTGGTAGTTTGTATCTTTCAAGACTGGCCCATTCAAATTGTCAAATTTACAAACATAGAGCTGTTTGTAGTAGTGTTCTCTTTCTTCCTATTAATTGTTAATTAATAAAAATAATCCTATTTGTAGTAATATCCCATCATCCATGTTAGATGTTGGCAAGTTTTGTCTTGTCTCTTTTTTCCATGATTACTCTAGTGGTTTGTCAATTTTATTGGTCTTTTTAACGAATCAGCTTTGGGTTTCATTGATTTTTCTTCCTGTGTTTTGTTTTCAGTGTGATTAATTTCTGCCCTTTATTATGATTGTATTATGCTTACTTTGGGGTGAGTTTGCTCTTCTTTTTCTTGTGTCTTAAGATGAAAGCTTAGTTTAGTGATTGGAAACCATTCTATGTTTAATATGAGCACTTACTGCTCTGACTTTGCTTATAAACTCTGCTTTGGCTGCACCCCACATTGTTTAGTATACTGTATTTTCATTTCCATTCAGTTTAAACTATTTTCCAATTCTCCTTGTGTTCCTCTTCACCCCATGGATTATTTAGATGTGTGTTGTTTAATTTCCAAATAGTTGAAGGTTTTCCAGATATCTTTCTAGTAATAGACTTTTGCTTAAATTCCATTAAAAAAGAAGTGATATATGATATTAATTATTTTAAATTTGTTAAGCTTTGTTTTATAACCAAGGATATGGACTATCATGGCCAATATTCCATGTGCACTTGGAAAGAATGTCTATTTTACTGCTGGTGGAGTGTTCTCTGTGTGTCAATTAGATTAAGTTGGTTCCTAGTGTTGTTCAGGTTTCCTGTGTCCTTGCTGATTTGCCATTTATTTGCTCAGTTTCCATTTAAAGTGTGTAAAGTCCAAAACTATAATTGTTCATGTACTTATTTGTCCTTTCGTTCCTGACGGTTTTTGCTTTATGTGCTTTGAAGATCTATGGTTTTTTGCATACACATTTAGGATTACTACGTCTTCTTGGTGAGTTGGACTTTTTATCGTTATGTAATATTTTTCTTTATCCCTGATAATTTTCCTGTTCAAAAGTCTGCTTTATCTGATATCTTCTATTGTACTGTCTCATATGGTATAGCCATTGTGGTAGATAGAATAATGCTACTTCCTCCTAAATTCCAAAGCTATCCACACTCTAATCTCTGAAACCTGTGACTATGTTACCTTATGTGGTAAAAGAGACTTTGCAGATATGACTCAATTAAGTACCTCGAGATGGGGACATTTTCCTGGATGATCTGGGTGAGCCCAATGTAATCACAAGGCTTCTTGTAAGAAGGAGACAAAAGGGTCAGAGTCAGTGGTAGGAAACGTGATGATGGAATCAAGAGGCTGCAGTGATGGAAGGAAGGAGTCAGGAGCCCAGTGCTGCAGGCATCTCTGGGAGCTGGGAAAGGCCAGGAAACTGATTCTCATAGCAGAGCCACAAAAAGCAACCATCCCTGCTAAAATCCCAACTTTAGACCAGTGAGACTGATTTTGTACCTCTGACCTCCAGTACAGTAAGATAGTATATTTGTGTTGTTTAAATCCACGCAGTTTGCGGTAATTTGTTACAGCAGCAACAGGAAACTTAGCCACTTGAGCTTTCTTTTAATTAATGTTTGCATAATATATTGATCCTCTTACTTTTAACCTATTTACATCATTGCATTAAAGTGAACCTCCGGTAGACTGCATAGAGTTGGGTCTCACTTATTGTTGCTAATCCAGTCCTATGATCTCTGCCATTTAATTGTGCTTTCACCATTTATATTTAATGTAATTATTGAAGGTTCTTTTCTGGTTTACCATTGTATTCTTTGTTTTCTGCTTATCCTCGCTACTGTTTGTTCTTCAGTTTTCCCTTCCTGCCTTCTTTGGCTTTTTGGAATACTTTTTAGTATTCCATTTTAATTTATCTATTGGTGTTCTAACTGGAACTCTTTGCATGTTGTTTCTTAAGAGGCTGTTGTAGGTATTATAATGTACACACCTAATTACACAGAGTTAACATTTTACGTCTTCAAGAGAAATGTAGAAGCCTTACCACTGTGTGGGTCCTTTCATCCTCACCACTTTATGCTGCAGCTGTTATGTGTGTTACATCTACATACATTAAAACCCCACCAGACAATGTCATCAGTTTTGCTTTAAACAGCCAAACACATTTTAAAGAACTTAAGAGGAGAAATATATGCTGTTACATTTACCTAGATATTTACCATTTTTTACTCTTCCTTTATTCTTGAATTTCTAAGTTTCCCTCTAGAATTATTTCCTTTCCGCTTGAAGAATTTTCCTTACTTCTTTTAGAGCAGGTCTGCTTGCAAGAAATTCTCTCAGTGTTCCTTCCTCTCCGAATGATCTTATTTTGCCTTCATTCCAGAAGAATACATCTAGAAAATTCCAGGTTGGCTCTTCTTGTCTTACAGAACTTTAACATCTTCTGACATTGACAGTTTCTGATGTGAAATCTGTAATCATTCAAATCATTTTTGTTCTGTGTTTCATGGCATTTTTATCTGGAGGATTTCAACTCTTTTTTTTTTTTTGGTTTTCACTAGCTTGATTAGAATTATGATGTGTGGCATGGTTTTTAAAGCTTATCTTATTTTGCATTTGCAGAACATCTTGGGCATGTAAATTTATGACTTTCAACAAATCTATGAAATGGTCAGCTTTTATTTCTTCAAATATTTTTTCTTCATTAATATCAATCTCATTTTGCTGGGAGATCAATGATATGATTTGTCTCACAGATGCCTGCGTCTGTGTCGTTTTTTAAAATCCTTTTTGCCTCCAACCCATGCTCTCACCCAGTGACTGGAGAAAGAATTCACAATATGAGATGATAAGCTCTGCCCAGGGAAGGAAGAGGCACTGAGGAGGCAGAAATGACTCAGAGGTTTCAAAGGAGGCTGATGACGAAAAAGATGGTACTGACTTTAGAAACAAGGAAGTCAGTGAAGGGAAGTGTTTAGGGGGAAGGAAATCCACAATTCCAGGTCAGGAGGGAGGGCTACACCTTCTTCTGAGAAATGGTGATCAGTCTTCTAAGCGTCTCCCCAAGCCTTCTTCTCCCCGGGGTCCTCCTCCCTGTGATGGCCCCACTGGCTTCTCCAGGCACCAAGGCAGACAGTGGAACAGCCTTACATTTCACATCCAATCATCAAATCCACACCACCATGCCCCTTGAGTCCTTCTTAACAATATCCCTGATCCATCGCAAGACTCAGGGCATCTCATCTGTGTCATCACATCTCATGTCTCACCTTCCTGGTCTTCACATCCAGGCCCCCACTCCTTTCTCCAGTTCATTCCTCTCACTGCCTCCAAAGGACTCTTATAATAACCCTATCTGGTCTGATCCTGCCCTGCTCAGAACCCTTCCAGCAACTTCCATCTTCAAAAAAGATCCAAGTTGCACCATCTGATGTTCAGGGCTGTGAATGATCAGGTCTGAGCTAAACTCACCAGCCCCAGCGAACACACTCTCCTTCTCAACCAAACTCATCACAGTTAACCACACACACCCCCAAACACACACACAAGCTGAGCTACTTAACAATTCTGTGCCTTCCTCAGGCTGCTCCCTCAACCAGTCTGAACCTAGTCAACTCCTTTCCAACCTGATGTCCCAAGAAGCTGTCCTGTCTCATTCCACTCAACTGTAAATGTATTTTGTGTTATAGGTTTGTGTAAGGGTTATATGAGAAAACCACATAAACAACTTAAAATACTGATCAACACACTATCCAGGGGCCAAATTAATGTTGGAGTTTTATTATTAATAGAGTTAATTATCAATAGAGCCTTCCTGCATTACATTTTCCACATGGTGGTAGTCTTTTTTAAACAGAAATGTGGTCATATTGTCTGTTACTTAAAATCTTCCCATTGTCTTAAAGATAAATGTCAAGGTACTGGCAAGGGGCTCAAGATCCTGTGTGACAAGGCCCAGGATTCTGATTGCTCTCAATTCTGAGAACAGCTCAGACCTTTATGGTCAAGGATGCCCCACCTCCACCTCTGGGCTGATCCTGCTCATGCCTTGGGTCACTCCTTCACCAGAAGGACCCCTCACAGCCAGGATGCAAGTTGCAGGATATCTACCTGTTGTTGAATCTCATTGTCCCCTGTTTTATTTTTTTCTCCCAGCTTGTATTAAAACAAGACTATAGGGGCCGGCCCCGTGGCTTAGCAGTTAAGTGCCCGCGCTCGGCTACTGGTGGCCCCAGTTCAGATCCGGGGCGCGCACCGCTTGTCCGACCATGCTGAGGCGGCGTCCCACATACAGCAACTAGAAGGATGTGCAACTATGACATACAACTATCTACTGGGGCTTTAGGGAGAAAAAGGGGGGAAAATGGAGGAGGATTGGCAATACATGTTAGCTCAGGACCGGTCTTCCTCAGCAAAAAGAGGAGGATTGTCATGGACGTTAGCTCAGGGTTGATCTTCCTCACAAAAAAAATAAGTAAATAAATAAACACTTCAAAAAAAAAAGGTGGGGGGCTGGCCCGGCGGCACAAGCGGTTAAGTGTGCACGCTCCACTGTGCAGCCCGGGGTTCGCCAGTTCGGATCCTGGGCGCGCACTGATGCACTGCTTGGCAAGCCATGCTGTGGCGGCATCCCACATAAAGTGGAGGAAGATGGGCATGGATGTTAGCCCAGGGCCAGTCTTCCTCAGCAAAAAAAGAGGAGGATTGGCAGATGTTAGCACAGGGCTGATCTCCCCACAAAAAACATAAATAAATAATAATAATAAAAACCAAGACTATAACTGAATTATTTGCCACCTAAATATCTGTAATATCTGTCTCCATTCATCTGAGCCCCTTGAGTCCCAAGAAAGACACTGTCAGCTTCAGCAATGACTCTCCAGCATCCGGCATCATGACTGGACATGGTAACTGCCCAATAAATACTGACTGATTGCCTGACTGATGAAAGAAAGGAAGAAAATTTGCATTTACAGAAGCTCAAAAGGGAAGCAACCTGCCCCAGGTCACAAAGCCTCTATAAGAGGCAGAGTCAGAGTTGGAACAGAAATTGGGCTGATCCTCCCCTGCCTTCTCCAAGCCTCATGTTCCGGGACCAGTGTCGCTCTCTGGATTTGGGTTTGGCGTGAGGTGGAGGCAGAGCGTGTGGGTGTGCAGAGACTCAGATCTGGTCTGGGAGGTCCACTGAGCCTGTTGCCTCTTCAGCTCCATCCCTCAGGAAGAACAGAGTGAGGCCCTGGCAGGGGCTGTTCCCCTTCCTGTGAGGCCACAGATGAGGAACCTGTGATGTGTCACACAGAGACTGAATCTTGTCACACCCCTGTTGTCTGTCTGTCCTGCGGGGCTCTGTGGACTTTATAAATTGTCTGCACCACTGGGGACCATGGGAGGCAGTATCAGGACCCCAACCCTCACTGCCATCCTCTGCCCTTGGTGAGTTTTGGGGAAAAAAGGAGGGATAGTGTCTCCTCCCCTCCCAGGTCCTGATCTCCAAGACCCCAGGACTCAAGAGGCTTGGTGGGGGCAGAATTTCTGGGGGAAGAAGAGTGTACTCAGCCCCAGATCTGACCCCAGTGCTCAGGGGCCAACCAGGCCTGGACCTTCTGTGTGTGGATTAGGGGACACATTCTCACAGGGAACTCTCTTCCAGGGCTTTGTTGGGGTCCGTGGAACTGAGGACAGGCAGGTGAGTCCTCCTCCACACGTCCTTCTTCAGACAAAGGAATGCCATTGAGCAGCTGGGAGGACAGAGGGTCTGGGTTGATGGCAACCAGTCTGGGAGGGGCCTTGAGTGACAGCTGGGAAGGTGAGGGGAGAAGGGCTCCCCTGACACTTCAGGTCTGATTCCTTTCCAGGAGCTCCCCTCAAACCCTCCATCTAGGCTGACCCAGGACCCATGGTCACCATGGGGAGCCCTGTGACCATCTGGTGTCAGGGGTCTCTGCAGGCTGACATCTACTATCTGTATAGAGATAGGGTCCCTCAAGCCTGGGATACAGAGGCCCCACAGGACTCCAGCAACAAGACCAGTGTCTCCATCGAATCTTTGAGCTCACACACTGCAGGGCTGTATCAGTGTGCATATCACACAAGCTGGAACGGCTGGTCAGAGCACAGTGACCCCCTGTCCCTGGTGGTGACAGGTGAGGGGGAGGATCTGGGTCCCCTCCCACTGTGGGCTCCTCCTCACGGGCAGAAGGGAATGGAGTGGGGACTCAGGGGACCTCAGCCCTCACAGTACACACCTAAGCTATGCGGGCTCATGGTCCCCCTTTTAACACAGGTCCCTCCTTCTCCTTCAGGAGAGTACTGGGCACCCTCCCTCTCAGCCCACCCAGTCCCTGTGGCGGCATCAGGAGGGAACATGTCCCTCTCCTGTAGCTCAGAGATCACATTGGACACTTTCCATCTGCTGAAGGAGGGAGGAGCTGACCCGCCCCAACACGTGGAATCAAGGACCTATCCGGGGAGGGGGCAGGCTGTCTTCCCTGTGGGCCCCGTGAATACCTCTCATGGGGGGACCTCCAGATGCTATGGTTCTCCCAGCTCCTACCCCTATGTGTGGTCACTCCCCAGTGACCCTCTGCATCTCGAGGTCACAGCTGAGGGCCCCCTGACCTATTTCTTTCCTGGGACCCCAAAATGACTGACCTGAGCTGTGTGCCCAGTGGAGCCCTGTAGGCGATGGGGACTTGGTGACATGGGTTCCTGGGGCCTGAACCACAGAGCAGGAGGTTTGGGGAGGGACCAGTGAGAACTCTCACTGCAGGCCCCAGTGTGCAATGTGGGGTGTGCGTCCCCTTCAATGCCACTGTCCCTTCTCTCCAGGCGTGTACAGGGAGCCCTCCCTCTCAGCCCAGCCAGGCTCCCTGGTGCTCTCTGGAAACCTGACCCTCCAGTGTTGCTCAGAGGCCGGCTTTGACAGATTCTGTCTGACCAAAGTCGAGGGGCTCACACACCCCCAGCGTCTTCATGGGCAGCACAGCCCCGACTTCCCCCTGGGCCATGTGAACCACAACCATGGGGGCCAGTACAGATGCTACAGTGGACACAACCTCTCCTATGCATGGTCGGCCTCCAGTGCCGCCCTGGACATCCTGATCGCAGGTGAGGAGGCCCATGTCCTGACTGTCTATTCAGGGTGCTGGACCCAGGGTCACCCCTGGTGGTGATGGGGTCCTGGGAGAGAGTCCTGGAGCAGAGGCTGAGATGGGGCAGTGGTCTAGGGAGGAAGGGGGAGTGAGGGGCAAGGAGATAAAAGAGACCCACCCAGAGAGACTGAGAGGAGGTGAGAGGGGGTCATAGACAGAGTCCCTGGAGAGAGGACAGTGGTCCCTCAGCTCGGGGTCAAGGGATGTAGGGAAGGTGCAGCTCTCTACACATCACAACCTTCCTCTCCCCCAGGAATGTATGAGAAACCCTCCCTCTCAGCCCAGCCGGGGCCCTCAGTGTCCTGGGGAGAGAAGGTGACCCTGCAGTGTCGCTCTGAGATCTGGTTGGATACCTTCCATCTGTCCAAGGAGGGGGCACTTGCTCCTCCCCAGCACCTTCATCTGCAGGACATGGCTGCACCCTTTCAGGCCAACTTCACCATCAGTCCTGTGACCTCAGACCACGAGGGGACCTACAGGTGCTACAGCTCACACAGCACCTCACCCTACCTGTTGTCACTCCCCAGTGACCCCCTAGAGCTCCGTGTCTCAGGTGAAGAGCCCCAGTCCTCCCCTTTGTGTCCTCACAGTCAGTTCAGGGTCTGTCCCCAGGGGAGCTCTGGACTGGGATGAGAGTGAGGGGGCCAAAGAAGGCAAGTCAGCCAGAGGGGAAACTCACCTCTCAGAGGGATGGAAAAAGCCAGAGCAACTCCCATCCCTGCCTCATCCTCATCCTCATCCCTGAGGTCCATTACCTCTGTGGTGAGTGGAGGAGGCTGGAGAGGACCCAGGGCTGACCAAAAGGAGGAAAGGCCAGAGGCACCCCATCCTGATCCTCATCCAGTGTCCAGTCCCAGAATCCCCTCACCCAGAGACATGAGAGCAGTGAGTAGCAGACACTGGATCACCAGGGGGACCAGGATCTCCTACTCTGGCATGGCTTGTCTCCCAGGGGCCTGGCAGTCAGGCAGAGACGCCAGGGAACACAGGGCTTCAGGGGCTTTGAGGCTGGGCACACGATGGATTGGGTGGTCATGGCAGAGGGAGATGTTGGGGCTCAGCCTGGGGGAGGGGCAGCCGGGCTGAAGTGGGAAGAATGACAACCACCCCCTCACCTCCCAGCCTGATCCCCAGGAGGCTCTGAGAATCGGCCGATCACCCCCCACAGAGTCAGGCCCCACAGTGGCTAAGTGAGGGTCTCTGTGGGGAGGTGGTGGGTGGGGGGAGCTCAGCCACTTCCTGAGATGGTGACCTGAGAAAAGTTTCTCCTTCTCACGGGGACCAATTTCTCCGATTGCACAGTCCGAGAAGGCTGCTTGGACACTGCGTGGGGACACAGTCTGAGCTCTCCTCCATAAGCTCAGGGGCACTCAGCCCTCCCAGGAGCAGCCGTAGAGTTGGGGAAAGAACATCCCCTGGGTTCAAACCCCAGCTCTGCTACTTCTCACCTGTGGATCTTGGACACATCATGCTCCTCTCCGAGTCCCAGGTTCCTCTCTGCACAACAAGCCTCCCGCCTCCCTCCTCAGGGTGAAAGCCCTCAGCCTGGGGGCTGGCCCTGTTAGAGCTCAGGAAGCACACAGCCCTCCCTCCTGCCTGTCAAAGATGCACACACACTCCATGTCCACAAAGGCCCCACGTGGGGGGCCAGCTCTCTGCAAAGTGGGAGACGGCCCTGGGCTGGGAGAGGGGGAGCAGGGGGAGGGATCGGGTTTGGTGCACAGGTCTCTGCACTGGTGTTCTCCCTGGAAGGGAGAGCATAAAAAATAATTTTAAAAACCCACAAGGGAATCACAGTCCTGGGTTCCAGTCCCAGCTCTGCCACCTCATGATGGGTGACCTGGGGCACATGTCTTATCTCTCTGTGCCTCAGTTTCCTCATCTGTGAAATTGTTGGGTGGGGGTGGCAGTCCCCTGTCACATGATTGTTGTGAGTAAGAGGAGATGAATGCACAGACCCCAGCACACGCCTGGCACTCAGTGGGCACTAAATTAAATGGCATCATTGGTTCATTCATGATGTCACCCATGCTGAACGTCTCAAATGGTACCTAAAGGCTCTAATCGGGGTCTCGGTGGCCTTTGTCCTGCTGCTCTCCCTCCTCCTCCTCCTCTTCCTCATCCAACACCAGCGTCGAGGCAAACACAGGACATCAGGTAGGTAGGGAACAGGGTGACCCAGGTCACAGGGGGAGGTGGGCTAGGTCGCCGGCCAGAGGAAAACCAAATAGATGGGAAGGTCAGCCTAGAAAGAGACTTTTCCAGAATCTCAAATCAGAAAATCCTAAAGAAAACACTTAATACAGCACACATGTCCACATTTAAGGTGTTTTTTATCTTTTGAATCTTTGAAATATTGAAACATACTCACTAGTATGTGTTCAAGTTTCCTTATTTTCTTTCGAATCACATATGGAGGGCGATGGTCATGACCTCCCAGGGCTGAGACTCTGTCCATCATGACCCAGCCCAGAGACAGGCTGATCTCCAGCTCCCTGCAGGGGCTGCAGACCCAGAGCCCAAGGACAGAGGCCTGCAGACCAGGCAATTCCTGCCCTGAAGACCCCAGACCCCCACCCCACCCTCAGCCCCCTCTCTGCCCCTAACACTCCTGTCTCCTCCCCCAGCTCCAGCCCAGCTGCTGACGCCCAGGAAGAGACCCTCTGTGAGAGGAGGGGAGGGGCCACCCTGGGGGGTGGGCACAGAGATTTCAGGAGGCCATGGGGGCATAGGCTGGGAAGGTCTGGGGATTCTGGGTGAGAAGGATTGAAATCCCACATGAGTGACCTCAGGCACATCTCCTCACCCCTGGGTCTCAGTGGCCCATCTGGGAGCAGAGGGGGCTGCAGCCCTGAGAGATCTCAGGGAATCCTCCTGTTCTGCCCCAGCAGATGCTGCCGTGAAGGATACACGGCCTGAGGAGGGCGTGGAGCTGGACCATCAGGTGACATCCCTGCTCCTGTCCAGGACACCAGGGACCTACCTCTTGCCAAACGTAATCCAATGGGCACTTCCTGTCCTCACATCACCCAGCTCTCAGCAGCGTCCCACACTGACTTCTCGTCTTGGGCACCCTGGGTCGTCCTGCTGTGACTTCACTCCTCCTGGTTTCTGTGACCTCATGGCCCTTCCTATGCAGTCTCCTTTCCTGGGTCCTCGTCCTCTGTCTGACCTTATGGTTGTTGGGGTGCACCCCCAGGTCTCAAGAGGATGCAGGAATGAGTGAATCACCCACAAGTCCCCTAGGCCCCCTTCATTCATTCACCCAACAATGTGCACAGGAAGCTCACTGTTTACCCGGTTCCATTCAGATGCTGCAGGTGCAGCAGTGAGAAAACTGTCTCCATACTCCTTGAGCACCCCTCCTGGGTGAGAGGTAACAAACAAATACATGGGCTCCTAGAGTGCAAAGTGCTGTTAAGGAAAACAATGTAAAGAAAAGGGGATAGAGTGCATAGTGGGGCAGAGGAAACAGCAGGTGGAAAGATCCTCAGGCAGTAACATGCTTTTTCAGGAAGATGGGCCACATGGCTGAAGCCAAATGAGCGAAAGATGGCATGTTAGGATAAGAATCAGAACTGCAGAAAGCATCCAGATGTCCAAGGCTCAGGACGTCCCTGAAGATTCCATCAGGAAGTGACCTCACTCTGTAACAGTGTGGACAGTTGACTGGAGGAGGTCAGCAGTGGGGTCAGGGAGACACTGTTTCTGTCCCTCTGACTCCCTCCAGCAGGGCCCCCGGGATGAAGACCCCCAGAGAGTGACATATGCCCAGGTGAACCACTCAAGATCAAGACTCAGGCGGGGAGTGGCCACCTCTCCTTCCCCCCTGTCAGAGGAATCACTGGACGTGAAGGACACACAAGTAGAAGAGGACAGACAGATGGACAGACAGGTGGGTCCCATCGTCTCCTGGACCCCAGGCTGTCCCCCACCCCAACCACATGTCTATCTGCCACTCTGCCCCTGCTCCAGGCTGCTGCATCTGAAGACCCCCAGGAAGTGACCTACGCACAGCTGAACAGCATGACCTTCAGGCGAGAGACAACACCCCCTTCCTCCCAGTTAGAGGAGCCCCCAGCGACATCCAGCGTGTATGCTGCTCTGGCCATCCACTAGCCCAGGAAGGACCTACACCCCAACCTCCAGGGAGGGAGACTGCAGGAACCCCAGAAGGCACAGGAGCTGCCCCCAGTGGACACCTCCTAATGACCCCCAGGCAGCCTGGACTCCTAACATGGACCACCAGGAACTTCTGGGACACTTTGGGAGTCACCTGATTCTGCCGTCAAATATAACAGATATCCTCACATTATGGAAGTAAAGCAATAGACTTTTCAATAATCCATGAGTAAAATGAGAAAACCAAAACTGAAATGAAAGCATGTTTTAAATTGAATGATAATGTAAATATTATACATCAATCCTGCCAAATAGGAAAACTAAGAAACATGAATGAATGAGTATCTTAGAAAAGAAAAGCCTAAAAACATCAATGACCTAAGCTATTATACCAAGAATTTAGAAAAAGAATAGCAAATTATTCCAAATAAAGGTAAAAAGAGGGAAATAATAATGACAAGAGTAGCTACTAATGATGAGAAATAAAAAATAGAGAAGTCAATAAAGCCAAAAAAATTCATTCTTGAAAATATTAATCACACTTATCAATCCCAGCCACAACACAAGGAAAATGAGAGAAGGCACACATTACCATTATCAGGACAGTATCACAGATCCTACAGGCTTTAAATAGATAACAGATGATTATGATCAATTTTATGCCAATACATTAGAAAATTTAGATGAAATGGACAAAATACTCAAAAATACAATTTACCAAAATGATGGAAATAAAATATAAATAGGATATCTGAATTGTCATATATATTAAATATGTTGAACCTATAACTAAAAATCTTCCCACAAAGTGAACTCTGAGTCTGGAAAGCTTCACTGGTGAATGCTTCTGAACACTTATGCACTTATGGAATACACACATACACACACGTGGACACACACACAAACACACATACACATACGTACACATATACCAAACTTACATAACCTTCTCCCAAAAATAGAGAAGGAGGGACTATTCCTCCTAACACATTTTATCAGGACACAAAAAAATTGATACCAAAACCTGACAAGGAAACTACAAAATGGGAACATCACAGGAAGCTCTCTCACAGGAACTCAGCTGTAGATTCCAACACAGAATATTCCCAAACAAGAGTCAGCGATATACGAAATGGATGATATATTACGACCATGCTGGTGTGTTCTTCTCACATGGAACACATGGCTGGTTTCATATTCAACAATCGATCAATACATTTCAAACATAAAAGAAGAAACAGAAAAATAATCAAATCAACAGATTCAAAGATTCTGATAACATACATCATCAATTTATAATTAAAGAAACCTCCTCAGAAATAAAAGAGAATTCCCTGTCATTTATCAAAAAATCTTTAAAAATCTACAATAGAAATAATTTTTACAGGTAAAAACTTGAACTCTTTCTGCCTGTGACTGAGAATGAGACAAGAATGTTCACTATGACCTCTTCTACTCAGCAGGGCACTGGAAGAACCAACAAATAAAGCAAAAAAACATGATTAGAGTGAAGGGATGGAATAAAACTGTATTACTCACAGATTACAAAACTGTGCATGGAAAACCCCAATTAATATAAAGATCTATTATTCTAATTTGAAAAGAATGGATCCTGTGTCACTAGATACATCATCAATACATATAAATCAGCTGCACTTCAGACTTCCAGTTTGGACCAAGAGGAAGTAGAGGTTTGTCTCCCTAACCCCCACAAGGCACAGAAAACTCCTGGACCTTGTGTATATAACAAACATGAGAATACTCCAAACAGGACAGAGAAGGCAGCAGACAGACTAAGACTGTTAGGACCCCGGGAGTGACACAGTGCATGTCAAAGGCCCTACGTGGGGACCTGGACTGCACTCTCCACCTGGCAGTAATGAGTCAGTACCCCAGCCATGTGTCAGAAAAGGCCTTTTGTAACAGAACATTTAAATAAGATCTAGACTCCCACACCATGAAATCCATAATGTCCAGTTCATGACAGCAACCAGGAAAATCTCATCTTGAGTGAGAAAAGACCATTGTCAACAGAGGCTAACACTGAGGTGACACAGAGGTTGGAATTATCTGACAAGGATTGTGAAGCAGCCACAATAAAAATGCTTTAATGGGCAATTACACACATGCTTAGAATAAATCTTTTAAAAAAAGTCTCAGCAAAGAAATAGAAGGTACAAAGAAGAAGGTAATGGAAATTCTAGATCTGAAATACACAATAATCAAAATAAAGGCTCCATGGATGGGCTCAACAGCAGAATGGAGAGGACAGAGGAAATAATGACCATGAAGACACAACAATAGAAATTACTCAGTCTGAACAACAGGGAGCAAATGAACTGGAAAAGAACATGAACAGAGCCTCAGGACCTGTGGGATTCTAACAAAAGATCTCACATCCATGTGATCGAGTCCTAGAAGCAGAGGAGAAAGAGGATGAGACAGAAAAACTATTCAAGAAATCATGGCTCGAATTTCCCCAAACTTGGCAAAAGTCATAAACCTATACATTCATGAAACTCAGCGAACCCCAAACAGGAGAAGCCCACAGAAATCTATGCCAAGACGCATCATGACCCAACTAAGGGAAAACAAAAGACAAGCTCCTTGAACGCAGTGAGACAGAAATGCCACCTCACCATAGAGGGAAACCACTCAGATGACAACCGGCTTCCCGTCAGAAACCGTGGAAGCAGGAAGCAAGAGGAAAGACATTTCAGGTGCAGAAAGAAAAGAACTGTCGATCCCAATTTCTACAGAAGGTGAAATTATCCTTCAGGAAGGAAGGGGAAATAAAAACATTCTCAGGTGAAGGAAGCTAAGAGGATTGTCACAAGCAGGCCTCCCCTAAATGAATGGAAAAGGAAGTTCTTGACCCCGAAAGGAACTGACAAAGGGATGATCCTTGGCACACGAGGAAGGAAGACAGAAGAATGGGAAGAAAACGTGGAGTCTGGGACAGTGTAGAGGACGGAGAGTCAGAACTGCCCAGTTATTTTTCCTCCACTTCACATTATTTTCAAATTTTGAGGCAGCAAAAACATACAGGCATTTATGCAATGATGTTGACATCTTTTGTTAATCGACTAACATTTTAGGAAACAAAGATAAATTAAAGTTTTAATTCCCAGGGCCGGCCCCGTGGCTTAGTGGTTAGGTGCACGCGCTCCGCTGCTGGCAGCCCGGGTTCAGATCCTGAGTGAGCACCGAGGAACCGCTTCTCTGGCCATGCTGAGGCCGCGTCCCACATACTTCAACTAGAAGGATGTGCAACCATGACATACAACTATCTACTGGGGCTTTGGGGAAAAAAAAATTAATTAATTAATTTAAAAAAAAAAGTTTTAATTCCCAGAGCTCACACAGTGGTGGGAGATGTTTGAATCCCGTGCAGCACTAGGAACCAATCAAGCACCCCAGAGGAGCCAGGCCTAGTTAGCCAAAGGAGCTGCAGGACACGCCTAAAGACAGACTGTTGTTAAAGCCTTGAAAGCAAAAGATGAACCAAGTCCTTGAATCGACTTCCAAAACATAGTTACATACTCTTTACAGAAAGGAAACAGAATCTGTGTACTCAACAGTATAACTTCCATAGTGCCTGGCAGAGTCATCACAAACAACCCTGCACTCAGGTGGACTAGCAGGGGTTAGTGCCACCCTCAAAGACTTAAAGGAGGCAGCAGTGGGGCCACCGTATCCCTGCTTAATACACCAGCCTGGCCCCTGAAAAACTGGATGGATCCTGGGTGGTGGATGGTGGAGGGACACAGACCTCACCAAGTACTGACTCCTGGCAGCTGCTCTGCGGGATGGATGCATTTCCTAGGACAGAATTATGCAGCCTCTGGTCACTTTTGTGCAGCTGTGGATCTGGTAACAGAAGCAGCACTTCTTCCCCTGGGATGGACTGCAGTACATGTTCACAGTGTCCAGGGATAAACCAACTCTCCCTCTTTCACAGCATCGTCCAAAGGGACCCTTAGCATCTTGACATCGGGCAGGACATCACATTTGTCCACAATGTTGGTGACATCTTGTTAATTTGACCTGGTGAGTAGACAGACGGTGGTGAGTACTCTCATTGCCCTGGTATGTACTCCAGATGGTGGGAGATTTAAAAAAAAGAAAAAGATAGAAAGAAATTCAAAGATTCAGGGTCTGCCAAAGCAGTGAACTTTATAGTGGTGCTGCTCTCTGAGTTCTGCCAAGACATACCCTATATTGCACCTTGCAACCCCTCACACTAAGAAACAGACATGGTTCTGGGTATGAGGCTTTGGATGGTGGAAGCAGCATATTCCATACTTGAGAAAACAGATTCCTCCA
Source organism: Ceratotherium simum simum (assembly GCF_057802395.1). Classification (NCBI taxonomy): domain Eukaryota; kingdom Metazoa; phylum Chordata; class Mammalia; order Perissodactyla; family Rhinocerotidae; genus Ceratotherium; species Ceratotherium simum. The sequence continues at coordinate 6,633,627 of NC_141932.1, forward strand.
TATCAGATGACTGAGAAAGCTGGGGGTTTGAGCGGATCACAGAGGAAGATTGGGCTCTGCAGTACCAGGACCCTGCAGCCATGGCCATGTGATCCGCCAGGTCCCCTGGTCCTGTAAGTGCCCGTGTGTACTGAGATGCTGTGTGAATTCCCTGCCCAGCCTCAATGGTAGATTTGAAGTTTATCCCCCTTGGGTACCTGCCATCACATCACCTGAAATAGAGAGTAGACACCATTTAAAAAGATGCTCCTGGGGCCAGCCGAGTGGCGTAGCAGTTAAGTTCGTGGGCTCCGCTTTGGCGGCTCAGGGTTCAGAGGCTCGGATCCCGGGCACAGACCTACGCACCACACATCAAGCCATGCTGTGGCGGTGTCCCATATACGAAATAGAGAAAGATGGGCACAGGTGTTAGCTCAGGGCTAATCTTCCTCAGCAAAAAGAGGAAGATTGGCCCAGATGTCAGCTCAAGGCCAATCTTCCTTATTCACAAAAAAAGAAACAGCTGCTCCTGACGTGCTGCTGGTTCCCAAAAGAAACTGAATGACTGACAAGGAGACATCAAGTGTCTACACAACTGTAACTATCTGTGATAAGCCGGCTATTGTCCTTCTCACCAAGTCATAAGGCTGCAATCCATTGTTGGAAGAGAGTGGTACACCTGGGGCCAGGGACAGGTCCAGAGGACAAGGGTGAGTCACACAAAGATGTGGGTTAGATGCACATGACGCCCACATCCGTACCCGTCACAATGGTGCCTCTCCTCAGCTGTCATCTACAGATCTGAGGCCTGGGCCATGCCTGGGTGATGGGGTGTTTTGGAGTAGTGTTGCTCTACAGCCCCACTTGGGGGACTCTGATAAGAGAAAATGCCTTCAGTGGGCAGACATTTGGGTAATGAAATGGATATTGCACTTTTTGTGGAAAGAGAACTGGCTAGATGTAAAGGCATATACGGCCTCCAGGATAGTAGCAAACACCTTGTCTATACGGTCAGGGGACTGAAAGGAGCAAAATGGAGGAGACAAGGATATCCAGGAAGCAGCCATGTGTATGGACAGATGTACAGGAGTGGGCACCAAGCACTGGATCATTGAATCAGATATTAATGCCCCAGAGAGCCCACAGACAAGGTCCTTAACAACCAAGGGGACAGGATGGCTCGTTCAGCAGATACTAGCCAGCCTCTGCTCTTCATCCTCCCAGTGTTTACACAGTGGGCCTATGATGGACACCCATGGCGGCAGAGATGGAGGCTACTCATGAGGCTTCACCTGTCACCGAAACTGATCCAACTACAGACACTGATGGATGTCCATCGTTTCAGCAGTGGAGACCAACACAGAGTACTTTTGTGTGCGTGTGTGTGAGGAAGATCAGCCCTGAGCTAACATCCATGCCAATCCTCCTCTTTTTGCTGAGGAAGACCGGCCCTGAGCTAACATCTATTGCCAATCCTCCTCCTTTTTTTCCCCCCTTTTTCTCCTCAAAGCCCCAATAGATAGTTGTATGTCATAGCTGCACATCCTGATAGTTGCTGTACATGGGACGCGGCCTCAGCATGGCCCGACAAGCGGTGCGTCAGTGTGTGCCCGGGATCCGAACCCAGGCGGCCAGTAGCAGAGTGCTCGCACTTAACCACTAAGCCGCAGGGCCAGCCCCCAACACAGAGTCCTTAATGTTGTATCATTCCTCATGGAAGCAAATCAGATATGTGGTTGCAAGTTGATTTCAGCCCTGGTGGAACGGACACTGATTGCACCTAATTAGTATGTATGTGTGTGAATATTGAGGCATAAAATGCACCCCCTTTAAGTGTGTAGTTTGATCAGCTTTGGTAAACGTAGAAATTCATGTAACTATACCACCACAATCAATATACAAAACAGTGGCATCACTACTACAATTCCATGGTGACCTTTTTAGTCAATCTACACTCCCCACACTGAAGCAAACAGCGAGCAGCTTTCTTCACGAGGTGTTCGTCTTGCCAGATCTAGAATTTCATAAAAAATGGAATCATAAGGTGTGTACTCTTCTGTTTCTGCTCTCTTCGTGCAGTATAATCTTTTTTAAAATTCATCCACTTTATTGATATCTCATTTTAGTTTTACTTTCATTTCTCTAATGATTATTGATGTTGAGCATTTTTTCATGTGCTTATCGGTCATTTAAATATCTTCTTTTGTGAAATGTCTGTTCAAAGTGTTTTGCTCATGTAGGAGGGTTTTATTATTATTTGTAAAAGTCCGTACTTAGTCTGCATACAAATCCTCTGTCAGATACACACATACACACACACACACACACACACACACAATACATATTTTCTCTTAGTCTGGCTTGTTTCTTCCATTACCAAACACTGTCTTTTGAAGGGCAAAAGTTTTTACTCTTATAAACTCCAATTAATCTCGTTGCTCCCAGGGCCGGCGCCATGGCTTAGCGGTTAAGTGCGCGCGCTCCGCTGCTGGCGGCCTGGGTTTGGGTCCCGGGCGCGCACCAACGCATCGCTTCTCCGGCCATGCTGAGGCCGCGTCCCACATACAGCAACTAGAAGGATGTGCAACTATGACATACAACTATCTACTGGGGCTTTGGGGGAAAAAAATGAAGAAAGAAAGAAATCTTGTTGCTTCTGTTTGTGTTTTTGTATCTTTCTGAGAAATCTTTCTCTAAAGTTGTAAAGATTTTCTTTAAGGTTTTCTTTTAGATGCCTTATGGTTTTGACTTTTGCAATTAGATCTATGATTTATTTCATGTCAATTATTGTGTCCGGTGTGGGGTAAAGGTCAAGATTCATTTTTCTCCAAACAGATGTCCGGTTGTCCCAGCACCATTTGTGGAGAAGATGATCTTTTCTTCAAGGGAGCACTTCTGTCCTTTGTTATGTCAGCTGATCATCAGTGTGTGGGTCTACCACAGCGATCTCCTTTCTGTTTATTTTTTCTACCTCCTGTCCTTATGCAAATATCACACTGCCCATTACATTTGTTCCTTCCATACAAAATCTTGGTGGAAGAAGATGTCCAATTTTATTCCTCTTCAAAATTGTTGTGCTATTACTGCTCTTTTGTATTTCCACATACATTTTAGTATCAGCCCGTCAATTGCCTAAAAAAGCTAGTTGAGATTTTCATTCGGGTGGCTCTGAATACATGTCAGTTTAGAGAGAGCTGATACTTTAACAATATTGAGTCTTTCAATCAATGAAAAGGGGACATTACCTCTTTTTTTTTTTTAGTTCCTCTTTAATTTCTCTTAGCTAAGTACTATAGTTTTTAGTCTTCAGATCTCACACATCTATACTTATATTTATTTCCACGTTATGGTTTTTGGAGCTATAGTAAATAGTATCGTATTTTAATTTTGCTTTCCAATTGTTCCTTGTTAATGTATGGAATGGAATAAAATTCAAATGATTTTTTAATATTTATCTTGTATTTAATATTTGTATTAATGTACTTAATATTGATCTTGAGACCTTCCTCCTTCACCTATCAGTTGTAGGAGCTCTTTGTAGATTCCTTAGGATTTCCTCCATATATGATTATGTGGATTGGGAATAAAGACAGTTTTATTCCTTGCATTTCAGTCTGTATGCTTTTTATTCCTTGAAACTTATCTTATTGCACCAGCCAGTTCTGAATAGAAGCAGTGAGAGCATCATTGCCTTGTCCCCAGTCACAGGGGAAAAACATTCAATACAATGTTACCTCAACATAGATCATAGATGCCCTTTATCTGATTAAGGAAATTCCCTTCTATTCTTGTATAGCTGAGCATTTATTTTATCAAATCTTTGTGCGCATGTCTGTATGTAATGATGCGGTTTTTCTTTGTTAGTCTCTTAAGATGGTGGATTACCTTTATTGACTTTCAAATGCGGAACTAGCCTGGCATCTGAGGATGAATCCCACTTGGTTCTGATGATTGTCCTTTTCCTATATTGCTGGCTTATATTTACCAATATTTTGGTGAGGATTTTGGCATCTCTGTTCTTGAGGGACATTGGCCTGCACCTTTCTTTCCTTGTACTCTCTTTGTCTGGTTTGAGTTTGGAGGACTACCTGCCTCATAAAATTGTTGCAAAGTGTTCCTTTCTCTTCTGTTTTCTGGAAGAGACTGTGAAGGATTGTATGAATTCTTCTCCAAATGTTTGGTGGTACCTGCCAGTGAGACCACTGTGGCCAGGAGTTTTCTTTGTTGGAAAGTTTTTTTAACTACAAATTCAGTTTAATGTTTTTCAAGAAAATCAGATGATTTCTACTTGAGTGAGTTTTGATAGTGCGTGTTGTTCAAGAGTTGGTCCATTCCATTTAAGTTGTCAAATTTATCACCACAGTGTTGTTCGTAGTAGTGTTCTCTTATTCTCCTATTATTAATCAATTAAAAATAATCCTATTTGTAGTGATAGCCTGTCATTCACGCCAGATGTTGTCAATTTGGGAGTGTCTCTTTTTTCCGTAATTAGTCTGCCTGGTGGTTTGCCAATTTTACTGGTCGTGTTAAAGAACCAGCCTTGGGTTTCACTGATCTTTGCTCCTGTGTTTCTGTTTCCAGTTTAATTGATTTCTGCCCTCTATTATTATTCTACTATGCTTACGCTGGGCTGAGTTTGCCCTTCTTTTCCTTGTGTCTTAGATGGAAGCTTAGGTTAGTGATTAGGAACCATTCTTTGTTCAGCATGAGCACTTGCAGCCCTTCCCTTCCTCCTAAACTCTGCTTTGGCTGCGACCCACAATGTTTAGCATGCTGTATTTTCATTTTCGTCCAGTTCAAACTATTTTCCAATTTTCCTTGAGTTCCTCTTCACCCCATAAATTATTTAGAAGTGTGTTGTTTAATTTCCAAATAGTTGAAGATTTTCCAGATATCTTTCTAGTAATAGAGGTTTACTTAAATTCCATTAGAAAAGAAGTGATGTATGATATTAATTCTTTTAAATGTGTTAGCTTTGTTTTAAAACCAAGGACGTGGACTATTGTGGCCAACATACTATGTGCACTTGAAAAGAATGTCTACTTTGCTGTTGGTGAAGTGCTCCCTGTGTGTCAATCAGGTCAAGTTGTTGAGTGTCGTTCAGGTTTTCTGTATCCTTGCTGATTTGCCATCCAGTTGCTCAAACAATTACCAAGAGAGGAGTGTAAAGTCCCTGACTATAATTGTTCATGTACTTATTTGTCCTTTCATTTCTGACAGGTTTTGCTTTACGTACTTTGAAGCTCTGCTGTTTTAGGTATACACATTTAGGATTACTCTGTCTTCCTGGTGAGTTGAACATTTTATCTTTATGTAATATCTTTCTTTATCCCTGATAATTTACCTGTTCAAAAGCCTACCTTACCTGATATCTTCTATTGTAGTGTTTTATATGGTAGCCACTGTAATAAATAGAATAATGCTGCTTCCTTCCCATTCCCAAAGATTTCCTCACCCTAATCTCTGACACCTGTGAGTATGTTACTTTACATGGCAAAATGGACTTTGCAGATGAGACTAAATTAAGTATCTTGAGATAGGGACATTTTCCTGGATTATCTGTGTGAGCCCAATGTAATCACAAGGCTTCTTGTAAGAGGGAGACAAAAGGGTCAGAGTCAGTGGTAGGAAACGTGATGATGGAATCAAGAGGCTGCAGTGATGGAAGGAAGGGGTCAGGAGCCCAGTGCTGCAGGCGTCTCTGGGAGCTGGGAAAGGCCAGGAAACTGATTCTCGCTGCAGACCCACCAAAAGCAACCACCTCTGTGACACCTCGACTTTAGCCCGGTGACACTGATTTTGTACTTCTGACCTCCAGTACAGTAAGATGAAAATTTGTATTGTTTAAATCCACTAAGTTTGTTGTAATTTGTTACAGCAGCAGGAAACTTAGGCAGCAACTTAAGCTCTTTTAATTAATGTTTGCATAATATATTCATTCTCTTACTTTTAACCTATTTACATCATTGTATTAAAGTGAACCTCTGGTAGACTGCATGCAGTGGGGTCTTACTTGTTGTTGCTAATCCAGTGCTATGATCTCTGCCATTTAATTGTGCTTTCACCATGTATATTAAATGTAATTATTGAAGGTTCTTTTCAAGTTTACCATTTATTGTTGGTTTTCTGCTTGTTCCCTCTATTTTTTTGTTTTTCAGTTGTCCCTTTCCTGCCTTCCTTTAGCTTTTTGGAATACTTTTTAGTATTTCATTTTAATTTATCTATTGGTGTTCTAGCTGTAACTCGTTGCATGTTGTTCCTTAAGTGGCTGTTACTGTAGGTATTATAATATACACACCTAATTTCACAGAGTCCACATAGAGTTCACGTTTTACCTCTTCAGGAGAAATGTGGAAGCCTCACCACCATATAGATCCTTTCACCCCCATCCCTTTATGCTGTAGCTGTTATGTGTGTCACATCTACAGACATTAAAACTCCACCATACAATGCTCAGTTTTCCTTTCAATAATGATACACATTTTAAAGAACTTAATATATGCTACTACATTTACCTAGATGTTTACCATTTTTTGCTCTTCCTTTATTCTGGAATTTCCAAGTTTCCCTCTAGAATTATTACCTTTCTGCCTGAAGAACTTACCTTATTTCTTTTAGAGAAGGTGTGCTGACGACAAATTCTCTCAGTGTTCCTTCCTCTCAGAATGACTTTATTTTGCTTTCATTCCTCAAGAATATATCCAGAAGAATTCCACTTGGCTCTCCTTGTCTCTCAGAACTTTAATATCTTCTGATATTGACGGTTTCTGATGTGAAATCCGTAAGCATTCAAATCATTTTTCCTCTTTGTTTCATGGCATTTTTCCTGGAGGCTTTCAACTTTTTTTGTTTTTGTTTTTGTTTTCACTACTTTGATTACGATTATGAAGTGTGTGGGGCCGGTCTTCTTGTTTTCTTGGTTTTTTTTTCTTTTCCTGAGGAAGATTAGCCCTGAGCTAACATCTGTTACCAATCCTCCTCTTTTTGCTGAGGAAGATTGGCCCTGGGATAACATCCGTGCCCATCCTCCTCTACTTTGTATGTAGGACGCTTGCCACAGCATGGCTTGATAAGCTGTGCGTGGGTCTGCACTGGGGATCTGAAGCTGTGAACCCCAGGCTGTCGAAGCGGAGTGCACGAAGTTAACCACTTTGCCACTGGGCCAGGCCCTGGGCATGGTTTTTAAAGCTTATCTTGGGCCGGCCCCGTGGCTTAGCAGTTAAGTGCATGTGCTCCGCTGCTGGCGGCCCAGGTTTGGGTCCCGGGCACGCACCAACACACCGCTTCTCCGGCCACGCTGAGGCCATGTCCCACATACAGCAACTAGAAGGATGTGCAGCTGTGACATACAACTATCTACTGGGGCTTTGGGGGAAAAATAAATAAATAAATAACATTATAAAAAATAATAATAATAAAGCTTATCTTCATTTGCTGAGCATCTTGGATGTGTAAATTTATGACTTTCAATAAATCTATGAAATGGTCAGCTATTTATTTCTTCAAATATTTTTTTTTCATAATATCAATCTCTTTGCTAGATCAATGATATAAATTGTCTTACAGATTTCTGAGTCTGTGTTCAATTTTTAAAATCTTTTTTCCCTCCAACCTGTGCTCTCACCCAGTGCCTGGAGAAAGAATTCACAGTATGAGATGAAGACTTCTGTCCAGGGGAGGAAGGGGCACTGAGGAGGCAGAAATGACTCAGAGGTTTTGAAGGAGGACAATGAAGAAAAAGATGGTGCTGACTTACAGAAACAAAGAAGTCAGTGAAGGGAAGTGTTTGTGGGGAAGAAAATCCACAATCCCAGATGAGAAGGGAGGGCCGTGCTTTCTTCTGAGAAATGGTGATCAGTCTTCTAAGCATCTCCCAAGCTTCCTTCTCCCCAGGGTCCTCCTCCCTGTGATGGCCCCACTGGCTCCTCCAGGCACCAAGCAGAGAGTGGAACAGCCCTCAGTTCCTCACTCTCTTGCCCTTCACATCCAATCATCAAATCCACACCACCATGCCCCCTGCGTCCTTATTAACAATATCCTGATCCATCACAAGACTCAGGCATCTCCCCTGTGTCATCACATCAGCCTCCTTCCTGGTCCTCCAATCCAGGTCCCCACTCCTTCCTCCAGTTCATTCCTCTCACTGCCTCCAAAGGACCCTCCTAATAACCCTGTCTGGTCTGATCCTGCCCTGCCCAAAATGCTTCCAACAGTTTCCATCTTCAAAAAAGATACAAGGTGCACCAACTGATGTTCAAGGCTGCCCATGATCAGGCCTGAGCTAAACTCACAGCCCCAGGAAACACAACTCTCCGCCTCAACCAAACTCATCACAGTTAACCACACACACTCCTCAACACACACACAAACTGAGCCACTTAACTATTCTGTGCCTTCCTCGGGCTCCCCCCTCAGCCAGTCTGAACCTAGCCAACTCCTTTCCAACCTGAGGGACCAAAAAGCCATCCTGTCTCATTCCACTCAACTGTAAATGTATTTTGTGTTATAGGTTTGTGTAAGGGTTATACGAGAAAACCACAGAAAAGACTTAAAATACTGATCAACATACCATCCAGGAGAGAGATGAATGTTGGAGTTTTATCAAACACATAGAGACAGAGATTGGATTAGTGGTTACCAGAGGGGAAGAGGGGAGGGAGCAGGGTGAAAGAGGTGATTAGGCACATGCGTGTGGTGATGGATTGTAATTAGTCTTTGGGTGGTGAACATGATGTAATCTACGCAGAAATAGAAGTATAATGATGTATGCCTGAAATTTATATAATGTTATAAACCAATGCTACCACAATAAAAAATAATGTTGGAGTTTTATTATTAATAGAGTTAATTATCAATAGTGGGGCTGGCCTGGCGGCGCAAGCAGTTAAGTGCGCGCGCTCTGCTGCGGTGGCCCGGGGTCCGCCGGTTCAGATCCCGGGCGCACGCTGACGCACTGCTTGTCAGGCCATGCTGTGGCGGTGTCCCATATAAAGTGGAGAAAGATGGGCACGGATGTTAGCCCAGGGCCAGTCTTCCTCAGCAAAAAAATGAGGAGGATTGGCAGATATTAGCATAGGGCTGACCTCCCCACCAAAAAAAAAAAAAAAAAAATTATCAATAGACCCTTCCTGCATTACATTTTCTACTTGGTGGTAGTTGTTTTAAAACAGAAATATGTGCATACTGTCTGTTACTTACAATCTTCCCATTGCCTTAAAGGGAAAATTCAAAATACCTTACACCTTGCATGGTGCTCAAGATCCTGTGTGACAAGGCCCAGGATTCTGATTGCTCTCAATTCTGAGAACAGCTCAGATCTTTCTGGGCAAGGATGGCCCACCGCCACCTCTGCGCTAACCTTGCTCATGCCTGGGGTCACTCCTCCCCCAAAAGATCCCTCACAGCCAGGACCTAGGTTGCCAGACATCTACCTGTTACTGAATCTCATGGTCCCCTCTTTTCTTTCTTCTGCCAACTTGCATTAAAACAAGACTGTAACTGAATTGTTGGCCACCTAAGTATTTGTGATGTCTGTCTTCATTCATCTGAGCCCCATGAGTCCAGGGAAAGACTCTGTCAGCTTCAGCAATGACTCTGCAGCTCCCGGCACCACGACTGGACATGGGAACTGCTCAGTAAATGCTGACTGACTGCCTGGCTGATGAAAGAAAGGAATTACACTGGCATTTACAGAAGCTCAGCAAAAGGAAGTGAGTTGCCCCAGGTCACAAATCCTCTATAAGAGGCAGAGTCCAAGCTGGAACAGAAATTGGGCTGATCCTCCCCCGCCCTCTCCAAGCCTCATGTTCCAAGACAACTGTCACTCTATGGATTTGGGTTTGGCATGAGTTGGACGCAGAGCGTGTGGGGTCTGGTGAGTCTCAGATCTGGTCTGGAAGCTCCCCAGACCTGCTGTCTCTTCAGAATCATCCTTCAGGCAGAGCAGAGTGAGGCCTTGGCAGCGGCTGTTCCCCTTCCTGTGAGACCACAGATGAGGAACTCATTCTGAGTCACGTGGAGCCTGGATCTTAGCACACCCGCTCTGTCTGTATGTCCTGCTGGGCTCTGTGGTCTTTATAAGTTGTCTGCACAGCTGGGGACCATGGGAAGCGGCACCAAGACACCTACTCTCACTGCCCTCCTCTGCCTTGGTGAGTTTTGGGCAAAGAAAGAGGGATAGTGTCTCCTCCCCTCTCAGGTCCTAGTCCCTGAGACCCCAGGACTCAGGAGCTCAGTGGGGGCAGAACTTCTGGGGGAAGGAGAGTGTACTCAGCCCCAGATCTGACCCCAGTGCTCAGGGGCCCAGACCAGGCCTGGATCTTCTATGTGTGGGTTGGGGGACACACTCTCACAGGGAACTCTCTTCCAGGGCTGAGTTGGGACCCGTGGAACAGGGTACAGGCGGGTAAGTTCTCCCCTACACCTCCTGCTTCAGACCAATGAAGCCCCTGTGCAGCTGTGGGGAGGTCAGAGGGTCTGGGCTGAGGCAACCAGTCTGGGAGGGGCCTGAGTGACAGCTGGGGAAGCTGAGGGGAGAAGGACTCCACTGACACTTCAGGTCTGATTGCTTTCCAGGAGTCCTCCCCAAACCCTCCATCTGGGCTAACCCAGGCCCCATCGTCACCAAGGAGAGCCCTGTGACCATCTGGTGTCAGGGGTCTCTGCAGGCTGATTTCTACCGTCTGTATGAAAAGAGGACCTCTACATACCAGGACACAGCGGCCCCATGGGACTACAGCAACAAGGCTGGTTTCTTCATTGAAGCTATGAGCGCACACACTGCAGGGTTGTATCAGTGTGCGTATCATACCAGCTGGAATGGCTGGTCAGAGCACAGTGACCCCCTGCCCCTGGTGGTGACAGGTAAGGGGGAGGAGCTTGTCCCCTCCCACTGTGGGCTCCTCCTCACAGGCAGAAGGGAATGGGGTATGGGCTCAGGGAACCCTAGTCCTCACAATCCACACCTGGGGTATGTGGGCTGATGGTCCCCCTTTAACATAGCTCCCTCCTTCTCCCTCAGGAGTGTACAGTGCACCATCTCTCTCAGCCCACCCAGGCCCTGTGGTGGCATCAGGAGGGAACGTGTCCCTCTCCTGTAGCTCACAGTTCACATTCGGCACTTTCCATCTGCTGAAAGGAGGAGCTGACCCACCCAGACACATGGAATCGAGGAGCTTTCGTAGGAGGTGGCAGGCTGTCTTCCCTGTGGGCCCCATGAACACCTCCCATGGGGGGACCTACAGATGCTATGGTTCTCCCAGCTCCTACCCCTATGTGTGGTCATTCCCCAGCGACCCTCTGCATCTCGAGGTCACAGGTGAGGGCTGCCGCTGACCCATCCCTTTCCTGGTACCCCAAAATGACTGACGTAAGCCTTGTGACCAGCGGAGTTCTGTGGGTGATGGGGTGGGGACATGGCCTCCTGGGGCCTGAACCACAGAGCAGGAGATTTGGGGAGGGATCAGTGAGAACTCGCACTGCAGGCCCAGTGGGCAATGTGGGGTGTGCATCCCCTTCAAGGCCACTGTCCCTTCTCTCCAGGCGTGTACAGGGAGCCCTCTCTCACAGCCCAACCGGGCTCGCTGGTGCTCTCTGGAGACAACCTGACCCTCCAGTGTCACTCAGAGGCCGGCTTTGACAGATTTGCTCTGAGCAAGGACGAGGGGCTCACACCCCCACAGCGTCTTCATGGGCAGCACAGCCCTGACTTCCCCCTGGGCCATGTGGACCGCACCCACGGGGGCCAGTACAGGTGCTACGGTGGACACAACCTCTCCTATGCATGGTCGGCCCCCAGTGCCCCCCTGGACATCCTGATCGCGGGTGAGGAGCCCCATGTCCTGACTGTCTGCTCAGGGCACTCGGCCGAGGGTCACCCCAGGTAGTGATGGGGTCCAGTGAGAGTGTCCTGGAGCAGAGGCTGAGATGGGGCAGTGGTCTAGGCAGAAGGAGTGAGAAAGGGGGAGTGAGTGGCAAGGAGATAAAAGACACCCACCCAGAGGGACTGAGAGGAGCTCAGAGGGGATCACAGACAGAGTCCCTGGAGAAAGGACAATAGTCCCTCAGCTCAGTCAAGGGCGTGTGGGGAGAGGGCAGCTCTCTACACAACACAACCTTCCTCCCCGCCCAGGAATTTACAAGAAACCCTCCCTCTCAGCCCAGCTGGGGCCCTCAGTGTCCTGGGGAGAGAATGTGACCCTGCAGTGTCGCTCTGAGATCTGGTTGGATACCTTCCATCTGTGCAAGGAGGGGGCACTTGCTCCTCCCCAGCACCTTCGTCTGCAGGACATGGCTGCACCCTTTCAGGCCAACTTCACCATCAGTCCTGTGACCTCAGACCACGAGGGAACCTACAGGTGCTACGGTTCAAAAAGCACCTCCCCCTACCTGTTGTCACTCCCCAGTGACCCCCTGGAACTCCGGGTCTCAGGTGAGGAGCTCCAGTCATGCCCCTTGTGTCCTCATGGTCAGTTCAGGGTCTCGTCCCCAGGGGAGCTCTGGGCTGGGATGGGAATAAGAGGGTCACAGAAGGTGAGTCAGCCAGAGGGGTATCTCACCTCTCAGAGGGATGGAAAAAGCCAGAGCAACTCCCATCCCAGCCTCATCCTCATCCTCATCCCTGAGGTCCAGATACATTTGTGGTGAGTGGAGGAGGCTAGAGAAGACTGAGGGCCGACCAAAAGGAGAAAAGACCAGGGGCACCCCGTCCTGATCCTCCTCCTTGCTCCAGGCCTAATAGCCCCTCACCCAGAGATAAAAAAGTTGGTGACTACCAGAGGCTCAATACCCAGAGGGACCATGATGACTTGCTTTGGCATGGCTTGTCCCCTGGGGGGCTGAGGAGTCAGGCAGAGATGCTGGGGGCCACAGAGCTCCAAGAACTCTGAGGCTGGACAGACGGCAGGTGAGGCAGTCGTGGCAGAGGGAGATCTTGCGGGTCAGCCTGGGGGATTGGCGTTTGGGCTGAAGTGGGGAGAACCAGCCCCCACATCTCCTATCCTGATCCCCAGGAGGCACTGAGGATGGACTCTCCTCCACGGAGTCAGGCCCACAGTGGGGTAAGTGAGGGTCTCTGTGGGGAGGTGGTGGGTGGGAGGAGCTCAGGTCTGGTCTTGGCTCAGCCCCTTCCTGAGATGGTGACCTGAGAAAAGTTCACCTTCTCACGGGGACCAATTTCTCCGATTGCACAGTCCGAGAAGGCTGCTTGGACACTGTGTGGGGACACAGTCTGAGCTCTCCTCCATAAGCTCAGGAGCACTCAGCCCTCCCAGGAGCAGCCATCGGGTTAGGGAAGGAACACCCCCGAGTTCAAACCCCAACTCTGCTACTTCCCATCTGTGGATCTTGGACACATCATGCTCCTCTCTGAGTCCTAGGTTCCTCTCTGCACAACAAGCCTCCCGCCACCTCCCTCAGGGTGAAAGCCCTCAGCCTTTGGCCTGGCCCTGTTAGAGCTCAGGAAGGACAGAGCCCTCCCTCCTGCCCTTCCCAGATAACACAGTCCACGTGCACAAAGGCCCCACATGGGGGTGCCAGCCCTCTGCAGAGTGGGAGACAGACCTGAGCTGGGAGAGGGGTAACAGGGGGAGATTGGGTTTGGTGGACAGGTCTCTGCACTGGTGTTCTCCCTGGAGGGTAAGGGCATAGCATAAAAAAAAAAAAAACTAAAAAAAAAAACCCAAGGGAACCCACAGCCCTGGGTTCCAGTCCCAGCGCTGCAACTTCAGGCTGAGTGACACATGATTTACCTCCCTGTGCCTGTTTCCTCATCTGTAAAGTAGATGGTTTACAGATGCTGCATGACTGTTATGAGGGTTAGAGATGAATGCACAGACCCCACCACATGTGTGGCACACAGTAGGTGCTCAATTAAATGCCATCATTGGCTCATGCATGTCATCACTCGTGCCCAAGGTCTCAAGTGGTACCTGAAAGCTCTGATCGGGGTCTCGGTGGCCTTCGTCCTGCTGCTCTCCCTCCTCCTCCTCCTCCTCCTCCTCTTCCGACACCGGCGTCAGGGCAAACACAGGTCGGGTGAGTAAGAAACGGTGACCCCCGTCACAGGAGGAGGTGGGCTTAGGGCACCACCCCAAGGGAAACCGAACAGATGGGAAGGTCAGTTTAAAAATACTTCTCCTGGGCCGGCCCCGTGGCTTAGCGGTTAAGTGTGCACGCTCCGCTGCTGGCGGCCCGGGTTCGGATCCTGAGCGCGCACCCACACACCACTTCTCCAGCCATGCTGAGGCCGTGTCCCACACAGCAACTAGAAGGATGTGCAACTATGACATACAACTATCTACTGGGGCTTTGGGGAGAAAAAGGGAAAAAAAAAGGAGGAGGATTGGCAATAGATGTTAGCTCAGGGCCAGGCTTGCTCAGCAAGAGGAGGATTGGCATGGGTGTTAGCTCAGGGCTGATCTTCCTCAAACAAAAAAAAAAAATCTGTTCAGTTCTTAGATCCTCTGCAGATCTTAATGCAGCCCTAGGGGAGGGTTCTAGGGTGGGTTGGAGGCTGATTTCCAACTTCCTGCAGTGGCTGCAGCGACACTGCCTGTGGACAGAGGCCTGCAGAAGAGGTAAGATGTCACCCAGAGACCCCCAGACTCCCACCCCCACCCGGGGCTCCCCCACTGCCCCCTAACACTCCTGTCTCCTCCCCCAGCTCCCGCCCAGCTGCTGACGTCCAGGAGGAGAACTTGTGTAAGGGGATGTCCTCTGGGAGGGGACGGGCCCAGAGAACATGGGTGGGCAGTGGAGACTGGGGATTGGCTGGAGATGGTTCTGGGCTTGGGGTGAGAGAGCAGGAACCTGATCCTACGCGGCCTTAGTCAAGTCACGGACCATCTCTGGGCCTATACCATGTGAGATCTCAGGGACTCTTGGCAAGAGACGGGACCTCCTTATTCTGTCCCCACCAGATGCTGTCATACAAGACACACAGCCGGAGGAGGACAGACAGCTGGACAGTCAGGTGAGCTTCCTCTAGTCGTAACCAAGGCACCTACACATCTCCTTGTTCACACCTTAAACCCAGTGGAGACTTCTCCCTCATACCACTCAACTCTTGGCAGCCTCCCTTCTGGAAGCACGCCACTCTGGGCTGCTGCAACCCCATGCTCTCCTTGGCCACCTGTGCAGGCCTCCTCTGACCTTTGAGCTCAGGTGGAGCTGGCAGGACGAGGGTTAGGGCTGAACAGTCTGTGCCCTGCACAAAGGGGCTGAAATCCAAGCCCTGGGCCTTTTAAATTTGCATCAAGGGTCCTATAGCCCAGCTCAGCCCTCGGCTGTCTGTTCATTCTTTCCTGTCTGTCCCACAGTTGTGTCAAACCCAACATCACATAGGTGAGGTCAGCTCCGAACACCACAGCAGGCTCACTCAGCTCACCCCAGTGAATAGATCTAACTCCCTTGTAGTGATGCTTGAGGTCTGACTGTCCCTCCATGTTGATGGCTCCATGGCCAATTCCTACCTCCAGTCAGGACCTCTCCCCAGCACCACACGCACACCTCCAACCGCCACCACAGGCATTCCAACTTCACATCCCTCCTCTCCCAGACCCCCAAAGATAGACTGAAGGAGGGCAAGGGTAGAATCAAAGAGGCCCACCCCCATCTCTAGCAGAGGCCTGACGATGAAGACCTCCAGGGAGTGCATCTTTTCTTCCCAGCTCCCCCCACCCCAACCATGTGCCATCCCTCTCACCCAACTCCAGACTGTGACATCTGAAGACACTCAAGATGTAACCTATGCCCAGCTGAACCACTTGACCCTCAGACGGGCGACAACTGCACCCCCTTCCTCCCTGTCAAGGGAGCCCCCTGAAGAGCTCACCACGTATGCTGCTCTGGCCATCCACTAGCCCAGGACAAGACCCAGACCCCTCACTCCCAAGAGGGGGCCTGCAGAGATCCCAGAAGGCACCGGAGCTGCCCCCATGGACACCCAGCCAATGAACTCCTGCCAGCCTGGAGACTTGGTATGGACCATGAGGAGCTTGACACCTTGCTGCCAGGGACTCCACCATTACAAAGCTGATCTTACAGCCCCTACTAAGGGACCCCACGGACTGCAGGGATCCCATGGAACTGCTCAAGGCCATAGTCACACAAGAGGCAACCTCGGGGTGACAGGAGGCGGGAGAGCCTACTGCCCAGCCCACCAGCTGCAAGGACTTGGATTCTAATGCAGGCTTCACAGCAATTTGGCAATGTCAAGGGATCCTGAGTGCCTCTGAAGCTGGACACCTAACTAACCTGAGCCCAAAAGTCCCCATACAGGGACCAACCATACCATGCAGGGTGGCTGCAATTGCTAAGGGGTTGCTCAATTTCAAGTGGTGCACATTTCCTGAGACCAAGCCCCTTCCTGACACTTCTCAACAAGGTAGAGAAAAGGGAAGCTGCTCCCTCCTGACCATGTCTGCAGAAACTCCAAATGCAGGGGGAGGGGAGCAGGTGCAGGGAGGCTTAGGCGGCCCTTCCCACCGGCCACTAATCAGGACTTACATTTCCCACTTCACTGCACCCATATCTTAAGACATAACACCAGGAACTTGCCCATCAACCACACCGTAACAAGCTTTGAAATCAGCTTGCAGGTTTTGTCAAGTGCTCCGGACCAAAAATGCAATTCAAGTAGTTCATCACCACCAACTCCTCTGTGGTGGGCTTTCCTTGATGGAATCAGCTCTCAGCCCCCGGCCACCACCCTACCAACTTCTCTTACCATGGGTAGGGTTAAAGGGCTGGAAATCCAGGCTGACCCTACCTCCACTTGCTTCCTCTGTCTGAAAATGACTCCTCCCCACCCCCATGTGCCAATAGCCAGCTTCGAGAATTTCCTTCTGGTTTGACTCAGATTTTTCCCCTAAACTTCTCCTGGCTGTGATTATGAAGTGGCACGTAAAGACGCTTTTTTATTCACTACTGTAGCCCTCCCCCAAAGGGACAAGGAGCACCATGTAGTAGGCAGTCACAAGTGCCTGAGCACACAGGCTAGCTAGGCCCTGGTATGCAGGAGGCGGCGCCTGGAAGGGGTGACCAGGCTCCAGGTAACCTGGTCAAGGACCCAGCCTGAACTGCTTCCCACCAGAGGGCTGTGTTCCAACAGAAAGGGACAGACGCCAATAAACACCAGGTCCAAAGTGTTGACCTTGTTTTATTATCTGCCGGGAAAACCAAACACTCCACCAGCCCAGGAGGGGATGGGTCAGCTTAATCCTCCTCCTCATCATCGCCAGCTCCAGCCCCACCCTGACCCTTCTTGGCATTCTTCCTCTTCACACGGCCTGGGCGGCCACCCCCATATGGAGAGCGCAGAGAGAAGTCGATGTGCTTCTGGGAGTCCAGGCGGACGATGAAGGACGGGATGTTCACCACCTGCTTGCGGACCCTGGGGGCGGGGGTGGGGGACAGGTGAAGGGGACCGGGGGAAAGAGGACCCCACCCCAAGACGCCTCTCCTCTACACTGGTGTTCCAGCTGCACTGACACGGCAATGCTGAGGGGCATTCCTGATCCTAAGGAACTCCTGTGGTGTTAGGGAGAGCTTTACTTTAGGGCATCTTCTAACTCGCACAAATGCTTTGAGACAAGTTTTTCATGCACATTTTACAGAAGGGGAGAGAAATTCAGAAGCAGCCCACAGGAGACTACAAATCAGCGTGTAAACCTAAACTCAGGGGTCACAGGGCTAGTGAAGGGCTGAGGCAGAAAATCAGTGTGCAAATATCCTTGCCCAGTTGCTGAAGCTTCCCCCAAATGGTGCCCATTTTACAGAAAGAGCAAGTTAAATACCCAAAGACCCATTTGCCCTCTGGTCTTCTCATTGCCACCCTGACCAGCCCGACTCCTCCTGCAGTCCCTGGCATTTGAGCATCAGACCCTGCACTGACTGTGATGATTGAATCTGCCAAGTTAACACCAACAACGTGCAAGAATGCACTAATAACCAGGGTCTGGAATGACTTCACAAGCGGGCCCAGTGGACAGCTGAACCCACACAAGCCAGCTGAAGGCCAATGACCTCTCTCTCAACTGGCAACACCAGAGCTGTTACCTGTCCAGCTGCCTGCATGCCTGGTAGAAGCCTTCGCAAGGTGTACGGCTCAAGCCGCAGTGACCCTTGCGCTGGGCTATAGGGGGAGTGAGGCTGCCCCCAGCTCCCCCACAAGCTGTTTGCACGGGGTCAATGTGTACCCTCAAGGTGAGCTCACACCTTTGTCACCTCCTAGGGCTGCACAGAAGATAGGGAAGAGCAGGCTTAGTGAGGGGAACCATGAGACGGGATGGGGTGGGGGAGGACTCAAGGAGCCCACCAGAGGCGGTACCTGATATGGCGCTGGCGGATCAGCACGCGGGCGTGGTGGATCGACTTGGCCAAGCCCAGCTTGAAGACCTGGGTCTGCAGGCGCCTCTCCAAGAAATCCTCTATCTTCAGACCCAGGATGTAATCCAGCTTCATCTTGCCCTCGTCCAGCACCCCGATGCGGACTAGTCGCCGCAGCAGGGCGTTGCCTGATAAGAGGGAAAGGAAGCACTGATTCAGGGCTCTGGTTGACCTCAGACTTCTTGGGTTCAAATCCTCCACTTCTTAGTTCTGAATCATGGTGGTGGGACGTAGGTGGGTAATTATTTTTTTGTGTGTGTGAGGAAGATCAGCCCTGAGCTAACATCCGTTGCCAATCCTCCTCCTGTTGCTGAGGAAGACTAGCCCCGGGCTAACATCCGTGCCCATCCTCCTCCACTTTACATGGGACACTGCCACAGCATGGCCTGACAAGCGGTGCGTCAGTGTGCGCCCCGGATCTGAACCTGCGAACCCCAGGTCACCAAAGCAGAGCACGCATACTTAACCGTTAGGCCACCAGGCCGGCCCCCAGAGCAAATTCTGATCCACAATCAATGTACCAGCCACTGTGTGACTCGTGTAATCCTCACACACCCTAAAGCAGGTTACTATGACTATATCCACCTTACC
Organism: Ceratotherium simum simum; assembly: GCF_057802395.1. Lineage (NCBI taxonomy): Eukaryota > Metazoa > Chordata > Mammalia > Perissodactyla > Rhinocerotidae > Ceratotherium > Ceratotherium simum. Next base: position 6,652,584 of record NC_141932.1, read on the forward strand.
ATGGAGGGCAGATGACTACATACACTGGGAAGGAGACCTTCCCTCAGAGTTGATAGGAATAAATGAGATAAACCCCCTTAAAAGGACTTGACATTGGGCTGAAAAAAGTCTACGACTGGGCATGCTTAAGCTGAGTATACGTCATTTATTTAATAATTTCATCTGTGAGAGCTTCCATTAAAAAAAGATAGTGTGTTATATAATCTAACAATGCATGGCATAAGTAATCCAGCAGATGTCAGCTTCCACCTTTTTTCCAACAACCCCAGGCTCAGGAGGCCTTGCCCACGGCTCCTGACCACTACTCTGGACTGCCCCTGGGATGGTAGGGACAAACCCCTTCCCCCAGGCTCATTGTGCTCCTCATCTCCACAGAGGCTTACAGCTAATTAACACCTTGACACTGGGGTAAAAGCCCAAAACTTTTTTCCTTAGAAAGGATTATTTTCACTTTTTATGAAGTGTCTTACTATCTTCAGTTACAGCAAAACAAAATTCAAGCAAGCTCCATAAACGATAGACCCGCATAACTGGGCACACTTCCAACATTCCTGGCAGGGTGACCCTCCAGGGAAAGCGTGAAAGAAAGCCGACTGCCTTTGTGAAGACAAAGTCTTCTAGCATAGTTAAGGGGAAGGAGGAAGATAGAATCAAAATGGAGACACACACTACACCTTTCCCAACACCCCAAGTCACAACACGGCTCCATTTTTTCACTAATGAATCCTGAACAGAAGACAACGATATTCAAATTATTAATACAAAACTATATCCAAAGGTAAATAAAAGTGAGTTTGGGATTACCTACCAGTTTGGACACATCATGTCTTTTTGTCCTTACGTTAGAAAATGGAAATTTTACAATAATTCAAAGTTTAAAATCTGTGAGAGACTTTCGGTAAAATAAAACCACTATTATTAAAAAACAAAAAGTATTTCACATTTACTATTACCCATCTACATCCTTAAAAAAGAACAATGGGGTAGGGTCAACCATTCCATCAATGCAGTAAAAATCGTATTAGGTATGAAGAAAAGAATAATTTTTAATGCACTGATAAAGTTAGCATCTTCAACAGGAGCATGTCCAATAACTGAAAACGGTTACGTGGACTCCACTTGGACAAAGCACAAACAATCACAACATTTTACAAATGTAAACCAGTGGCCACCTCCATGGCAAAGGGCCCCTGGTCATCATGGCATTAGGCAAGCATTACAGTGCCTTAAGTTTCTGATCTGAAAAATGGATATACTTGTCTTTAAGCTGCTAAGGATGGAGCTCATATCTCTGAGGGCCTGAATGAACCGCCAGCAAAATGTTGGCTGCCAGTGAGAGTTCAAGTCTTTTCAACAGTTGAGACTCAGAGAACCTTTAGTCACACACCTTGGTGGGAAAGGTTAGATCTGAATTAAGGCTGGGCTGTACCAGAGGCAGAGCTCACAGACGACCCCTTCCTGTCCCGTGGCTAAATGGCTTCACTTACTAGAAAGTGTACTAGCTAAGGTGCTGTCTTCCCCTTGCAACTTCCACTTCTGCCCTGGAAAACCACAAATCCCTGGACATCTGCTGCTCAAGCCTGCTTGTGTCATCTCTTTCCCACAAGACTGTGTATCATCTAACCACAGACTTGAACAAGTTTCATTGTGATTAGCTCTATCTTCAGGAAGTCCTCCCTGAGACCAGAACCAGCAGTGGCCTGCTCCCCAGACTCGGGGATAAAGTCCCATCCAAAAACAGCATCCATGGGGGAGGAGATTCTGAGATTGTCAAAGGGGTTTATGAACAAAAGGATAAAAAGGAAAATCTCTAACATTCATGACGCTAGGACAGATCTAAGTGGGATAAATTTGTGATGGCTAAACAAGCCCCAAGCCTTTCTCAACCTCTAATGTAGATGGACCACTCATGCTTAACAGGGCTCAGGTGTACAAGAACTTCCTTCCTCAGTCAAAGGTTGAGAGAAAAAGCACACTAGTGATTCACCTGACTGAAAATTAAAAGACAGGATGGGGCCAGCCCTGTGGCGTAGTGGTTAAGTGCACACACTCCGCTGCTGGTGCCCCGGGTTCGGATCCTGGGCGCACAGCGACCCACCACTTGTCAGGCCGTGCTGTGGCGGCGTCCCATATACAGTGGAGGAAGATGGACACAGATGTTAGCCCAGGGCCAGTCTTCCTCAGCAAAGAGAGGATTGGCATGGATGTTATTAGCTCAGGGCTGATCTTCCTCACAAAAAAAAAAAAAAAAGAAAGAAAGAAAATTAAGACAGGTGCCTAAGGAAGCCTGGCCTCCTGATTCCCAGCCCCTCTTGCTTTTCACCCTAAATCAAGACTCCCTAAGCACAGGCCAAAAGCAGTCATCTCAAGATGACAGCTGTGAGGTGGCATATTTTACAGGCACTAAAAACAAGTTGCAGACACTTTAAGTGAATCAACTGCATAGTGTGTAAATTTTATCCCAATAAAAGCTGTTTAAAAAGCAAACAAGTTACAGAACCATCTACAGCCAGACTTCATATCTGTTTGCACCACCAAGAGCACACATACCTCTTCCACACCCAGGATACACTCACCAAGTGAGGGAACTGATTAGTTTACTTCTTACGCTTAGAGACCGTGTCAACTTCTGGTTACGTTCCCTAAGTTTCCTCTAAAATCATCTCATTCCAGGGGCCAGCCCGGTGGCACACGTGGTTAAGTGCGCGCGCTGCACTGCGGCAGCCTGGGGTTCGCCAGTTCAGATCCCGGGCGCGCACTGACGCACCGCTTGTTAAGCCATGCTGCCGCGGCGTCCCATATAAAGTAAAGGAAGATGGGCACGGATGTTAGCCCAGGGCCAGTCTTCCTCAGCAAAAAAAAAAAAAAAAAAAAAAAAGAGGAGGATTGGCATTGGATGTTAGCTCAGGGCTGGTCCTCCTCACAAAAAAAATAAAATCGTCTCATTCCACCCCTATCGCCGAGTTCACCTGGACTCTGGAGCCTGCCCGCCAGTCCCACTGAGAGGGAGGCCTCTCTGACCATTTGCTCATCTGTAACATAGTAATATCAACAGCTACCCCTACAAGGCTGTCATACAAGCTAAGAAATGTACAAGAGCTTAGAAAAAGGCACTTAGCAAGTCCTTATAAAATATAAGCTATTTTAATAGTACTGCCATCTCACAACCTGACACATACTATTAAAATTAGGGTGTGGTCATCTTAATCTTTGCTCTGGAAAGCCCTCCATTAACTCCCCATCTCATAGGCCGGCCCCGTGGCTTAGCGGTTAAGTGCGCTCGCTCCGCTACTGGCGACACAGGTTCGGATCCCGGGTGCGCCCTGACACACCACTTCTCCGGCCATGCTGAGGCCGAGTCCCACATACAGCAACTAGAAGGATGTGCAACTATGTCATACAACTATCTACTGGGCTTCGGGGAGAAAAAAAGGAAAAACATAAAGTGGTCAATTTTGTTACGTAATATATATCTTACCACAACTTTTCTTAACATCTTAAGTTCTTCTAGGATTTGCATCCCCTCCCAGTGTCATCACCTGAAATGTCCTTCCCTGAGACATCCACAGGTCCTCTCCAGTTCAGGCCTTTGCAGATGTCACCTAAACGTTCCTGACCAGCTTATGAAAGCAGGCAAATGTACACACCCAAGCCCCTACTACCACCAGACACTTCAGATATTTCAGTTTCCAGCACTTTCCAACAGGATACTCAAGGAGGACAATTGTTTTGCTACATTATACACAGCTACAGCCAGGTGCCCAAGCTTGACTGGCATCATGAATTCTAACTCTAATCAAGAATCAATTTAGGGCCAGCCTAGTGGCACAAGCGGTTAAGTGCGCGTGCTCTGCTGCGGCGGCCCGGGGTTCGCAGGTTCGGATCCCAGGAGCACAGTGACACACCGCTTGGTAAGCCATGCTGTGCCAGCGTCCCACATAAAGTAGAGGAAGATAGGCACAGATGTTAGCTCAGGGCCACTCTTCCTCAAGAAAAAAAAGAGGATTGGCATCGGATGTTAGCTCAGGACTAGTCCTCCTCACAAAAAAAAAAAAAAAAAATATCAATTTAAGCTCCAAGGTCACACACATAAGGAACGAGACAGGGAGCTGGATCCAGGCCCACCTTTCCCACCTCACGATTCCCATTAAACTCCAAGTTTAAAAGCTGGCTCCCCCTGTTCAACCTAACAGCTCTGGTCAGTGGCCTGGAGGGCCTAGAACCACGGCAGCACCTCGCCCCTTTCCCCTGGGCTCCACACACACCTTCAAACAGACGCCGCGGGTCTTTCTCGTCCAGCGTCAGCAGCTCCCGGGCGGCCTTGCGGATCTTGGCCAGGGTGAATTTGACCCTCCAGACCTCACGTTTGTTCCGGAGCCCATACTCGCCTGCAAAGAAGGGGGAGTTGGCGGGAGAACAGGCTCAGTCCCACGGACGCGAGCACCAGCTGGACTGGGGGCCTCGGGATGCAGAAAATCTTCCTAAACCACGAACGGTCCTGAATTTGGGGACAAGGGAGGGGGACACACCAGAGGACCGGAACAGAACGAGCACGTGCGCGGCCTCACCCACGTGCTAGCCTTCCCCCGACCCCGCACCTCTGAAATGTCCACTCACCGATCAGTTTCAGCTCTTGGTCGAGGCGGGATTTCTCGAAGGGTCTCCGCGGGGTCACATAGGTTTTCCGACAAACCCAGCTGCGGGCCACCGGCATGTTAGCGCCTCTTGCCCGTCTGCGCCTGCGCGGGAAGGAATGCCGACCATGAGAGCCCCCGGCGGCGCCTGCGCAGTCCCACAGCTACGGTGGAACCTCGTGGCGCCCAGAGAACATCTCGCGAGAACCGTCCCCGGAGCTTTTCTAACCAGTACAAGCCAACTACCTTGTTGCAGCCTCGTCCAACCACCTTCATCTCACCCCCAACCTCCTTGCCATACTCATTAAAGCTAGCAAGACCCGCGCGACCGTACAAGCCACCCGCCGACTACAAAGCAAAGCGCCTCACCTCACTAACCACAGACCCCAGTAACTGAAAGAGAGAACCGCGTGCGTCCCGGCCGCGCTCTTATAGCAACGCCGCCGTGTCGTGACGTCATCACGCACGGCGAACACCTGCACCAATCAGAAGAGTCGTTAACGGGCGGAATAGCAGTCGAGACGAGAAGTTGGGCCAGAGTGGCGTGGTAAGCTGGGAGGACCAAGTCTCTTCCTGACCAGGGGTCGTGAGAAGTGAAGACCCTCCTCTGCCCTAGGGCGGTGGCTTAGTCCCGGCAACTAGCCTCTGAGTCTGGTATGATGTGGGAGTAGTTAGAAGACTCTCTAGACCTCAGCCTTCTCCCCCTCTGTGAAAAGACCTCCCAGAGGGTTGGAGCTTCGCGAACTCAAAGCTCCTTCCAGGAGATGCTCGTTAATTCCCTGAATAATGAAAAAGTCATAATCCCTGTCAGAATCATGTCAACCCGAAGCACAGACAAAAGCCTGCCTGCCCTTTTGCACGCTGGCTCCAAACCTGTCTGCGGGGTGAACGCAGAAGGCGAGGATTCATCGCAGTCGCAGTTCTGTGGCTAATCTGAGGATACACTGCTCAGTTTTCCATTCTGATAGGATTCACTTTTGCCTTCCTTGCTTTTTGCAGACAAGGAAAAAAGTGATCTTGGTGGAAATTCGACCCTATCTGGAGTGTTTATCCTCTAGTGTCTCTGGCTGCCCCTGGGGAAGTCGCCCACCCTCAACACGGGCCTCATTAATTCATTGATGCCACAAATATTTATTGAGCAGCACAGGAATTGTTCTTCTGCACGATGGCATATAGGCGTGAGTGGAACAGCCCCGCTACTCACGAGCTTAGAGTCTTGGAGAGGGGAACAGGAAAAAATAAAACAAAGTAGATCATTCCGGAGTGTGGTGCTATGAAGAAAAAAATTACTGATATGGGCCGGCCCCGTGGCTTGGCAGTTAAGTGCGTGCGCTCTGCTGCTGGCGGCCCGGGTTGGGGTCCCGGGATCGCACCGCTTCTCCGGCCATGCTGAGGCCGCGTCCCACGTACAGCAACTGGAAGGATGTGCGGCTATGACAGACAACTATCTACTGGGGCGTTGGGGGGAAATAAATAAATAAAATCTTAAAAAAAAAAAAATTACTGATAATGACTGAGGGAAGATGGTATTTCAGATAGGATGGCAAGGACTGGCTCTAAGAAAAGGACTGTTTTTTTAACTTGAGACCCAATGATAAAAAGGCTTTGTGCCTCTTTTTCAAAAACAGCAGTTTATATCCTGAAGTTTCCTTTGGGTTTCCAGAACAGGGAAAACGTTCTGAAACCTCTTGCTATCCGTTCTGCTCCACCTTGGGCCATTTATCACCTGGAGGAACTTGCACACTCTTTCTTGATCTCAATATCTTACCCTCAGATAGCCCCTAGGATTATTTCCTCTAGTCCTTTCCTTTCCAGAGTAATACCATTCACACTATCGGCTTTACTTATCATTTTTAAGTGACGTTTAATGAGCACTTTACATGTGCTAGGCTTTGGGCTACATTTATGTGGCTTTTTAAAATTCTTGTGACCCATGATTTCTGTCACTAAAAATAATAACAGGTAGTTTCTGGAATGCTTACTATGTACCAGGCACTGTTCTAAGAACTTTACGTAAATTAATTTACCTAATCCTCAATACATGCTTAAGGAGTACTCTCAGAGAAGCTGCCCTCCCTCGTACGAGTACTATTATTGATACTCACTTAAGTAGTACTAATACGATTATCAATCCTATTTAACAGAGACAGATACTGAGGCACCAAAAGGTGGTTATGGAACTTGTCGAAAATTACTCAATGTGGAAATAAACGAAGAACAACCAAAGGAGAACGAGCAAAGGCTCTTTATTCAGAGTACAGGAGTCAGTCACCATCACTTGTGTTTGGCAGAGGCTCAAAGGCAGACAGAGGAGTGGGAAACCTTTATAGTGGAACAAGGGAAGGCTTCAGGGGTGTTCTAATTGGAGGCTGTTGGCACAGGGAAGCTGGAGGTGGGCTGACTAGAAGTCGGGCATCCTGTGTGATTGTTAGGGGGCATATTTGGCTTTCTCTTGTGGGTCCTAAATTGAAACCGAGGAGAAAAATGAGGGAAGCTGTGAGTTATCCATCACGTCCTGGCCATTTTGGACTGATTGTTACAGGGGTTATTGTTTTGCTTCCTACATTGTTGCTAGAGTTAGCAGTCTGACTTCCTACAAGCCTGCCTTATAGCAGGCTGGCTTCCTGTGCTGTTTATTGCAGATAAGGGGGCTGGTTTCCAGGGGAGCTTGCTGCAGGTTGTGGGTTAAAGTTCCATTTGCATATATGGTCTTGTTACTGAGCAAGGGCTTGCCACCCAATGTGCACGAAGAGCCAATTCTTACGGCATCAGCCTTTGGGAAAAGAAAAATAGCTTTATTTGTGAGATCGATCTGCAAGGAGACAGGAGGCATATGCTCAGATCTGTCTCCAGATCCAGGGCCTGGGGAAAAATTTGTGGGATGAAGGGCACAGCAGTCTGAAGTGTGGACATAGATGATTGGAGGTAAGGAGAGGTGAGGTAATTGATGATCTGTGCAAGCGTAGTCAAGCTTCTGGGCTCTTCATAGGACTCATGTTCACAAAATGGTGGTGTTAGTATGATCTGAGGGTGGAGTTTTCAGCCTTTTGACATCAAAAAGATCACTTATCAGGCATTTGCACAGGCCCAGTTGATGGGTTGGTGGTCTCAACTGACCTGAACTGGACAAAGGGTCTCAGTTCCTAAAAAACCACTCTCAATGGCCCAGGCTGGTGGCATAGTGGTTAAGTTCGTGCACTCCACTTTGGCAGCCTGGGATTTGCAGGTTCAAATCCTGGGTACAGACCGACACACCGCTCATCAAGCCATGCTGTGGCAGCGTCCCACGTACAAATACAAAATGGAGGAAGATGGGCACAGATGTTAGCTCAGGGCCAATCTTCCTCACACACACACAAAAAAAACACTCTTAATTACTCTGTTGATAAGATGGAATCAGTGGAATTGTTCCTAGAGGGCCTGTGGTTACAGTCTGGACATTGTATGTTTGTATGTGCAGTCTCTCAACAACTAGAGGTCGGGCCAAGGTTGCAGCTGGGCGATCTGGCTCCATAGCCTGTGCTGTTCACCACTCCTTTATCCTGCTGCTGTCCCGCACACTCAGTGGTTAATAGTACCTGCTCAGAGCAGCAGTTCCACTCACTCCTTTCTTTGCCACGTCACCCTGCTCTATCCAGGTCCCTGGGTTCAAATCCAGCAATCACCACTTGCTAGCTGCAACACCTTGGATGAGTTTCTCAATCACTCTGTGCCTTGGCTTCCTCATCTATAACATGGGGGTGAAGGCAGTGTCTACCTCAAAGGGTTACAGTAAGGATTAAATGATGCAACCCCTGCAAAGTCCTTAGGATGGTGTCTGGCACAAAGGAAGCACTCGGCGTTAGCTAGCATCATTATTATTCTCTTCATTCTATATCTTTCAAATTACCTTGTTCACTTCTGTTTTCTTGTTTACAGATTAGCTCCTAGACAAAAAAGTTACAGAAGGGCAAGGACCTCATCTTTCCTATTTATCAGCGTCTTAGCACAGGCCCAACATATAGTTGGTAGTCAGTAAATCGTTAAATGTCTGAATAACTAATGATATGCGTCATCTATAGATTGGAGGTTCCCATGACCCCCTCTTTGGGTTTGATTAATTTGCTAGAGCAACTCACAGAACTCAGAGAAACATTTTACTTACTACATTATCAGTTTATTATGAAAAGGATATAACTCAGGAACAGCCAGTTGGAAGAGAAGCATAAGGCAAGATATGGGGAACAGGTGAGGAGCTCCCATGCCCTCTCCAGGAGCGCCACTATCCCAGCATCTCCTTATGTTCACCAACCGGGAAGTTCTCTGAACCTCGTCTTTTTGGGTTATCATGGAGGCTTCATTACATAGGCAGGATTGATGAAATCATTGGCCCTCGGCAACTGAGCCAACCTCTAGTCCTTTTTCCCTCCCTGGAGGTCAGGGGGATGGGAATGAAAGTTCCAACCCTCTAATCACATGGTTGGTTACCCTGGCAACCAGACCCCATCCTTAGGCAAGTTCCAAAAGTCACCTCATTTACATAAACTCAGAAGTGGTTGAAAGGGGTATGTTATGCATATCAAGACACCTTTATTACTTTTATCACTTAGGAAATTCCAAGGTTTTTTTTTTGTGTGAGGAAGATCAGCCTTGAGCTAACATCCATGCCAATCCTCCTCTTTTTTTTGCTGAGGAAGACTGTCCCTGGGCTAACATCCATGCCTATCTTCCTCCACTTTATGTGGGACGCCGCAACACCTTGGCCTGACAAGCGGTGCGTCGGGGCGCGCCCGGGGTATCCGAACCCAGCAGTGGATCGCGAGCACTTAACTGCTATGCCACGGGGCCCAGCCCTCCAAGGGTTTTAAGAGCTCTGTGTTAGAAATGAGAACAAAGACCAGACATATATTTCTCATAATCACAATATCACATTAGTGATAAGTGGTAAGGCAAATAAATCAAGACGGTAGTAGCACGTGGGATGGGAGTTAAATTTTAAGGTAGGGTGACTTTGGAAGGCCTGAGAAGTGACGGTGAAGGAAAGAGTAGCCAGCAGTGAGGGACAAGACCACGTGGCCATCCGGGGGAAGAGCTTCCAGGTAGGGTAGTGGAAGCATGGAATTGATGGGGTCAGGGTTAAAGAGGAACCTGCAGTGTAAGGCCTTTTCTTTCACTTCGAGGTGGGGAACTATTGGAGAATCTTAAACAGAGGAGTGACATGCTCTGACCTACCTTTTAACCCGATTATGCCGGCTGCTCTGATGAAAACAGACAGTAGAGGGGCAAGGGTGGAAGCCAAGGAGCTGAGGTAGGAGGCTATTGCAGTCATCTAAGTGAGCGACGTTGAGGCTTTTGCCAACATGTCAGCAGTGAAGGTGGAGTGAAATGGCCAAATTCTGGGTCTATGGCGTTTGGAAGGTAGCGCCTATAGGATTTAGTGACTGATTGGATGTGGGGACACCAGTCACAATTGCTTTTTTTTTTTTTTTTTTAGAGCAGTTTTAGGCTTACAGCAAAATTAAGAGGAAGGTACAGAGATTTCACATATTCCCCTTGCCCCCATACACGCACAGCCTCCCCCATTATCCACATCCCCCACCAGAGTGGTACATTTATTAACATTGATGAACTTACATTGACACATCATAATGACCTGAAGTCCATAGTTGCCACTAGGGTTCACTCTAGGTGTTGTACATTCCATGGGTTTGGACCAATGTATAATGACATGTACCCATCATTATAGTATCATACAGAGTCGTTTTGCTGCCCTAAAAATCCCCTGTCCTCTGCCTATTCACCCCCACCTGCCACCAACCCCTGGCAACCACTCATCTTTTTACTGTCTCCAGTTTTGCCTTTTCCAAGGTGTCGTGCAGTTGGAATCATACAGTATGTAGCCTTTCAGATTGGCTTCTTTCACTTAGTAATATATATTTAAGGTTCCTCTATGTCTTTTCATGGCTTGATAGCTCATTTTTTTTTAGCACTGAATAATATTCCCTTGTCTGGACGTACCACAGTTTATTTATCCATTCACCTACTGAAGGACATCTTGGTTGCTTCTAAGTCTTGGCAATTATCAATAAAGCTGCTAAAAACATCGTGTGTGGATTTTTGTGGGGTCTTAAGTTTTCAAATTCTTTGGGTAAACACCAAGAAGCATAACTGCTGGATCATACGGTGAGAGTATATTTAGTTTTCTAAGAAACCGCCAAACTGTCTTCCAAAGTGGCTGTATTAGCAATTCCCACCAGCAATGAAGGAGAGTCCTGTCGCTCCACATCCTTACCCGCATTTGGTGGTGTTAGTGTTCTGGATTTTAGCCATTTTCATAGGTGTGTAGTGGTATCTCATTGTTAATTTGCATTTACCTGAGGACATATGATGTGTAGCATCTTTTCATATGCTTCTTTGCCATCTGCATATCTTGCTTTACTGTGGTCACCGTTACAGTCTTTGGCAGACTTTTTAATCGGGTCATTCGTTTTCTTATTGTTGAGATTTTTGTATGTGTGAGAGGAATATCAGCCCTGAGCTAACATCTGTTGCCAATCCTCCTCTTTTTGCTGAGGCAGATTGGCCCTGGGCTAACATCTGTGCCCATCTTCCCCTACTTTATATGGGATGCTGCCACAGCATGGCTTGATGACCAGTGCGTAGGTCCGTGCCCAGGATCCGAAACTGCGAACCCCCGGCCACCGAAGCGGAGCATGCGAACTTAACCACGACGCCACCAGGCTGGCCCCTTAAGAGTTCTTTGTGGGGCTGGCCCCATGGCTTAGCGGTTAAGTGCACGTGCTCTGCTGCTGGTGGCCCGGGTTCGGATCTCAGGCTCGCACCGATGCACCGCTTGTCAAGCCATGCTGTGGCGGTATCCCATATAAAGTGGAGGAAGACAGGCACAGATGTTAGCCCAGGGCCAGTGTTCCTCAGCAAAAAGAGGAGGATTGGCATGGATGTTAGCTCAGGGCTGATCTTCCTCACAAAAAATAAAATAGAGTTCTTTGTGTATTCTGGACAACAGTCCTTTATCAGATGTGTCTTTTGCAAAATTTTCTCAAAGTTTTTAATTTTAATAAAGTCCAGCTTATCAATTCTTTCTTGCATGGATCATCCCTTTGGTGTTGTATCTAAAATGTCATGACCATACCCAGTCATCTAGGTTTTCGCCTATGTTATCTCCTAGGAGTTTTACAGTTTTGCATTTAACATTAGGGTCTATGATCCACTTTGAGTTAATTTTTGTAAAAGATGTAAAGTCTGTGTTTAGATTCTTTTTCTTTTTTGCATGTGATGCCCTCATAATAGTTTTTAATGAGGAACTTTTGAGAGGGAAGACACATGATATAGGTACTGAGACTTCTAAGTCCTTTGTTGTAGAGAGAAGAGAAAAGCTGGAGAATCTATTTAAAGACAGTTACCAAAGAGGCACAAAGAACAGTGCTAGGTAGCCATGCAGGGGTTAGCATCCTATTTTAAATTAATCCAAACTTAGAGGGAATTGAGATTCTATTAAGGTTGTTTACTGAGAAAGGCAAGAAAGAAAGAAGAAATCGTGGGGGTAGAAACAGAGGAAATAGAGACTTTCAGCCCCAGAATTTTTACCATGTGAATGTATTACAGTAACGAAATCTATGCGAAAAAACTATGCATTGTTTAAGTATACATACAAATATTGGAAGTCAGTACTGGCTACGTTCCAGTAATTTCTTAAGCAGAAAAGTGGATACAGGGATCGTTTTATAAATGCATATTTTATACGTGTGAGTTTTAGCTTTTGTAAAAAATTGTGGAATATAACATACATATAAAAGAAGAATATAGAATATAAATGTATGGTATAAAAAATAATTGTCAAACACCTGAATAAACATCACTCAGGCCAAGAAAAAGAATACCGCTAGCATTCCAGAAGCCCCACGTGCCCTTCCTGACATTCCCCTCCCCACTCCAAACTCCTTCCTAAAACGGCAACGCTCACTTCCTTCTTTTCTCCTTCAGTTACTTTTATTTACGCCTTTGTATGCATCTGAAATGTTTTACAAAAATCTTTTCAAAGGAAGGTTAGTGCAGTGCGAAGAGCTCAGGCTTCAGAGTCAGAAACCAAGTTGTAAATCCAGCCCTGCTGCTCACTAGCTGTGTGACCTCTGGCGAGTCATTTCCCCTCCTCCAGGCCTTTTCCTCATCTGTATAAGCAGAGCAAATGCCCACACTTCCCAGGATTGTTGTAAGGATTCAAATCACAAACTGCACATTTATTCAACAAGTTTATTGGGACCTCTTGGGACCTGAGCCCTGTAGAAAACAGAGATGAATCAAACCCAGTCTTCACTCTCAAGAAGCTCACAGTTTGCAAATAGGTAACTACAAAAACAACACAGCCAGTAAATGCTTTGAAACAGGGAGGGACCTAAGAAGGATGTAGTGTTTATAAATCTGGAATCAAAAACTAACCGCACAGGGAGGTAGGAGGGTATTTTAGCCTCCCACGCAGAGATGAGCCTGGGACCATCTAGAAAGGCTCTTGCCACAGACACAGCCACATCCCCATGGGTCTCTGGAGTTCACTGCAGGCTGGCCCACTGCAGGGAGGTGTAGACCACCTTACCATCAGGCTGCGGAGAACAGAGGAGCAGCGTCTTTCTGACACTGGTTCCGAGGCGGCCGGCAGAAACCAGGTCCTGGAGTGGGATAGGGTCCCCAGGAGCCCAGCACTGAGCAATGTAGTGGGCATGGAAACGGAGCGGGTCACCTGGGTGAGGAAGAGAGGCATGTAGCAGTTTTCAATGGCAGAGGGCTGGAAAACATTGCAATATCCACAGGGGAGTAGAGGGATCATGTTAGCAATCACTACGAATATTTTAAAACAGATACGCTTGGACCCAGAAATTCCTCCTCTTGGAATTTTTCTCTTATAAGTGTAAGTATAGCAGCTCTAATATACCTATAAATCACTTTGTTATCATTTACAATTGCTAAGAAGTGGAAACAACCAAACCATGGACTGGTTAAATTCATGTATACCCGTAAGACTGAAAATTATACAACTGTTAAGATTAAAAGTCATCACACATGGAGAGCATAATCTTCTTTTGTAAAAAAACAAGTAATTGAATATATTGTCATGTCCTAAGAACTAGAACCACAAAGTCAGTCAAAGCCATGAACTCAAAAGGATATCATGTAAATATCCCATGAGAAGTGACTCTAACAGACTAAAAGTAAGAAAAGAATTTACAATAGGATGAAGTAATAAATAGATGGGATAAGGGAATCCACAAAATTTTTCTGAAAAGGGCAGTAAATATTTTCAGTTTTGTTAGCCATACTGCAAATATTCAACTCTGCCACTGCAGCCCAATAGCAGCCACAGACCATATGTAAACAAATGGACAGGGCTGTGTTCCAATAAAACTTTATTAAAAAAAAAAATTTGGTGGGCCGGATTTTATCTGGCTGTAGTTTGCCCCTGGATTAGATGAAATCTGATCAAGCAGAGCAGGAACCTGAATGGGGCACTATACAGAAGATTAAATAATAGGTAATGCAAATCTGAAAGAGCAAGGCTTGAGATAAAACAAGGCCCAGCCTGGCAGCTGGGTTTCCAGCCAGAACCTAGCCAGGTGCCAGGCACCTCTCTGGTTGTTACACCTGGGCCAAAATAGTTTTTCTTTTTTTTCTTTTGGTGAGGAAGATTAGCCCTGAACTGACATCCATTGCTAATCCTTCTCTTTTTGCTGAGGAATATTGGCCCTGAGCTAACATCTGTGCCCATCTTCCTCTATTTTATATGTGGGATGCTGCTACAGCATGGCTTGATAAGTGGTACGTAGGTCCGTACCTGGGATCTGAACTTGCAAACCCCAGGCCGGCAAAGCAGAGCATGTGAACTTAACCACTATGCCACTGGGCCAGCCCCCAAAATTGTTTTCTTGGAGGCTTATTACCTTTAACCTCAGGAAGATTTAGAATTAGACTTAGAAATTCTTGAATATAATCTTCAGGCAATGAGGGAGAATTCTACGTATATCTGATATATTGAGTATTTATTGTTTTAGAAACATGGACCTATTAGAACTAACCACCTTGTGGTGGTTCAGTTTCAAATTGGTAATTGAGTAACTGATTGATTTAAACTTATTTTAACCTGAAGTTTTAGTAAGTCTATTAACAGTGTCAGAACATATAAACTTAGAACTCACCCCATTTATAATCTATTAGATTTAAGCTATTGACAAGTTCCATAACTGGAAAACTACAAAACTTAAAAAGGAAAATAAATATATTAAAATTTAAAATGCAGCTTATAATATTGAAAACTATTTTAACTCCTTTTGCAAATGGGATCAAACATGAACTAATGGTCCACTTAAAATCTGCTAGATTAGAATAAATTAAGATCTATAAATTGAACTGAAAGCTTAGAAAGGAACTAGATATTAGCATTTGTATGTTTAGCAAATTGAACATTCATTTTCAGAACCAAAATAAATTTTGTTTTACCTACAAAAATCACCAAAAAAATAGTAGCAAAGTAATTAAACCATGGTTATCTGTGGAGAATGGGTTCCCAGCTCCTAAATCTGTCACTTAGTTATTAAGCTTTTAGTCTGAGAAAAGATTAAGGCTCTCAGCTCATCTGCTTAAGAGTTAGTGGACAGTCTCCAATCACTCAGATCTGACTACTTAGCAGGTAGTTCTTTTTTTTTGAGGAAGATTGGCCCTGCGCTAACATCTGTTGCCAATCTTCCTCTTTTTCTTTTTTCTCCCCAAAGCTCCACTACTAGTTGTATATCATAGTTGTAGAGTTGTAGCTCTTTTTTTGTGTGTGTGGGGAAGATCAGCTCTGAGCCAACATCCATGCCAAGCCTCTTCTTTTTGCTAAGGAAGACTGGCCCTGGGCTAACATCCATGCCCATCTTCCTCTACTTTATATGGGACACCACCACAGCATGGCCTGACAAGTGATGCATCGGCGCGCCTGGGACCTGAACCCGGGCCGCTAGCAGCGGAGCACATGCACTTAACCACTATGCCACGGGGCCAGCCCCAGAGTTGTAGCTCTTCTATGTGGGACACCGCCTCAGCACAACTTGATGAGCAGTGAGTAGGTCCGCGCCCAGGATCTGAACCAGCGAACCCCAGGCCACCAAAGCCGAACATGAGAACTTAACTGCTACACCACTGGGCCAACCCAGGTAGTTCTATCTTTCCACGTTTTTAGAGGAAACAAAAAGGGTGATTTTCTGCAGACTTTTTTTAACCTTTTAGTTACACAATAAAGACACCCTTACTACAAATTCAAAAATTAACTGATTCATGAAAAGTCCCCTTTAGGGCTGGCCCAGTGGCTTAGCGGTTAAGTGCGTGCGCTCGCTGCTGGAGGCCCAGGTTCGGATCCCGGGTGTGCACCGACGTACTGCTTCTCCGGCCATGCTGAGGCTGCGTCCCACATGCAGCAACTAGAAGGATGTGCAACTATGACGTACAACTATCTATTGGGGCTTTGGGGGAAAAAATAAAAAATAATAAAAATAAAATTAAAAAGTCCCCTTTACCTATACCTGATGCAAATTTCCTCCCAGAGGTAACCATTGTAGTTGGGCTGGAGTACACCCTTTTACACTTTTTTCTATTGCTTGATAGGATTCTCTCGGTCTACTTAGTACTTCACTTTATTTTAAGTTCTTTCACCAGAGCCACAATTTTTAAGGCTACTTAAATAATGCGTACTGCAAACAACATATAACATGATTTACTTTTTACTATATGGTTCCTACAAGCTGTTCTTTTTTCCCCCCTAATCATTTTTTCATAAATGTACCTGGACCTACAACAATCTGACAACTAATGCTGTTTCACTGACAATTAACAGTGATGTTTAATCACTAATCTATTAATAATCATTCTGGTTGTTTTCTACTTTTTAATACTGTAAAAAAACCCTGCAATGAATATTTTTGTTTTGTTTTTTATTTGCAGGGGAAGATTCACCCTAAGCTAACATCCGTTGCCAACCTTGCTCCTTTCTTCTTCCTTTCCTCCCCCCACCCCGCAAAGCCCCAGCACATAGTTGTATACAGTTGAACTTACAGTTGTAAGTTCTTCTGGTTCTTCTATGTGAGCCGCTGCCACAGCATGGCTACTGACAGAGGAGAGGTGTGGTTCCACACCCAGGAACTGAACTCCGGGCTGTCAAAGCTCAGCATGTCAAACTTTAACCACTGGGCCATCAGGGCTGGCTCTGAATAGTTTTTGTATGTTTTGTGCACATATCAAAGTATTCCCGGGCCGGCCCCGTGGCTTAGCAGTTAAGTGCGCGTGCTCCGCTGCTGGCGGTGCAGGTTCGGATCCCGGGCGTGCACCGACGCACCGCTTCTCCGGCCATGCTGAGGCCGTGTCCCACATACAGCAACTAGAAGGATGTGCAACTATGACATACAACTATCTATTGAGGCTTTGGGGGAAAAAATAAATAAAATTATTAAAAAAAAAAAACAAAAAAGCAAAGTATTCCTAAGTGGAACTTCCGGATGAAAGGAAGTGTTTAATAAAATTTACTACACTGGGGGCCGGCCCGGTAGCATAGTGGTTAAGTGCGCGTGCTCCACAGGCTCAGATCCTGGGCATGCACCGACACACCACTTGTCAGGCCATGCTGTGGTGGCATCCCATATAAAGTGGAGGAAGATGGGCATGGACGTCAGCCCAAGGCCAATCTTCCTTGGTAAAAAGAAGAGGATTGGCATCAGATGTTAGCTCAGGGCTGATCTTGCTCACAAATAAAATAAAATAAAATAAAAATTTACTAAACTGCCCTCCAAATGAGCTTAGGTTCCCAAGTGTTTCCCATCCTTCCATGGGTTTCAGAGGCTGAGAAAAATGAGACAAAAAGGAAAAATGCAGAATGTGGTGGGATTGTGAAGGAGCAGCAACCAGAGGTGCCAACCCAAACTCACCAGGATAGACCAGGAAGTCGCCCCCGAACTTGCCAGCAGCACTGAGAAAGAAGCCTCTCTCCCACAGGTCTCGGTAGATGCTGTAGCGAAGCTCATGCGCAGGACGGCCAGCATGGGGCCAGTCTTTCGACTGGACACGCCAGTCCAGAGGCCTGGCCTTGATGGGTCGAGGCCTAGCAGTGGCCAGCTGGACGAGCAGAGCGGACCTGGGCAAGGGGGCCACTCCATTTGAAGGCCCTGGTTGGGGAGAGGAGGAGCCTGGGGGAGGTGAATCCAAGACAGTCTGGTGAATCCAAGTGGCAAAGTCTTTCCATCCCCAGGGGAGACCCAGGCCCTAGATTCCCAGCCAAAATTCCGAAAAGATGTTTTCCCTCCTTCCCCCACTCCTGGACTCTAACTCCCACCTTCACCTGCTTCCTCGTGGTCTCCAGAAGCCTGGCTAGCGCTGGCGTCGTTCTCTCCGGCAGCTGGGTTCCCACTGGCCTCCTGACTCTCGCTCGTCCCTGAATCCTGTTCCAGCTTCTGCTTCTTCGCAGCCTGGCCCTCTGCAATCTTCTCGAGGAGCTCCTGACGACGGGTCTCACGGGCTTCAGCTGCCAGGGCGCTTTGCTCCTGGAAGCCCTGCTCTTGCTGGCGCTTGAAGGATGCCAGAGTCTGAGAAGTAAACTTAGCTGGAATCTCAAGATGCAGGCGTGCCCTTCCTTAGGAAGCCAGGAATCCTGACTCCCCGGCCCCTCCCAACTCCAGGGCCCCCGCCCCGGGATCCCAGCCTCCTGCTCACATTATTCCAGAATCCAGGACTCCCAGACCCCTCCCACCGCAGGGCCCGGGAGTCCGGGCCTCCAGCTTCTCTTCCGCAGGCCCAGGGAGTTCGCGCCCCCAGCCCGCCCTCTTACCAGGCTGTGTTGGCGGGGATCCGGGCGCGGGGCGCTAACCAGGGTCACGGCGCCGATCTCAGCCAGGAGCCGCGCCTCTTCGGGCATCAGCAGCAGCGGGAGGCCCAGGCGCGAGTTCTGGCGGGGCCCGCGCGGCAGGGCGCCCACCGTGCGGCCCCCCACGCCCAGGCGCTCCCGCAGCGCCTGCACCGCCTCGGCCCCCCACACCAGGGAGCGGCCGTTCGCCACCTCCACCACCAGCATCCTCCTGCAGGGGCCGGGGGACACAGCGGTCACCGACACACCCGCCCGCGGCGCACTCGCCACCTCCGGGGTCTCCGCGAGGCCCCGCCGCCGGGCCTCAGGGGGCGGAGCCTCGCCCCGGGCCGCGGTCAGCCACCTGCCGAGCCGAAGGGCCAGGCCCCGCCCCCTGAGCGCCGGGCTCCGCCCCCGGGCAGTCCCGCCAGGCCCCGGGGCAGCCGGAGACGAGGCCCCGCCCCTCGCCGAGCCGTCGGGGCTCCGCTCGGCTCGGCCCTTCGGTCAGCATTCGGGTCTGGGCCAATACTGCCATCTCCGCAGAGAAAAGCCTCCCCCAGCGAGGGGCCACGCCCCCCTCGAAAGGTCTACTTTGGCACCGCCCCTCGCCAAGTGGCCGTCTCCCTTCGGTGTTCCCGTGAGGTGTCGGGACCGCCGGAGGCCAATGCTCAGCCGAAGCCACGCCCACTACGGGTTGCTCCGGACTTTGGTCCTCCCTTTCCGAACCACCGAGGTTCGGCCTCAGGGCCTTCTCGCTCGGAGTCGGACTCGCACGGTACGAATCCCCGTCCGGGCCGAGCGAGAGTGGTTCGGGCGTTCGGACGTCCGCGGCTCGGCCGAATCCGGAGCCCCGTCGCCTTCCGAACATCAGCGGTTTGGCGTTCGGGAGCTCTCGGCTCACCCGAATGCAGAGCCCCGCCCCCTCCCGGATGTAAGCGGTTCGGCGTTCGGGAGCTCTCGGCTCACCCGAATGCAGATCCCCGCCCCCTCCCGAACGTAAGCGGTTCGGCGTTCGGGAGCTTTCGGCTCAGCCGAATGCACAGCCCCGCCCTCTCCCGAACGTAAGTGGTTCGGCGTTCGGCCGTCATCGGCTCCCGTCATCCCGCAGCCTAAGGCCCGCCCCCTCGGGCCGCAAGCGCTCCCCCATTGGGGAGTTCCTGCCCCACGACCGAACCCCGCAGCTGGAGCCCCGCCCCCTGAGCAACCGCCGTCCGTTGTCCGCTCGGGGGGGCTCACCCCGCTCGTGAGCGCTCGGTCCGCCTCCTCGCTTCCCTTCAGAATGCCGCACCGTCCTCTGATAGAACCAGCTAGTCACCTCGGAAACAGCAACTCGCAGCCCCGGCGGAGCCACCCCCTACGTAGCGCGCCACGCGCTGCTTCCTCCACCCCCCGCCATGCCGACCCCCTGCGTCAATTTCGTCATGGCGCCACCTCAGCGAAGCGGGAAGTCTAGGATCCGCCCCGCAGGGCCGTAGCCCCGCCTTCCCCCAGGGTGGAATACCTTCGCCCCGCCCCCCGAAACGCACCTACCTCCGCCTATTCGGTTCAGCGACTTGGGAATGGGAAGCTGCTTACCCTGGCCTCGCCCCTTTGGCTGACGTAACCCGGGGCCACGCCCTTTAAACAGGTAGGGCGCTGTTTGCCCCGCCCCTTTGGAACGCCTGGGATCACCGCCTCTTTGGTGTTGCTTAAGTCGGTGGCCCCGCCTCCCTCCTAAACACGAGACTCTGCCTAACAGCGGACCAGGGTCACTTGTACCGGACTGTCTCCGAAAGAAATCGAAGCTATGGCCCCGCCCACTTCCTGCCGAAGCTCTGGGCCCCGCCTGCTTCCGAACACAGACTTTTAGTACTCGACTATCTCCGAAGCTTGTGGCCCCGCCTCCAAACGGCCACCCGACTCTGCCCGAAGGAGCCCGAAGCGGAGGCCCCGCCTCTTTCCGAACACTGAGCTCCAGGCCCCGCCTCCCTCCCGGGTCTCGTCGCGTTCCCTTGGAGCCCGAAGCTCTGGCCCCTCCTCTTTCCGAGCCCGAAGCCCCGCCCATTTACGTGCTCGCGGCTCGCAGATCCCGGTTCCTGGTGCGGCGGCGGACTCGTGCTCCCGGCGCCGGTCCTGGCTGTGTTACCGCTCGACCCGGAGCCCGGCAAGCGGCCCCGCGCCCGGCCACGGACCGCGCAGCCCGGCCGGCCCCGAGAGAGCCGGGGGCGTGCTGGTCGGGGAGGCGTGGCTGGACCCGGGGTGGACCGCGGGTCAGGACAGCTCGGTCGCCTCCTGACCGGCGCGCGCCCAGGTGGGCCCGGGAGTGGGGCCCGGAGACGAGGTGGGGTGGCTGCAGATCGGCAGACTGACGGGTGCGGGGCGGCGCCGGGAGCGCGGCTGAGCTCGGGGGTGGCGTAACCGCCTGTGGCTTTGCGGGGGTGGATGTGACCCGCGCGGGGTGCGTGCGGCCGGAGCGGGGCTGGGGAGGGGACCCGAGAAGACCCGGCTGGGGGCCTGCTCTCCGGGGTTTAGGCCGGAGAAGGGTCCGGAGCTCCGAAAGAGGGGGAGGCTGGAGGCCTGGGCTCCTCTGAGTGCTCTCGAAGACGGGCTGCGAGTCTGGAGGTCTGGGGTCCTGGATCCTCGAGGGAGGAGGAGGCTGGAATCCTGGGCTCTCAAAGGGAAGGGCCCGGGAGAAGGCTTGTTTCTGGGTTCTCACTAGAGCGATGTCTAGATACCAGGGTTCTCACTGCGGGGGAAGGGTACCTTTGATTTCTGCATCCACAAAGAGGGGGGCTGGATTCCTGGATCCTCGAAGGAGGAGGGGGCTGGGAGATCTGGATTCCTGGGTTCTCAGAAGAGAGGGGTTGGAGGTGAATTCCTCTATCCTCGAAGGAGGAAGGGCCTGGAGGTCCGGATTCCTATGTCCTCAGAGGAGAGGAGCTGAGGGTAGAACTGCATGATTCTCCACAACTGGGGATTAAGGGGGTGGGTTCCTGAATCCTCGAAGGGGGAGGGGCTGGGGGCCCAGACTCCTGGGTTCTCAGGACGAACCTCCGCCCCTCCCCCAGACCATGTCGCCTGAAGAATGGACGTATCTAGTGGTCCTTCTTATCTCCATCCCCATTGGTTTCCTCTTTAAGAAAGCTGGTGAGTCAGGTTCTCTCCCCAGTGCAAAATAAAGGTGGGGGGGACCCCTGGAAAGTTCCAGGCTTATGCTCTTCCTTCTCCCTGCAGGACCTGGGCTGAAGAGATGGGGGGCAGCAGCTGTGGGCCTGGGGCTCACCTTGTTCACCTGTGGCCCCCACACTTTGCATTCTCTGATCACCATTCTTGGGACCTGGGCGCTCATTCAGGCCCAGCCCTGGTAAGGTGGTGGGAGGGGAGGAGAGAGAGAACAGAGATGGAGGAGGAAGCAACCTGTTTCCTCTTTGGGTCTTCCGTTTATGCCTCAGTTTCTGGATGTCTCTTGTTTATCTGAATTTTCTGTGTCATTTGGTCTGTTTTTCTTCCTCACTTGCCTTTTTCTGGGTCTTGTCCCTTTGTGTTTGTCCCAGTCCTTTACATCCATGCCATGGATTCAGGAGAGAGGACATTACTTGTTGCTGGCCCTGTCACCATTCATATTCATAGTCTCTCTTTCTCTCTCCCTGCCTGCCAGAAAATACAGAGGATTGAAGGGTTTTCACCCTGAAGCTACTCATAACCCCTTCTCATTCTCTTCTCTGTTGCTGTGCATCTTCTGCTGTTCTAATCATGCTCATCGCCCCAGCCCCACCTCCCCGCAACCTGTATTTTCTGTCTCTGGTGGGGAGGTGGGGGAGGATTTTGTAGCTGGAATCTGGGGGAGGTGGAGGCGAAGTCCCTGTGCCCAACACAGCCTGCCTCCTGCCTTTGCCCCAGCTCCTGCCACGCCCTGGCCCTAGCCTGGACCTTCTCCTACCTCCTGTTCTTCCGTGCGCTCAGCCTACTGGGCCTGCCCACTCCCACGCCCTTCACCAATGCCGTCCAGCTGCTGCTGACACTGAAGGTCAGACTACCCTCCAGACCTCCTTTTGCACCAGTTAACCTCCCCAACTTCACCTCCTCGCAGCCACTTCCATGGGGAGCTGAGGAGGTGGGGATTTTATCTCCCACACCCTGGGGTAGGACTTCCCCTCTCTGCCTCTCCCTGGGGTAAAGAAGTATCCTGAGTTATGTAACCGTGGGTGCCATCTGGTGTTTGAGGTGTGCCAGAGGCTAAGTGCTTATCAACATGCTCGCCTTGCATCTTTGTAGCAAGACATTTAGCAAAGGAAGAAAACCAGCTTGGGGAGAAGGCGCTTTTCGAAGGGCACGAAACCAGGACACCCACGTCTGGCTCTAGATCACCTGGGAAGACGGGTGAAAACAGATTCCCAGACCGAAAAGTCACGAGTTCCTACTATGTGCTGGGCTCTGGTGACATATCAATGAACAGAACACTCATGCGAGATAGTGAACCAGGTCTCTTTAGGATGGGAGTTCAAGGGTTGGCAGGAGTTAGTTAGCTAAGAGAAGAGTTGGAGGAAGAGCCTTTCAGGATGTAGGGACCAGCGTGTGTAGAAGGGAGCAGGCTGAGTTCCATCAACTGTGTGCCAGCGACGTGGACTCTTTATCAAGACCAGGAAGAAGGGGAGCAGGGGCCACACCACGCAGGGTCTTATTGGCCAAGGTGAGGAGTTCAGACTTCTTCCAGTGGGGGCCCAAGATCCACTGGAAGAGGTTTTTTGGTTTCTTGCCAGAGATGTAATGTGACCAGAAGTACATGTTTAAAAATACTCACTCTGGATTCTGCGAGGAGAAATGCAGTAGAAAAGGCAAGATGGGATGAGGTAGGATTCCTTTATCAAAATCCAGGTGACAAACAATGGCGGCTTCATGCAGGCTGTTGCGTAGGTCAGAGTCCCAACAGGAAATATCACATTTAGGATAATTTGAGGAGCTTTTTTCTTTACGATGATGTGGGCAGGATGTGGAGGAGCCAGAAGGGACAGTGCAGGAATCCTGGACCAGCAGCAGGGAAGCTGGTACCAACCCTGGGCCCAAGGGGATGAGAGGAGGGGCAGGTAGTGGAACCCAGAAGGAAAAAGAGTCGTGTAGAGCCACTGGCCTTGAGAAGACACATCTAGGGTCATGGTGAGCCCGAGGGGATCTTGCAAGGGAGTCACTCTCCTGCCTTCCTCCCTCTCTGCCTGGGGCTCTCTCTTGTAGGGTTGGCATTGGTCTGTGCCGAGAAGGGTAGAGAGTAGATCTGGAGGGGCAGGCCGAACATATTCAGCCCAGTGGTGGAGGCACAACAAAAGAGACAGACTTGAGAGACTTAAGGGATTAGATCCGGGCATTGAGGAAGGTTTCTGGCCTGAGCAATTAATTGGATGGTGGTGGCTTTTCCTGAGGGGAGGGACTGAAAGAGGAGCCAGTTCAGGGAGTGGATAATACTGAGTTCCACTTTGCATGTGTTAGATTTGAGGTGCCCGGTAGACATCCGAGTATTAATGAGAAGGCAACTTGATTGAATAGGTTTGGGGCTTGGGGAAGAAGTCTAGCTCGGGCGGTAGAGTTTGGGAGTCATGACAGTGGGTGGTATCTATAGCCACAGACTGCAGGAGAGCACAGAAAGAAGATGGGAGGGCCCAGGACTGAGCCCTGGGGAACACCCACCAGCTAGAGGCATTAAGAAGCTGCAACTCACGACTAAATGCCCAGAGCTGCCCATGGAGTACAACCTCAGCTCCCAGCTGCACGCCCCTGCAGCCCTTGAGTGCCGAGAGGGGTAGCGTAAGGGAGAAGGGTGTGAGGAAGGCTCCGGGCTCTGACCTGTCCCCCGCCCCTGCCCCTTCCTCCCAGCTGGTGAGTCTGGCCAGTGAAGTACAGGACCTGCACCTGGCCCAGAGGAAGGAAATGGCCTCTGGCTTCAGCAAGGGGCCCAGCCTGGGGCTGCTGCCTGACGTTCCCTCTCTGATGGAGACACTCAGCTACAGCTACTGCTACGTGGGAATCATGACAGGTGCGTGCCCCTGCCTCTCCACATCTCTCACCCTCTGTCTCCACTCTCCCCCCAGGTGTGTGCCTGTTCTGTGTCCCCACCCTTCATTCCAGCATCTGCTGCTCTGAGGGTGAGCGTCTCTGCCCAGGTCTCTGTCTGACTGTCCACTGGGCCCAGGGTTCCTCCAGAGAGGACACAGACTATTCCCAGCCCAAATGATTTCTTGTAGCTTACTGGGCGCAGACAGGAGATAAAGGAGAAAAGTCTGTAATCTCTATGTTCCTGCCACCCAGGGAACAAACATTCACATCTCATGATCCTATTTTAGTCTCAGAAAATATTTCTTGAGCCAGCCCTGATGGCCTAGTGGTTAAAGTTCGGTGTGTTCCACTTCGGCGGCCCAGGTTTGGTTCCAGGGCGTGGAATCACACCACTCGTCTGTCAGTAGCCATGCTGTGGCAGCAGCTTACATAGAACTAGAAGGACTTACAACTAGAAACATACAACTATGTACTGTGGCTTTGGGGAGGAAAAAAAAGAAAGAGGAAGATTGGCAACAGATGTTAGCTCAGGGCAAATCTTTCTCAGCAAAAAAAAAGAAAAAATATTTCTCATTAATGTTGACCTCATGGAAGGTTTTCTTCTCTTTTCTTTTCTTTTGCTGAGGAAGATTTGGCCTGAGCTAACATCTGTGCCAATCTTCCTCTATTTTGTATGTGGGTCGCGGCCACAGCATGGCTGCCACAAGTGGTGTAGGTCCGCGCCCTGGAACTGAACCCTGGCCGCTGAAGCAGAGCGCACCGAACTTAACCACTAGACCACAGGACCGGTCCCAGGTTTTCTTTTTTATAACGATTTTATAGAGCTGTAATTGACATAGTCACCCACTTATAACCACGTCCAATTTGCTGGTTTTTAGTATATTCACAGAGTTGTGCTACCATTGCCACCATATAGCTGTAGAGCAATTTCATCACCTCAAGAAGAACCCTGTACCCTTTAGCCATCATCCCCCAAACCTCCGTCCTCCCCTAGTCCCAGGCAACCCCTAAGTGACTTTCTATCTCTATGGATTTACCTATTCTGAACATCTATAAATGGAATCATACGCTGTGTAGTCTTTTGTAACATAGACAGCTTTGAACCCCTGTCACTTCTGTTAATCCCCACTGCTCCCTCGCTAGGCCAGGCCATCATTGTATCTTATCTAAAGTGCCAACTGTCTGCTGTTTTCCATTATTGTCCTCCAGCAGGCCCCTCCCCACTCAGCAGCCGGAGGGGTTTTGTGAAAAGGTGAATGGTATTCCAGCACTTTCCTGTTGGAAAAGCCTACAGGGGTTTCCTAGCACTGAGAACAAAACCCAGAGTCATCCTGGGCTCCCCTGGGGATCTGCCCCGACACCCTCCGATTTCTCCTCACACCATTCTCTTCCTGTCCACATGCACTGCTCCGCTTCCCGGGACTCGTTGATGTCGAGGTCACCCCCATCCCTTGGGGTCTGGTCTCACTCTCCATCTGTCTTAGCATCTCAATACCCCTTATCCTCTTAGGTCTCTCTCTATAATTGTCCCTCTTTCTTTCTCTCTGAATCCCTTGTTTTCCTCTCTGGTTCCTTGTCCCTTCCTCCAGGGTTTCATACCCCCACTCCAGTCTCTGCTTCTCTCTCTTTCTCTCCCCCCACTTCCTGTCTCCCTCGCCCCACCTCAGCTCCTGAATCTCTGGCCCCTCTGCTCCCCCAGACTTGAGCTCTGCCCCTGGCCCGTCTGTGCCAGTCTCTGACCAGCTTCCCCTCCTCCCTCCCGCCACAGGCCCGTTCTTCCGCTACCGCACGTACCTGGACTGGCTGGAGCAGCCCTTCCCCGGGGCCGTGCCCAGCCTGCGGCCCCTGCTGCGCCGCGCCTGGCCGGCCCCGCTCTTCGGGCTGCTCTTTCTGCTGTCCTCGCACCTCTTCCCGCTGGAGGCCGTGCGCGAGGACGCCTTCTACGCCCGCCCGCTGCCCGCCCGCCTCTTCTACATGATCCCCGTCTTCTTCGCCTTCCGCATGCGCTTCTACGTGGCCTGGATTGCTGCCGAGTGCGGCTGCATTGCCGCCGGCTTCGGGGCCTACCCCGTGGCTGCCAAAGCCCGGGCCGGGGGCGGCCCCACTCTCCAATGCCCACCCCCCAGCAGGTCAGGCGGCGGGAGGGAGGTGTCCCAAGACCCGGCAAGCCCCATCACCACGGGCTGGCCCTGCCCCTAGCAGGGAGGATAGCGGGGAGCAGGGGGCAGATCCACCACCTGTTGTTGGCACAGTGTTACCCATGGCCACCATAGCCGGCCTTCCTCTGTCCTAGGGAAACAGCACTCATGATACCTACCAATGGCCCCTTGTTGCTAGGCTTGTCACCCCTTGGGATGGCAAATTGCTCTCTGTTGCTAGGAAAAGGAAGGTGGTATCTTAGCAACTACATGTCACCCCTCTGTTGCTGTGGAAGTGTCACCCCAATAACCCAATTGTTCCTTGTTGCTCGAGGTGCCATTGGTGGGCAGTGACGGTTGCCCTTTGTTGCTAGAGAAACGGTTCCCTAGCAACTGGACTGCCTCTATTTGCTAGGGAAGCAGGTTCCCTAGCAACCATGGTCCACTCCTTCCTGCCAGAAGGCTTGCTCTTTGTTGGTATGGAAATGGCACCCCCTAAACTGCCCCTTTGTTGCTAGGAGCCAGCACCCCCCCCCATAGGATGTCATCACATAACAGCCTGTAGTTGTCCTCTGTTTCTAAGGAAATGACATCCCTCACCATGCTGTCCTCTTTCAGAGGGGACACCCTTCCTAGCAACCACAGGTCAACTTCCTACTGTTGCTAAGGAAGCAGAGTCCCTTGGTAACTATGGATTGACCTTGTTGCTAGTGATGCTACCCACCAGCTCTTTAATTGCTAGGTAAGTCACACTGTTAATAACTAGGGACTCTCTTGTTGCTAACGAAGTATTGATCCTGTGTTGCCCCTTGCAACCAGAAATGGACTGCTCCTCTGTTCCCCGCAACCATAGTAGGGCTTCTTCGTGGGGCTGGGACTGGGGGAGCAGCCCTTCCATGGAAATTATGAACCACTCCTCCTTGGTAGAGTTGGGCCATCCTTGAGTCGTCACACACTGCCATTCCATTGTGGGGGAAGGGGCACCCCTATGCAAATTGATTGCCACTGCCTTGGTAACCATGGGCAGACCTCCAGTTGCTACAGAGGGCGTCCCCCAGAAAATGTCAAGCAGAAATTGAAGGCTTTCTAAACCTGCTGGGCCCCACTCCTAGTGGACGGCTCCCCTCCCATTATCAGAAGCCACCAAGGGTTTAGGTGGGCCAAGGATGTTCCCTCCTGCTTGGCACCAGTGACCCGGGAACCACTATATTGCTGGAGATGACACTTCTTGAACAATCCTAAGGACCAATAGCAAAGAGAGACCCTTTCCAGAAGCTTTTCTAAGCATCCTTGGCCTTGTTGCTAAGGAATGCCATTTTCCTAGCAGCAGAGACCATCCAGGTATCACATGGGCCTAGAACATCTCCCTGGCAACCACAGACCACCTCGTTGTTAGGGATGTTACTTCCCTAGCAACCACAGTGTCTGACGACTTGGAAAGGACTACACTTGGAGGCTTCTCTGAGTTCGCTGAGCTTGGTTGCTAAGGAATGGCCCTTCCCTAGCCTTGGAGACAGTGAAGGGTCAGGTTGCTAAGGACGCGTAGCTTAGCAACCAAGGCCCTTGGAGGCTTTTCGTGGCTGTTGTGGACCCCGTTACCAAGAGGAGAACCCCACTGTTGGTGAACCTGTGTCCCCTGCCCCCTCCCTACTTTTCTCCCCAAAAAGGCTTCCTCTGGGCTACCCTCCCTTGTTGCCCTAGCAAATGCGACAGCCGGAGAGCTGTTGGCTGGCCACGATTCCCTCCTTAGCATCCGGGGCTGGGAGTAGCTGGTATCGGGAGGGGGCCTGGCTGAGTTGCATGTCTGTCCCCCACCCTCATCCTCCACCCCCCTCAGTCCGGAGAACGCGGCTTCCCTGGAATACGACTATGAGACCATCCGCAACATCGACTGCTATGGCACAGACTTCTGCGTGCGGGTGCGGGAGGGCATGCGGCACTGGAACAAGACGGTGCAGTGGTGGCTGGCGCAGTACATCTACAAGAGCGCGCCTGCCCACTCCTACGTCCTCAGGTGAGCCCCGCCCACCTCAGGCCGCATGTGCGGAACTACATCTCCCAGCAGCTCCTCCGGCGGCCTGCGGCTCTCGGCCAGGCGTCTGCCAGTGAGGATCACGGGAGTTGTAGTTTCTTGAACTTGTTGGGCTGCCGTTGATTTGCATTGCTCCGGGATAACTCGTTCCCCCTCTGTGAGCCTGTTTCTACTTCTGTAAAGTCAGCGTCATTCGACAGCAGCATTGTAGCGAATCCCTTGGACTCAGTAGCCAGACCTTCTGGAAGCTTGACCCTGCCAGCTGTGGAGAAGCCTTGAGGAGTTGGTTGATTTCTGTTTCCTCAGCTGTTAAGTTGGGGGGAATGCCGTTACCTGTTTCATAGGTTGATGTGAGGATTAAGCAAGCTAAAGTGTGAAATGTACTTAAGGTGAGGCCTGACAGGTGTGTGCTCACTGTATATTAGCTTTTATTCTTCACTCATAGGAGATTTCTTCATCTCCCATTTTAAAGATGCGACTGAGGCTCAGAGAGGTTAGGTAACCTGCCGAGTGTCCCTCAGCCTTCTTGGAGCCACCAGATGAGGCCAGGATACACGTTCTCGTAATGAAGCTGTTGATGGCTGCTCTGGAGCCAGACTTAGCTGGTGCATGATCGGATTTATGATCTACAGATCCACTCCGGCCTTGTGTGGGGAATGGAGTCAAGGTGCAGGGAGGGAGCAGGAGGTAAAGCAGGAAGCCAAATTCAGAAGCCTTTGGGGCTGGCCAGGTGGGAGATGATGGTGTCCTGGCATAGAGAACAGTGGATAGAAAGGGGATGGTTTGAGAGGTGGAGTCAGGGCTTGGCATGGACTGGATGTGGGACATGGGAAAGAGGAAATGAAGCATGATGCCCAGGTGATGGGTGTGAGTGACTGAGGGCATGACAGGGCTATTTCCCAAGAAGGCAGGAGGAAGTTTCCGGAGTGGGTAGGATGAGGAAGTGAGACTTTGGTTTAGTTTCACTAACTTTGAGGTGACTGTTAGACATCCAGGTGGGGTCATTGGATAGGCAGTTAATTATGTGATTCCGGCATGTAAGGAAAGGTCAGTGTAAGAAGTGGACACTTGAGCATCATTGGGTATAGATGATACTTAAAGTTCTGGGGCTGAGCATCAGGTTTGTGTCAGATGGTGCCAGGGGCTTCAGTGCGATGAAGGCAAGTATGACCACTGGGCTGAGTGTGATGGGAGGAAGTTTCCGGCCACCTTGACGGGAGTAGTTTGGAGGGCGGAAGTGAAAGCCATATCGGATCGGGTTCAAGAGAGAATGGAAGGGAAGAAGTGTCAAGGAGGTGCAAGACGATTCTTTGGAGAGTGTTCACTACACGGGGGCAGCAGAACGGGGAGAGAAGAGTAGGATGGAGGCAGAGCGGCTGGAGAAAGGGCCACACGTTCAGGTGTGCATGTGTCCTAATGTCCCCCCGCCCCCCTCCACCCCGCCCCATTGGGGAAAATTTCTCTTATCCTGCCAACCCAGAGAATTCTCTCTCCACCATAGGTAGAAAAGAAGGAAAACAGTTTTATTACTAAACGTGAAACCAGATTACGATGCATGTTGCACGTAACAGCTAATGAGGTTACCAAGACGGAAAGAAATCTCACCCTTTATAGACCATCTATCCCTTACGGTCCTTTTGCATAGCATGTTCTAGAGAGAAACCATAGCTTGTCCTCAAGGAAGAGGACTCCCCAGCACTGTTCGCTATGCATTCTCTCACATTCATCCCAAAGTCACCTGGGAATTGGGGTAGCCACCTACGCTGGCTAAGTGTCTTTATCTGAAGGAAGAACAAAACTCCTATCTCTATGACAAGTAGGTAGTGACAGCTGGGCCAAACCTAGGATAACCCCCACGTGGCAGGGAGACAGGGACGTTTACATTTCAAAGAGATGGCTCCCAGACCCTCGAGAAAAACATGCCTGCACCGTAATGCTTTCTAGAGGCTTATTTCGCCTTTTCAAAGATCTACGTCTATGTCCAAAGGACAGAGGAAAGATTCTCAAACACTAGGTTTTTCAAGGAAATGGCCTAAGAAAAGAGAGGGAGGAAAAGTTCTCTCCTTTTGGCAAAAGGGAAAATTGAAGGGTCCTTTCTGTGGACCCTTATGCCCTCAAGGATGGGGCAGTCAGCATCATTGATGCCGATGGGCAGGAAAGATGCCGCCCGACCCCCCACGCCACAATCCATGGCAGAGCCTGCTGTGATTTCTGTGTCCTCCAAGAAGTGGATCAGAGTCCGAAAGTGGGGGTCCTCAAGGGCTAGGGAATTCGATTTTGGGGTCCATAAGGAGAGAGGAGCATGGCTGGCGATGTCTGCATCTTCCCAAAGAGGAAGCAGCTAGGGGCTCAGGTTTCTGGGTCCTGAAGGAAAGGGGTGCTGGGAGAGGGTGAGCTGGGTTCCTGAAGACAGGAGTAGAGACTCCTGCGGGAGGAAGTGGGGACAGACTTCTGAAATCTTGGGTTCTTGGAGGAGGGTGGGACCCCGGTTACACAGGAGGGTGGAGGGCTGAGGATTCCTATTTCCCTCCAGGGCAGGGACCATTGACTTCCTGGTTCTTCAAGAATACGGGAGCTGGCTCTGGGTCTTGGAGAGGAGAGGAACAGGACTCCTGGGCCCCAGAATAAGGAAGGGCCACAGACTGGGGCGTAGGCGTCTTCATGAGCTGGGACATTGGTTCCCAAATGCTAGTTTGCATTAGAATCACCTGCAAGACTTGTTCCATTAAAGATTTCTTCTGCCCCCTACCCCCCTGACTTTCTGATACAGGAGGGGTAGGGTGGAGCTCAAGAATGGATGTTTTCTAACAAGTTCCCAGGTGATGCTGATGCTGGACCAGGGACACACTGAGAACCACTGGGCTCTCAAAGGAATTAGACTTCTTGGTCCTGAGGAGAAAAGGCCATGGAAGAGAAAACTTTTAATCCTTAAATGGGGAGAGGGCGGAGGGTTAGGGTTACTAGGGTCTACATGGGGGGCTGGGGGCTCCTGGGCCTGAGGGAGGAGGGGCTAGGGGTCCAGACTCCCAGGTCTGAGGGGAGTGGGCTGCGGTCTAGACCCCTGGGTCTGAGGGAGGAGGAGCTGGGGGCCTGGACCCCTGGGTCTGAGGGAGGAGAGTCTAGGGGCCTGGACCTCTGGGTCTGAGGGAGGAGGACCTGGGGGCCTGGACTCCCGGGTCTGAGGGAGGAGGAGGCTAGAGGCCTGGGCTCCTGGGTCCTGACTCCCAGTGTCTCCCCCAGGAGCGCCTGGACCATGCTGCTGAGCGCCTACTGGCACGGCCTCCACCCTGGCTACTACCTAAGCTTCCTGACCATCCCGCTGTGCCTGGCGGCTGAGGGCCAGTTGGAGTCGGCCCTGCGAGGGCGGCTCAGCCCCCAGGGCCAGAAGGTCTGGAACTGCGTGCACTGGTTCCTGAAGATGCGAGCCTACGACTACATGTGCATGGGCTTTGTGCTGCTCTCGCTGGGCGACACCCTCCGGTATTGGGCCTCTGTCTACTTCTGCATCCACGTCCTGGCCCTGGTGGCCCTGGGGCTGGGGCTGGCTTTGGGTGGGGGCAGCCCCAGCAGGAGGAAGAGGGCGTCCCAGGGCACCAGCCTTGCCCCAGAAAAGCTCCGGGAGGAGTAAGCTGCCACAGCACTCCCTCCCTCAAAAGCCACTAAGCTTTTGCCTAGGAATTCTGTGAACCAGGCTGCTGTCTCCTTTCCCAGAGAGTCTTTAATTTGGCCAGGGGCCTGGGGCGGATTCTGCTCCCCTAGCTCATGAAGCATGGCAGGGGGCTCTCCTGGCTTCCCTGCCCTCTGCGCCTTGAGGTCTGCAGAAGGTCAGTTTTCCCTCCTGTCAAATCAAGATGTCCGGACAAGAATCTCCCTTTGTCCCTGCCACAGCCTCCAGGTGTTCAGAGAGCTGTGCTTCCCCAAACAGCGGGGGCTGACGGGCGACCTGTTTTCCTGGGCAAATTCCCTTTGGATGTGCAGGGCGGGTGTAGGAGCTTCAGGGCAGGTTCTGGGAGTGGGGGACCTCTTCCTTGTGGCTTTCACTCTCTTTTGTCTCATCAAACCAGTGTTTCAGAGCTGGAAAGGAACAAAACCGTCTTGTTTCATAAAGGGGATACTGAGGCACAGGGGAGCAGCCCTTTGGACTGTGGTTCTTGCAGCTTCCATCTGAGCCACCTCAGGGTCCCAGCACACCTGTCACCCTCTTGTCATCCTTTGGCCTAAGACAGGGTCTGAATGTGTAAATCTCTCCCAATAAAGTGTTACACAAAGACTGTGTGTGAGTGTCTGTGGGTGATCATCGATGTGGGGGTTCTTCTGCCCCCGAGACCTGGTGTGAAGTGCTACTGTCCCCCTCCCGGAACCACATTGCCAGGAGGCCCGGCAACAGCCACCCTGACAGTTTCTGGGAAGTGCACAGTGTTCCCTCCGGGCCACCTGGCAGCCAGGTACAGCCCTGCCCCCGGCCCCTCCCTCACCTGGGCAGTCCCTGCCCAGCCGGCTGCTAGAGACGGAAACACAGCTGCGCCTGGGGCCATGGAGGGGAGCCTTATGTTGGAACCGGAGGCCTGGGGCTCCTCTGGGGCGTGGCCGGCACCTCGGGAGGCCAGAGCAGGTGAGAAAGCTAGGGGTGGTCAGGTCCAACCCCTCAGGCTGGCAGAAGTCTTGCGGGAGACGTGGCAGGGAGGCCTGGACTCTGGGCTCCGGGGGACAGGGCGAGGGGTTTTGATTTCTGGGTTTCTGGGGGAGAAAGCCAGGGACTCCTGGGTCCCGGGATGGAGTCTGGAGACCCAGGCTCAAGTCTTGGGAGGAGAGGGCCAGGGGCTGGGGCTCGGGTGTCTGAGGAACGGGAAGGGCCAGGGTCCAAAGATCCTGAAATAGAGAGACAAGGAAGTTGAACAGTGACCCAGACTCCTGGGTCTGAGGGAGGAGGGGCTGGGGGCCTGGACTCCCTGGTCTGAGGGAGGAGGGGCTGGGGGACTGGACTCCCGGGTCTGAGGGAGGAGGGGCTGGGGGCCTGGACTCCCTGGTCTGAGGGAGGAGAGGCTGGGGGTCTGGACCCCTGGTCTGTGGGAGGAGGGGGCTGGGGGCCTGGACTCCTGGGTCTGAGGGAGGAGAGGCTGGGGGTCTGGACCCCTGGTCTGTGGGAGGAGGGGGCTGGGGGCCTGAACTCTGGTCTGAGGGAGGAGGGGGCTGGGGGCCTGGACTCCTGGGTCCTCCCAGCCCCGTGTCCTCCTGCTGCAGGCCCGTCACTCTCCTCTGTGCTGAATGAGCTCCCCAGTACTGCTACTCTCCGGTACCGAGGCCCTGGGGTGCCGCCTTGGGGGGCACTGGAGGAGGATGATGAGGATGGAGAGAGGAGCATCCAGGCCTTGGCAGAAGCCGCCCAAAAGGAGCTGCAGGAACCTCACGCTTCCCGGGAACTGCCCTGGCCAATGCAAGCCAGACGGGCACACAGGTGAGGGCCCCACATCCTACTTTCCAGCCAAGTGTGGGCCATCCTTTCCCTTGTTGGGGCTCTGTCTACTTCTCATTGTCCTTCTGTCCTCCCTGCCTCCCTCAGGCCCCCATCTGTGTCTGTCTGTGTCTCTACTTTGTTTCCTCCCTGTCTGTCTCTACTTTTCTGACTCCAAGGAGTCCTGTCTTTCCGTGGCTCCAGACTTTTCTCTCTCACCCAGGTTCATGGTCTCTTTTCTCCCTCCAAACCCTGTCTCTACCCCTATTTCTCTTTGTGTGTCTGAAATCTGTTATTAGTTTTTTCCTCTTTGCTCTATGTCTTTCTCTGTCTCTCCTCCTCCTCTTCCAAGCCTATCACTCTTTTATTTCTGTCTTTCCTCTCTCCTTCTACATAATTTGCAGGGCCCGGTGAAAGATGAACATGCTGGGCCTCTTGCTCAACAATTATGCATTTCAAGATGGCAACAGCAGGGCCGGCCCCGTGGCTTAGCGGTTAAGTGCACGCGCTCTGCTGCTGGCGGCCCGGGTTCGGATCCCGGGCGTGCACCGACGCACCACTTCTCCGGCCATGCTGAGGTCGTGTCCCACATACAGCAACTAGAAGGATGTGCAGCTATGACATACAACTATCTACTGGGGCTTTGGGGGGAAAAATAAATAAATAAAATTATAAAAAAAAAAAAAAAGATGGCAACAGCAGAGCATTGGAGCAAGGGCAAGGCCCTTCTGAGAGCGGTGCCCTGTGTGTGACCCTTGTTTAGTTCTACAATTCTGGCACCAATTCTCATGTGTGTGTTGAGGGGGGGAGGCATCCCCCACACCACCAACCAAGTCTCTGACACCAGCTGGGGGGTGTCCTACAATTCACCTCAACTATCTACCTGGAGATAGCATCAGATCCCACAGGTTAAGGGCTCAGTTCCACAATACTCCCCTCCAGATGCCAATTGCAAGTTCAGGTGGTCACCTGTGCCTATGACCCACTGGCTATAATTTTTATTTATTTATTTATTTTCCCCCAAAGCCCCAGTAGATAGTTGTATGTCATAGCTGCACATCCTTCTAGTTGCTGTATATGGGACACGGCCTCAGCATGGCTGGAGAAGCGGTGCGTTGGTGCACACCCGGGGTCCGAACCCGGGCCGCCAGCAGCGGAGCACGTGCACTTAACCGCTAAGCCACGGGGCCGGCCCAGACCCACTGGCTATAAATCAGAGGTTCCCACGACCCCCTCCTTAGGTTAGATCAATTTGCTAGAGCAGCTCACAGAACTCAAAGAAACACTTTAGTTACTCGATTACTGGCTTATTATAAAAGGATATAACTCAGGAACAGCCAGTTGGAAGAGATGCATGGGCAAGGTATGAGGAAAGGGTGTGGAGCTTCTATGCCCTCTGTGCCCGCCACTCTCCCCGAATCTCCATGTGTTCACCAAACTAGAAACTCTCCGAACCCTGTCCTTTGGGGTTTTTGTGGAGGCTTCATTTCTAAGGCAGGATTGATTAAATCATTGGAAATGGGCAATTGATCCAACCTCCAGCCCCTGTCCCCTCCCCGGAGGTCAGGGGGCTGGGACTGAAAGTTCCAACCCTCTAAGCACATGGTTGGTTCCCCTGGCAACCAGCCCCCATACTTAGGTGCTTCCCAAAAGTCACCTCATCTACATAACAAGACACCTTAGTCCCTCTCAACTCTCCGGAAATTCCGAGGGTTTTAGGAGCTCTGTGCCAGGAACGGGGACAAAGACCAAATAAATATTTCTTATTACAAATCACAGTATTACACCTTCCTTCCTTTTTCCATTTCTTTTTTTCATTTTTATTTTATGATGATATTTGCCTACAGAAAAGTGCATGAAACATGATCTCCAGACTCAAAGTGTATTCCTATAGTGAGAGCCCGGGTAAACTTCTACAACTAGAGACACAACATCGCAGCTCCGCAGAAGCACCCCTCTCTCCCCACAGTAACTCCTTCCCAGACTTTTACGATCCTCACGCCTTCCTTGTCTTCCTAGCTTTGCCACCTGTGTCTGCATCCCTAAAGAGCCAACTTTCCGTGTGCTGGCTCTGGAGCTGTGTGGGAACAGAATCCTGCAGTCTCTATTGTCTGCCCTGCTGCCTAGGCTTAGCATTAGCTGTTTCTTTTTGTTGCTATTCCCTGGCACCAACATGCCACAGTTTACTTCCTGGTCCTCCTGCTGGGTTGTTTCTGCATTTGGGTGGTTTCCATTTGGGGCCGCTAGGCCCTTAATTTTCTGTCTCTGACTCTGTTTCCCTCCCAGGCAGAGCCACGACAGGGACCAAGCGGCTCTGGGCTCGGGGTCCAGGGTGACCCACTGGGCCCTGAGGCTTCGCAGGTCCAAGGAGAAGATGCGGGAAGGCTTGCGCACCTTGCTGCCCTGGGCGTGGACGCTGAAGAGGATTGGGGGTGCGGTGGGGTTGAGCTGGCATCTTGGGGCGAGCCGGACTCCCGAGTCTGAGGGAGGAGGGGCCAGGGACCTGGACCCCCGGGTCTGAGAGAGGAGGGGCCGGGGATCTGGACCCCCGGGTCTGAGGGAGGAGGGGCAGGGGGTCTGGACCCCCGGGTCTGAGGGAGGAGGGCTAGGGGCCTGGACTCCTGGTCTGAGGGAGGAGGGGCCAGGGACCTGGACCCCCGGGTCTGAGGGAGGAGGCCTAGGGGCCTGGACTCCCGGGTCTGAGGGAGGAGGCGCCGGGCTCGGACTCAGAGAGGAGCCCCAGGCCTCTCTCTGCCGCCCCCTGCAGGCCAGTTCGGCGCCGGCACCGAGTCCTACTTCTCTCTGCTTCGCTTCCTGCTGCTCCTCAACCTGCTGGCCTCGGTGCTCAAGGTCTGCATGGCGCTGCTGCCCACCTGGCTGGAAGGGGCGCCTCCTGGTCCCACTGACTCTGGCACCTCCTCGCCCTGCGGCTCCTACGACCCCCGCCCCCAGGGCCTGATCGCCTTCCCCACCCAGCTCTTCAACTTGCTCTCTGGAGAGGTGCGCGCCGGGGTCCCTGGGAGACCCGTCTAAGCCCCAGTGCCCGCCCCCTCACTGCCCAGCTCCCTGAACCCCGCCTCCGCCCAGCCCCACGTGACCCCTGCCCTTCCCTCCCCAGGGTTTTCTAGAATGGTCTTATCTCTTCTATGGGTTCTACCCGCCCCGCCCGCGCCTGGCCGTCAGCTACCTGTGCTCCTTCTTTGTCATTGGCGTCCTCCACATGCTGCTCATCCTGCGCCGGTCAGTGACCCCGACACCCAGCCCCGGACCCAGGGGGTACTAGCGGTGGTAGAAGCCCCCTCCCCAAGAATCCTGAGTCTTGCTCTGTCATCCCTTTCTCTCTGAGTTGAAATCGAATTTTAAAAAATGCTTCCTAAGTGCTAAAGACCAGGGATAAAGATGGGAAGTGTCTCCCTCCTGTGGCTTAGAGTCTAGTGGGGAAGGTAAGAGATTAAACAAGTAAGCAAATTAATGACATCTTTTCTGGAGGGGAAAATGCTGTGTAGGAGACAAATAGGGGTGATTCATTCATTCATGAAATAAATATTTATTGAGCAGGTGCTGTGTGCTGGGCATTGTTCTAGGCAGTTGGCAAAATAGGAGAACAAACCAACCAACCCAACAGAGTCCTGTCCTGATGGAGCCTACATTTTAGCAGAGGGAGACAGAAGATATGCAAGAAGCCATAAATGAGTCAATTACGTGGCCTGTTAGAAGGTGATGAGGGCTCCGGGTACCAGGAGAGTAGGTAAGGGGAGACTGACAGTGATCCTGGGCCAGGCTGCTGTACGAATAGGTGGTCCAGGAAGCCTCACTGAGAACGTGATGTTTATGCAAAGATGTTGAGAAGGTGAGGGATTTGGTCAAGCAGATACCCGGGGAAGGAGGATTCCAGGCAGAGGGTACAGCTGGGGGAGCAAGGCAGGAGTAAGGCTGGCACGTTGGAGGGTGAATAAGGCAGCCTGTAGGGCTGGAGCAGAGTGAGGCAGGGGGAGAGCCCAAGGAGATGGGGCCGCATTCTGTAAAGAGTTTGGCTTCTTTCTGTGTGAGCTGGGACTCATTGCAGGTTCTTGAGCTGAAGATCATCCTCGTCTGATTTAGGTTTTAAAAGAATTCCTCTATGGCTCTGTGGAAGGGAGAGGGGTGACGGGGAGGGAAAGGGAGAGAAGGAGAGAGAAGGGGAGACAGGAAGAAAAGGAGGGAAGGAGAGAGTTTAATAGATGAGCAAGGCAGCAGCCAGTAGAATAGTTATGAAGCTATTGGAATAATCCAGGCAAGAGACGATGGTGGCTTGGACCAGGTGGTGATAAGGGGTCGATTTTGGATTTATTTCTCCTTTTTTTTTACATTCAATTTTTAAAAATTGAATTCTTTTCTTCCCCTAGCTTTATTGAGATATAATTGACACACACACATTGTGTGAGTTTAAGGTGTACAACGTGTTGATTTGATACATTTATATATTGCAATGTGATTACCACTGTAGCAGCAGCTATGCCTGCATCGCATCACAGTTACCATTTCTTCTTTGTGGTGAGAACATTTAAGATCTACTCTCTCTGCAACTTTCAAGTATATAATACAGTATTGTTAACTATAATCAGAATGCTGTACCTTAGATCCCCAGACCTTATTCATCTTAAAGCTGGAAGTTTGACCAGCATCTCCCCATTTCCCCCCACTCCCCCAGCCCCTGGTAACCACCATTCTACTCTCTGTTCCTATGAGTTTGGCTTCTTTAGATTCCACATATAAATCATACAGTATTTGTCTCTCTCTGTCTGACTTACCTCATTTAGTATAATGCCCTCAAGGTCCATCCATGTTCTCGCAATTGGCAGGATTTCCTTCTTTCCTGTGACTGAATAATATTCCGTTGTATGTATGTACAACATCTTTATCCATTCATCCACTGACACTTAGGTTGTTTCTATATCTTGGCTACTGTGAATAATGCTGCAATGAACATAGGAGTACACATAACTCTTTGAGATCCCGTTTTCATTTCCTTTGGGTAAATACCCAGATGTGGGATTGCTGGATCATATGGTAATTCTATTTTTAATTTCTTGAGGAAGCTGCATATTGTTGTCCATAGTGGCTGCACCAGTTCCCACCAATAGTAGACAATGATTATTCTCTTTTCTCCACATCCTTGCCAATGCTTGTTATTTCTTGACTTTTTGATAATAGCCATTCTGATGGGTGGTGGGAGGTGATATCTCATTGTGGTTTGCATTTCCCTGGTGATTAGTGATGTTGAGCATCTTTTCGTGTGCCTATTGGCCATCCGTATATCTTCTTTGGAAAAATGTCTATTCAAGTCCTCTGCCTGTTTTCTAATCGGGTTGTTTGGGGTTTTTTGCTGTTGAGTTGTGTGAATTCTTTATATATTTTGGATATTAGCCCCTTATCAGATACATGATTTGCAAATATTTTCTCTCATTCTGTAGGTTGCCTTTTTGTTTTATGGATTGTTTCTTTTACTGTGCAGAAGGTTTTTAGTTTGATGTAGTTCCCCTTGTTAATTTTTGCTTTTGTTGCATGTGCTTTTGGTGTCATATCCAAAAGATCATTGCCAAGACCAATGTCAGGGAGCTTTTCCCCTATGTTTTCTTTTAGGAGTTTTTCAGTTTCAGGTCTTATGTTTAAGTATTTAATCCATTTAGAGTTAATTTTTGTGAGTGGTGTAAGATACGGGTCCAATTTCATTCATTTGCATGTGGTTATCCAGTTCTCCCAACACCATTTATTGAAGAGACTGTCCTTTCTCCATTGAGTATGTGAGCTCCCTTGTCAAATATTAGTTGACTGTGTATATTTTTTATTTTTAAAATGTCACACACATCCAGAAAAATGCACAAACCAAAGGGTAGAACTTGTTAAGTTCCCACCCATATCAAGAAATAGAACATGATCAGCCTCCAGAAGCCCCCTCAAGACCCCTTCAAGCTACCACACTCCCCCACCCCCACAGAAAGCACCATCCTTTCTATTAACACCATAGATTGCTTTGGCCTGTTTGGACTTTATTTAAATAGAAACTCTGGATATATTTTGAGAGTAGAGCGCACAGGATTCCCTAAAACCTGGATGTGGGGTATGGTGAAAGATGGAAGTTAAGAATGACCCCAGGTGTTTGGCCTGAGCCACTGGAAGGGCGGAGTTGCCGTTAGCTGAGGTGGAGAGGGCTGCAGAAAGAGCGGGTTGGCGAGGAATATTGGGAGTGCAATTTTGGACCAGTTGATTTTGAGATGCCTTTTGGACGTACGAAGGGAATGTTGAGTAGTAGGCAGTTGCATACGTGGGTTCTGGACGGGAGCCTGCACTGGAGATAGAAATTTGGGACTTGCTGGCATCCAGGCAAGACTGGGAGATCCCCAGAGGAAGGGATTTCGGTCAAGAAGGAAACCAAGGACTTAAGAACAACGAAAGGGCAATGTCTCCTAAATGCCAAGCACTGGGCCAGGGTCCAGGGACACCAGTTGGGGTCCTCCTACCTTTGCACAGCTGATAGTCTGGTAGAGGAGATAAGCTTCAAGACAGACTGTTAAATAAAACAAGCAGATCAACAATTTTAGTTTGGGAGCAATACTATACAGAAAACAAATGGGATAGTGTGAAAGAGAAGGGATCAGCGCATTTTTTCTGATAAAACAGGAAAGGCCAGGTAGGAAATACTTTCATCTTTGCGGGCCGTAAGGTCTCTGTCTCAGTTAAACTCTGCTGTTGTAGGCAGAAGTATGTAACAAGTGGGCGTGGCTGTGTTCCAATAAAACTTTATTTACAGAAACAGGATTTGGTCCTCGGGCCATAGTTTGCCACCCCCTGTGACAGCGAATAATGGATGGGGACCCTAATTAGATGGAGCTGTCGGTAAAGACTCTCTGAGGAGGTGACCTGTAGATGGAGACCAGAAAGACAAGAAGGAGCCAGTCAGGTGAACAGCCAAGACACATGCATTCTAGGCAGAGGGAACTGCAGGTGCAAAGGCTCTGTGGTGGAAAGAGGTTTGAAGTGTTCTGGGAAATGAAAGGCTAATATGAGGAGGAGGATTTGGCCAGGATTTGAGCTCAGAGAAGTAGGTAGGGGCCAGATCAGGTGGGCCGTGGGCAGCTATGCTATGAAGGAGCATAGACTTCCAGGACAAGAAGCTGTGGGATAAGTTTTAAACTGGTCTGTATCTGATCTGTATAAAAAGAAGGTTCCACTGGCTCAAGAACAGAGAATGGATTCCAAGAGGGCACAGGTGGAAGCAAGGAGGCCGGGGGAGTCCTGTGTAGTTGTCCACTGGAGAGATGACGGGGGCCTGCACCGGGGTGGTGAAGGTGATATGGCATCTCTGCCCAGTTTTCTCTGTTTCTTGCCCTTTCACTGGTTCTCTATCTCCTCTCCGGGTCTTTGCCCTGCTCTCTGGAATCTTTTTACCTGCCCCCTCGATTCTCTGAGTCTCTGTCCTCCTTTTTCTGGGTCTTTCTCCCCCACCGGCTTTCTCTAGATGTCTGTCCTTCTCTCCCTGAGTCTCTGACCCCCTCGTTCTAGATCTCTTTTTCCTCCTCACTGAGTCTTTGTCTCTCTTTCTCTGAATCTCGGTCCCCTGTGGGGTCTTTCTCCCCTCTAAATCTCTGTCCCCAGGGTCCTTGTCCCTCTCACTGTGGGTCCCTGTCCCCTTCTCTCTGGAGGTCTGTCCCTGTCTCCTAGGTTTCTGTCTCTCTCATTTGGGTTTCTTTCCTCCTCTGGGTCTATCTCTGAATCTCTCTCTTGGTCTTTGTCCCACTGACTGGATCTCTGCCTCTTTGACTCGTTCTCCGCCAGGTAGCAGCTTGCCAAATGCCAAAGGTCTTAGGGTTCATTTTCTCTGTCCCATAAGAGGGGTGGCCCCCCTGCTCGTGGCTGTCCTGCCACACCCCGTCTCCTGGGTCTCCCCTTTCTTAGCTCGGTGTCTTGGCTGAAGCAAATGTTGTTGGCTGAGTCAGGGGCCATGACCAGCTACAGCCATCGGGTGTTCTCCGCCTGGGACTTTGGCCTCTGCGGGGATGTGCACGTGCGGCTGCGCCAGCGCAACATCCTATACGAGTTGCAGGTGCGCTTAGGGGGCGGGGCCTACAAATAGATGGGGTCCAGGGGGGCGGGGCTGAGAGAATGGGCGGGCGCAGACCAGGGACGGGGCTTCCGGAGAGATGCTGGGCGGAGCTTTTCTCTAAGGAGGCGGGCTTTGGAGGATGAGCGGGTTGGGAGGAGGCCACGGTAGGGATGCCTGAGGTCAAAGGGTACAGGAAAAAGCTAGCAGCAGGAAAGGGGCGGGGCCTTAAAGCTCCTTGGTTCAAAGTTAAGAGAAGAGCGTGGCCAGAAAGGGTTTGATAAAGTAGAACTGGAGGGGCCGGCCCGTCGCTTAGCGGTTAAGTGCGTGTGCTCCACCACTGGCGGCCTGGGTTCAGAACCCCGGGCGGGCACCGACGCACTGCTTCTCTGGCGATGCTGAGGCCGCGTCCCACATACAGCAACTAGAAGGATGTGCAGCTATGACATACAGCTATCTACTGGGGCTTTGGGGGAAAAATAAATAAGTAAAAATTAAAAAAAAAAAAAACTGGAGAAACTCCCTACCTGACGTGAGTGCTGGGTGGGCGTTGGAGGGGCGGGGCTTTGGGTGCTGAGCTTGCCTTGGGGGGCGGGGCATGAGGTCCTGGGCGGAACCTTGGAGGGATGTGCCCAGATGCTGGGCGGGGCTGCAGAGGGGCGGGGCATGTGTTGGGCGGGGCCACAGGAGGGTGTGGCTTTGGGTGCTGGGATCGGCCTCGGGAGGGCTGGGCTGATGAGGGGTGGGGCTTGCTGCTGGGTAGAGCCGTGGAGGGGTGTGACCAGCTGTTGGGTGGGTCCGCAGGCGGGCGGGGCACGTGCAGGGCGGGGCCCCGGAAGGTTATGGCTTTGGGTGCTGCGCGGGGCCGTGGGGGGGGTGGTCAGACCTAAATTGTCAGCGAGAGGTCCCTGGATGGGCTGGAACCAGGATTATAAAAGTCCTTAGAGGGGCAGTGCTCCATCCTGGGGGAATGGAACTCAAGCGTACGTGTCTCCTGGCCTCAGGTGGAGCTGGAGGAAGCCGCGCTGCGGCGCCACGCTGCCTTGCGGACCCTGGGGCAGCAAGCGAGGTTGTGGTCCTGGCGGATGCTGCTCCACCTGCTGGTGCTCGCGCTCCTGGGGGCAGCCCTCTACGGCATCTACTGGGTTACAGGGTTCACTGCGGAGCTGCAGGTGTGGAGGGTCCTGGGGGAGGAGGGTCTGGGAGTCCTGGAACCTACGTTTCCAAGGGAGGAGACTGAGATCTATGATTCCTGGGATCTTAGAGAGGAGGGATCTGGGGGAGGGAGGTTATGTTTGCACCTCAGACTACAGGATCCTGTAGGAAGAAGGGGCTGGGGGAGGATGTCACGCGTGGCTCCTCCATGACCCAGAGCCTCTTCTCTAGGCCCGCTCTGCTTCCCAGGAGAGGCCCAATGTTCAGCAGACGCCGCTGCTAAGGCTCGTGGTGAATTACCTCCCGTCCATCTTCATCTCCGTGGTCAACTTTGTGCTGCCACCCGTGTTCAAGCTCATTGCCTCGCTAGAGGGCTATACCAGGAGCCACCAGATTGTTCTTATCCTGCTCAGGTTCCAGCCCTCTGGGATGGGCTGGGGATGATTCTGGGACCGGTCTAGGGACATTGGTTCTAGCAGATAAGTCACGGAAATCCCGAGGATATGGGTTATCCAGTGAGATCTAGATTCAAATCCCTCTCTCTGTCGCTGAGCCTGTTTCTTTGTCTGTGAGATGGGGAGAATTGTAAGCGCGTTCCACACAGGAGGGTCCTGGCTCCTGGTGGGCACTCAATCAGTGCTGATTCCCTTCTCCCTTCCCCTTGCCAGGACCATGGTTCTCCGCCTGGCCTCTCTGCTGGTCCTGCTCGTGTCTCTCTGGAATAAGATCACTTGCGGGGGCAATTCGGAGGCTGAAGATTGCAAAACCTGTGGCTACGATTACAAAGAACTTCCAGTGAGGAGGACAGGGGGCTGGGACTCCTGGGTCCTTGAGGGAAAGCAGGAGCTGGGTAGGTCCAGACTCCTGATTTGGGAGGAAGGCGGAGCTTGGGTGCTAGAACACCCTCCCCTTGAGGACAGAAGTATGGATGTTTGAAAAAACTGAGAACCCCGAGAGAAAGTATTGATGTGCTTGCAATTCGGAGACTTTGATGCTTGGGCCTCCGGACGCCTGGGTCCTGGGGTCTTTCTGACCCTTTTCTTCCTTCCTCAGTGCTGGGAGACTAAGGTGGGGCAGGAGATGTACAAACTCCTGCTTTTTGATCTGCTGACGGGCCTGGCAGTTGCGCTGCTCCTCCAGTTTCCTCGAAAGTGAGAGCCCCGCCCCTCACCCTGCCCCCCACATTGGAACAGGCCC
Organism: Ceratotherium simum simum; assembly: GCF_057802395.1. NCBI lineage: Eukaryota > Metazoa > Chordata > Mammalia > Perissodactyla > Rhinocerotidae > Ceratotherium > Ceratotherium simum. The sequence continues at coordinate 6,697,148 of NC_141932.1, forward strand.
CGCCCACCACCCTGTGCTCTTCTTCTTTGCCCCGCCCCTTTTCCAGCCCCGCCTCTGACTGCTCAGTTTCTTCGCCCTGTCTGCAGACCCCACCCCCTTCCAGGTGTTAGGTAGTTACTTCCCTCTGGCCCCGCCCTCTTGACACACCTCCTCCAGAACCTTGAAAGCTCCGCCTCCTCAGATATGCTCACTTCTCATTGGTGGGCGGGATGGTGGAGGCGGGGAAACCTGGGCTGGCACGCCTCTGACTTGTCCTGGTCCCGCCCCTCAGGCTGTTCTGTGGGTTCTGTCCCGGGGCGCTGGGTCGCATGATGGGGACCCAGGAGTTCCAGGTACCCGACGAGGTGCTGGGGCTCACCTACGCGCAGACGGTGGTCTGGGTGGGGAGTTTTTTCTGCCCTCTGCTGCCCCTGCTCAACACGGCCAAGTTCCTGCTGCTTTTCTATTTGAAGAAGGTGAGGGGTGGCGAGAGCACCCTTGGGTCTGCAGCGGGAGATAGTGGGGCCTGGACTCTGGCTCCTGAGGCGGGGAAGGAGACTGAGGGATGTGACTCCTGGGTCCTGGGGGAGGAGGATGTGAGGGACCCGGACTACTAGATCCTGAGAGAGGAGGGGGCTGGAGGACAGACTCCTGGATGTGGGAGAACAAGGGGTCTAAGGCATCCCAAATTTTAGGTCTGTGAGAAGAGGGGACCCAGACTCCTGGGTCTGATGGTGGGAAAGGCCTGAGGACTCCTGAATCCTGACTGAGGAGGGGCCAGGACTCCTAGATGGTGAAAAAGGAGAGGCTAGGCTCAGACTCCTGTGTCTCAGATTCTCTCCTTCCCCACCAGTTCACCCTCTTCTCCACCTGCTCCCCGGCCTCCCGCACCTTTCGGGCCTCCACGGTGAATTTCTTTTTCCCCCTGGTCCTTCTCCTGGGTCTGGCCATCTCCGCCGCTTCTGTGCTGTATGGCATCTTCCTGTAAGTGTGAGAGGCGCTGCCTCTCTCTCCCTCTACCCTCATCCAGGGTTCTGACTCTTGGCCATCCTTGAGCTCTGCCTGTCTCTGACTTCAGGATCCAGCCTTCTAAGCTCTGTGGTCCATTCCGGGAGCTGTCATCCATCTGGGCCCAGATCCCTAAGTCTATTTCCAGCCTCCCTCAGACCACCCAGAACTTCCTTTTCTTCCTGGGGACCCAGGATTTTGCTGTGCCCCTTCTGGTGCTCTCCAGGTGAGGGGGCCCAGACTCCTGGGTCTGAGTTTGAATGCGTGTGATCTGGGGCCCCCGCTGCCTGCGTCCGAGAAAGGGGCTGGGGTCCCAAACTCCTGGGCCTGAGGGAACGAGGGGGCTGGGAGCCTGGACTCCTGGGTCTGAAGGAGGAGAGTTTTTAGGGTCTAGACCCCTGGTTTCTAAGGAGCCATACGTTGAAGATATTCTAAGAGCGTTTGGGGACTGCCTTCCATTTCTGTCTCCTCTAGCATCCTGATGGCGTATACCCTGGCCCTCGCTAACTCATATGGACGCCTCATCTCTGAGCTCAAACGCCAGATAAAGACGGTGAGCCAGGCCGGGTCCCTGGGAAGGGGTCCTGAGGGACATGTAAAGGGACACGGGGGACAGAAGGTCTGTCTCACCTCCACCTCTCTTTACTCTCTACTCCAGGAGGCGCAGAATAAAGTCTTCCTGGCACAGCGTGCTGTGGCGCTGAGTTCGGCCAACGGGGCTCTTTGACCTCCCCAGCCTGGCTCAGGGTGACGGCCCACTTTCAGACCCAGACCTGCCCCCAGACCCTTTGTAAGCCTCTGCCATGTCATCTGTAAAATGGAAGAACTGGAGAAGACCCCACGCCCTTCCAGCCCTAGAATTCGCTGCCAAGTCCCTGACTCCCCAGTGAACCTCTTTCTTGTATTAATAAACACAGTCGTGGCTGCTGAGCGCTCTTTGAAACTTGTGTCCTGAAGCCGGGGACAAGGCTCCAGAGGGAGACAAGCCAATCAGACGTATTGGCCTCGGGAGGAACCGACGGGCGTGGCAGCCAATCGGCGGCCGCGTCCGGTAGCGTCGGGGGCGGGGACATTCGTCGTTGGCCCAGAACCTTCATACGAGGCAGTCGCTAGGCGACACCAAGCGCGATTCGGGACGAGAATCTCAGCCAATCAGCTCTCGCTACAGACCCTGAGGGGGCGTGTCAATTAGCCCAGGGCCAATCCGTGTCCGAGACGGGAACAACAGGGAGGGGCATCCTCTCGCCAATCGGAAGTGCTTAGGAGGCGGGCCTGCCAGTCTGTGGACGACTACGGCGCCATGAATATCTTGCCCAAGAAGAGCTGGCACGTCCGGAACAAGGACAATGTCGCCCGCGTGCGGCGTGACGAGGCCCAGGCCCGAGAGGAGGAGAAAGAGCGTGAGCGGAGGGTGCTGCTCGCTCAGCAGGAGGTAAGGTCCGAGTGCGGCCGGGCAGGGCTCCCGGGCCGACCGCGCAGGCGCCTGGGGGGGGGGAACCGGAAGTGAGGGCAGCGCAGGCGCAGTGCGTCCCGTGCGGGTTTAGGGACCCAGCGCGGGTGGAAGTGCGTTCGGGTCTGCGCGGGGACCCCTTCGCCCTCGCCCTCGCGTTGATTTCCCCTATTCGCGTGCTTCGCCAGGCCAAAGCGGTGCCTGGCATAGAGTAGGAGCTTATGAATAAATGAACCCCTGGGCAGTTCAAGGAACCTCGGACCACTTTTTAGTTTGCCTACACAACCTGTTTATTGAGTGCCTGCTGTATGCTTGCACAGTGCAGAGCGCTTACTTGCGAAATCTCTCAAGCGCCGTTCGTTCTTAGAGGGACGCTGTCACCTACCTTCAGAGAAGTGAGATGGCTTCCGAGGAAGCCACAGCGAAGTGACAGTGGGACAAGCCGATTCCGCTCCGTGGGCGAGCCCTTTCCCTGCACTGGACTCACACACAAACACCAGAGGCTCTCTTTATAGCTCCTAACCTCTGGTTTACACCCACCTTTCAGTCCTTTAGCCAATCTGATCCTCAGCACTAGCTGGGAAGTGGCCTTGGCTTTTAAAATTCACATTTATGAGTAGAAACTGCAAATAAGCTGGGGGTAGCGACTTGGGGCCCTGCCTGGAATTCAGAGCGCCTGTCCTAATACACGTTTTGGCTGCCTTCATAGTTGTTTTTATTGTGTCACCCGAGATTAAGAACCCTCTGGCTTACTGTTTGAAAGGCGTTGCCTCACTCCCCACCCTGGGACGGGTGCTCTTCCGGGCTCCTAGTGCCTCTGCTCCCTTTCTTGTAGTCCCCCGCACTATGGGCTGCGATTTTCTGTGGTCGGCACCAGACTCAGTTCCTTGAATTACATCTAGATTCTCAATGTTCTGCCTGTACCTTTCTTTTCCCCCAGGCCCGCACAGAATTCCTGCGGAAGAAAGCCAGGCATCAGAACTTGCTACCTGAGCTGGAAGCAGCAAAGCGGGGAGCCCCAAGTTCTGGCCCTGTGGACCTGTTTCGGGAGCTGCTGGAGGAAGGGAAAGGGGTGACTGGAGGCAATAAAGAGTACGAGGAAGAAAAGCGACAGGAGAAAGTAAGCTGGCCTCACCCTGCATCACAGCAGTCAGGCTAGAGCTGGGGGAAGGGCACTCTGCCCCACTATGTGACCGACAGGAGTACAGGGAGATGGTGGGGGTAAGTGAGTGTGTCAGTTATTGCCATCCAGGCCTGCGGAGACTTGGAAGCGGGTGCTGGAGCCCCCAGCTCTGGGGCTGCTAGGTACAGACCCCTCAGATCTCCAACCTTATGTCAGGACCCTAGAGAGATTTGGAAAGTGTTAAGGAGCTTTGCAAAGTGTAAACCAGATCCTGACACTCACCCACTCTCAGGAATTTCTCACCAGACTCTGATTGCCTGCCGCCTGCCTCAGTCCCTCCTTTGCCTTACTTGCTTCTTTTAGGTTTTTCTTCAAGTTATCTCCCTGAAGGTGCCACCTTTGAACCCTAAAGCAGTTCCACCCCATCCTCCCCTTCCCATGCTTTTTGTTACTGAACCTGCCGTTGTCCTCCCAGGGCAGGAGCCCACCTGTGTCGGTCTGTTGTGTCCCCAGCACCTGGCAGAGTTGGCTCATGATAGGCCCTCAACTATTGGCTGAATGACTGGTTCTGCCTCCGCCGCCTTGGGGGTCCCTGTGGTCACATCCAAGGCTCCCCAAGGGGAGACACACTTGACATTCTCTCTTCCATATTTTCTCGTCCCCTCAGGAGAAGCAAGAGAAAGCTCTGGGCATCCTGACATACCTGGGCCAGAGTGCAGCGGAAGCCCAGACACAGCCCCCTTGGTACCAGCTCCCCCCCAGGCGAGGGAACCCCCCACCTGGCCCTGGACCAGATGAGAAGATCAAGAACCGCCTGGACCCTCTGTGTGAGATGCAGAAGCATCTGGGGAAGAAGAGACGGCACAGTGGTGACAGTGGTGGTTGCAACAAAAAGGAAAAGAAGGAGGGGTCTGAGAAGCATCGGCCCAAAGAGTAAGGAAGCCTGCCATGGCCTGTGTGGGCACCACAGAAGCTCTGGCTGCGACAGGAGGACACTCAGTCAGGAGCTGGCTGGGTAGAGAAATGGTTCTCGATGTGGGCTCCAGCGACCTGGGGGGGCCTGACACCCCTCAGGGGGTCTGCAGTCAAATCTGTTTTCATAACACCACCACATAACTTTTTCACTCTCATTCTCAAGTGTACAGTGGAGGTTTCCAGAGGCTCTGTGATGTGAGAAGATGCCACTGCTCTGATGGCTGGGGAACACACGCTTGTGTCTTCAAGTTTTCTTAGTATTAGTAGATAAATTCACTGAAACAAAAGCTCTTGGGGTCCATTTTTAAGAGGCCAACGAGTTTGAGAACCACTGGGCTAGGGAAAAGCGGGTCTGTGCCCCAGGACGCCAGCCCCCATGAGCAAAGGGTATAGACTGACCAGTCTCCTTTCTTCTCCCGAAGGGGAAGCTGAGGCCCCGAGGGCCAGGGTGTGCTCAGGTCACACAGCTGATCTACAGCGGCCTGAGGGGCACCTGACTATAAAGCCTGGGGAGGACAGAGGCCCACGTGAGGGGAGGCCTGGGTCCTTGCCCCTGGGGGGGTAAGGCCAGCACCCTGGCCTCGGGCAGGGGCTCCAGTTATAGAGCCCTCTTCAAGAGGCTGGGGAGGGTGGGCCCTCCTAGGGGTACTAGCTTTCTGACTGGACTCCTTTTCTCCCAGACCCCCGTCCCTGGACCAGCTTCGAGCTGAACGTCTCCGGCGAGAAGTGGCTGAGAGGGCTCGTGCAGAGGCCCTGCTGGCCCGAGTCCAAGGCAGGGTGTCCCAGGAGGATCAGCCAGAAGAGGCGGACGATCGGCGGAGGCGGTACAACTCCCAGTTCAACCCCCAGCTGGCCCGGCGCCCCCGCCGGCAGGACCCCGCCTGGCTCATTGACTCCTGAGGGGTACAGGAGAGGCCGCTGCTGCCAGCCGTCATATAAAACTATTTATTCATAAATATTTTCCAAAATGAAAATAGGTTTACCAAAAAATGTCCCTCACTGGGGAGGGGAGGAGGGGGCAGCCCTCGCCCCCGGGCCCCCAGGGCGGGGCTGGGAGGAAGACAAAACCTCCCAGCCGCCTCCCTGCTTCCTGGGGGAGGAGGCTGCCCCATGGCCTGGGGCCTCCCCCAAGTCTTCCAGGGCAGGGCCTTCACCTGGGCAGGGGGATCAGCATGCGGGGGGAGGGGAGGGTGGAGGGAGGGGCCGGTGTCACTGGAGGTCCCGGTCCTCCAGGTAGCGGTACTCAAAGGTGAAGCCTTCCTTCTTCCGCTGGCCCCACTTCTCGTAGTCAAAGTAGATGTAGGTGCCCTGGCCGGGGGAGAAGGCGGTCAGTGAGTGGACGAGGAGGTGGTCGGGGATCTGGGCCGGACCGACAGACAGAGGGGACAGTTCTTAGGGCCACGGATGTGCCAGGCACCAGGCCAACTGCCCTGCATGCATGCTCTTCTCAGGTAGGAAACGTTATCACGCCTGCTTTAGAGGAAACGGAGGGAGGCGCAGAGAGGTCACGCCCGAGGTCGCGTGCCAGAGCTGGGCCTCAGCCCCGGCACATTTGGAAAGCCTTCTATTGCTTCTCATGATGGCTGTGGCTTTTGAGCACTGATCAGGTGCAGAGTACGTGATGTATATCCTAGCATTTAGTCTTCACAAAACCCTTGAGGCCATTACCCCGTCCTAGAGAATGGAACAGGCTCAGAGTCTACATCCAGGCGCGCTGCTGGGACAGACGTTTTATTGGTGACAGTGATGGTGTGGGACTCTTGGAAGGACTGACTGATGCCGTGAAATAAACTAACTCGGATGATTACTCTGGACCAAAGCAGGACGGGCAGGAAGTCTGCGGTTAGCGTCAGAGGACACGGGGAAGGGGGCTGGGTTCTGAATGAATGTCTGAAATGCTTCAAAGAACTGAGGGGAGGGGACTGAGCTCTGAGGACAAGGACCTTGTTCAGTACTTGGCATCAGGCAAATATTTGGTGGAAAAACCACTGTGGAACAGAACACACCAACTAAAAGTAATTTGAAACAAAATACGCCCATGACACTTACTACGTAGCAGGCACCATTAAGTACTTACATGTTATTAACTCATTTAATCCTCATAACAACTACATAAGGTGGGTCCTGTCACCCTGTTTTTACACATGAGGAAATGCAGACAGAGATTCAAGTGATTTGCCCAAGGTCACCCAGCTAGAGTTAGGTTCAAACCCAGGTAGTCTGGCTCCAGAGTGTTTGAGAGAAGTGGGAGGTTCCAATCAATTATCAGAACACAAGAAGGTCATTAAAACAAATAGCTTCCCCATTTGTATTTGCTGAGCCCCTGCTCTGCTGGTGCTGGGGACCAGGGGAAGGAGACTGACAAGGTCTCTGTGCAGTGCAGCCGTGGTCTTGGGTGGGAGACACCACAAACACCACTGCGCCACAGGAGAGGCGCACGGCGGAGGCACAGGCTGCGTGGCTGGGAAGGCTCCTCTGAGGAAGGGACGTTTAGGCTAGGACCTACGGGGGGACTAGGAATTGGCCAAGTGAAGAATGAATGTGACTCAAGTGGCTCAGGTGAACAAATGGCCTAAGGAACCGAGCTGGCTGAAGGCTGGTGGTGAAGGGGGGAAGCAGGAGAGGCCAGCAGGGGTGCGAGCCTGCGTGTGGAGCGAGGACTCTACCCTGACTCCACCAGCGGGACCAGAGTGGGCGGGGCACAGGGAGGGGCCCTCACCTGCTCGAACTCATCGGTGATGGTCTTGGGCTCCTCGTGCCTCTGGAACCACATCATGTACTTGGTGTGGAATCGCCACGACTGCTTCTTTAGGGCCTTGGCTGCCAGGTACTGCGCCTTAGTGCCCTGGGGGAGGAAGGGTGGAGCGGGGGATCAGGAGGCCCCCAAACTGGGAGAGGGTGAGGGGGACAGGGCAGGGCAACAGGGCTGCCCCCAGGCCCCGCCACAGACCGAGGTTGGACTGGACAATCCAGTTGGAGATGGGCTGGGGCACAGAACATACCAATGCTGGTCAGGAGAAGGAAAATGAGACAGGAGGTGGAAATTGCTTTCAGAGAAGCTTTGAGAAGCAAGAGAAACTAATGTGTGATGAGAACTGAGAGAGGAGGCAACTTAGAAAGTTTCCCACGGCGGGATGAGGGTGAAGGTTCTCCATAACTCACTGGGGTCAGGCAGAGGTTGGACAGTTTCCTAGTGGTCTCCAGGGAGGCCCAAGGATGTGCCAGTGAGCAGTGTGCAGGGACAGCCGAGACTGAACTGGGGACAGGCACTGTGGGCCATGCCAGAGGGTGAAGTGGGGCTGGGGCTCCCCAGCAGCTGCAGTGGACCAACCTAGCCCTGAACCTCTGTGCTGGAAGCGGGGACAGGGGCCAGTTTGAGGGGGGCCCGGGACTTGGGGATAGGGAGGGGGTGCGGTCCCAGTGGCCGCAGTGGGGCACCCACCTCGCCCCTCCAGCCCGAGGGGGGACGGCGGCGGTGGCGGCGAAGCCGGGGGGCCCGAGGCTGCCCCGGGGGCCCTGCTGTACCTCCAGATAGTAGAAGATGAAGAAGAGCGTCTCAGTCGACAGGCGCTGGTAGAACTCCACGGTGTCCGAGTGTGGGGGTGGCATCTGGTGGTGGTAGGGGGGCGTCGGGCAGGGGTTCCGGGGGAGGTACTGCCTGTGGGGCACAGGAGGATTAATTCCAGTGCCCGCCAACCCCTGCTCTGCATCGGGGGGGGGGGGGGGGCAGAAACCCACCCCTCATCTGCCCACAGCCTCTGTTACCAAGGCAGGCGGAACCTGGCCTCCCTGCTTCCCCACCTCACACAGATCAGTGGGAGCTTCTCAGGCACCTAACACCCCAACACTGAACTCCTCAGTCCCCGCCTCTGTGGAAAGCCCCAAGTCAGGTGCCCAGCATTTTATGAGGGCCAGCAAGCTTCACCTAGTGTCTCAGGACCAGGGAGCCAGATCCCCACCACAGGTTCCTCCCTCAGACTCAGGGGTCCCGGCCCCCACCCTCACCCCCATGACCCCTCACCGGATACGCTCGGAGTCTGAGGGGTGGGGCATGTGGTGCCAGGCGGCCTCTTCCATGGCCTGCTGGTAGAGCTGCTCCTTGGTGAGGGGCACAGGCCCCAGTGGACACACACCCAGCGACAGTGGGATGTTCACCTCTGACAGCTGTAGGGGCGGCTGGGCTGAGGCTGGGGGAGCCGACGTGCTGCTCAGGATGATGTCTGTGGGGAGGGCAGGGCCAGGCCCTCAGGTGAGGCTGGTGCGGGGCCAGCCCCTCCTCACCGGGTCGCCTCCACCATGCCCGGACCCTCACCTCGCTCAGTCAGGTGCAGCGTCGGCACGGGGTCCTCGATGCCAGAGCTGATGGCTGCCCGCTCTGCCATGGACTTCAGAGAGCTCAGAGGCTCAGGGGCCTGGGGAGGGAAGAGGTGCCTGGCCTCAGTGCCCGGGGCAGAGAGCTGGTACAGTACTCAGGCCTGGGCACTAGCCTGCTCTAGCGGGAAGGTCAGCTCAGCAAAGGCCATTAGTATAAAAGAACGTTCACAGGCGCCCCCAACAGTGGGGACAAAAACAGGACACGAGGGAACTACTGACCGAAGAGGAGCACCTAGTAGGCGTGGGCCCTACTGTGTGATACTGTGTGGTGATGCTGAAGGTACATACTAGCTACAGTGACACACTACAGAGGAAAGACGTGTGGTGTGCCATTTCTGTCACAGGAGACCCAGTGGACACACCTCTCTGACACACCTGGAGAACACCCACTCACTGCCAGCTGCACCATGTGACATCACTAAGGAGGCAGACCTCGCAGCCACCCCATCTGGAGGTGTAAGAGTGATCAAGTCCGTTTTCCAGATGAAGGGAGGCACCCAAGGCACTGAAGCCTTGGACCTGCGCAGGCGGGCACTCACACCCTGTGGAACCCAGGCGAAAACACACCGGCCCAGGAAGTCTCCCCGACGTCCTGCTGCTGCCATTCCAGACCCTGGTGATCAGGACCCCAACGCCCTCTCCAGCGACACGCTGCCATCACGGCCTTGCAGACAGCCTGCACCCTGTCCTGCAGAGTGGACACCCCCCTCCTCTCTCTGCTGAACCCCGTGCCTAGCCTTCCAACTACCACTCCGACATCAGCCCCTCCTAGAACTCCTGCATGGGAGAACCACTGCTTCCTCTGATAGCCTTTCCTGCCACTGGGACCACACCCACCCTGGTCCGGGTCCCAGCTTAGATATCACCCCCACAAGAGGGCTTGCTGGGCGCTCCCCCCAGGTTTAAGTCAGATGTGCCTGTGTGGGTCCACAGCACCCTCTGCCCCTGCCCTGACCAGACACGCCCTGTACGGTCACGCTCTGCTCCCTGTACAGAGAAGGCAGGAACTGGGTGCATCTACCCCACTCAAATATGGCTCAGAGCAGACGTCAACAGTGTTTTCTCAGCTTAAATGGTTTCTTCAAGGGAAAAGGAGGATGGTAAGTTGGACAGTGGGCGTGTAAATAGAGAGAAGTGTGTCTTAAGACAAGGGGATGGAGACTGAGGGCTGGAGGATGATGGTGGACACCCAGAGCAATGGAGAGAAGCTATAGGACAGACAGGGCGGGGGGTGGGAGGGGCGGGGTGGAGGAGAAGCCCAGAGAGAAGGTGAGGGTGCAGGTGGTAGGGGAAGACTCGGAGGAGGAGCAAGTGCACCACAGGGAGAGAGAGCCAGAGCAGCAGAGAGCAGAGGCTGGAGGTGGCAGGTAGAGACCTGGAGGGAGGGGACAGCAAATGTCTGGAGCGAAGATGGCAGAGCCAGGGCACAGAGAGACTCGGGGCCCGCCGGGGATGTGCAGGGCCCACCTTGATCTCCGGGGCAGTGCTGAACTGCGGAGGTCCGTTGAGCAGGGCACCGGCTGCCTTGGCCTCGCCGAAGCTGGGCGTTGGGGAGCTGGGAGGGTTCACAGGTAGTGGCACCAGGAGGCTGGGTCCCCCAGCATTGTTCCCTGAGCCTGGGGCCACGCCCCCAGCGCCTGTCGAGGCTGCCGCACTGGGTTCCTTCCTTGGGAGAGGACAAGGGAGTAGGGCTAGAGGGAAATCACCGAGGGTGGGATAGACAGGAAGGCCTGGGCCATCAGGGGAAGGAATCAGAACAGGGACAACACACAAAGACGGGACCTGCGAGGGGCAGGCTGAGGGACAGACGGGAGGGCAGGGGCTCTTAGGGCAAAGGCAGAACCAGCCCGTGGGGTCATCTCCCATCAGTAAAGAGGAGCTGGGGAGCTGGGAATGAGGATTCTCAGGATGCTCCAACAGAGGCCACACGGCTGAATGTTCACTAGGAAACAGGCAGGCTTTCTGGAATAGTCCATGGAAGAGGAGGGTATGGCAAGCGAATGTTCCAAGCACAAAACAAGATGCCCTGGACAGATGCCCCCCTGGGCTGGTCTTCCCTCCGTCCCACACAGGAGGTTAAACAGTCTTGGGGCATTCTTCTGGGAAACGGGGACCCAGTGGAGTGGTTTGATCTAATATTTGTAGGGGCGGCTGGGGGGAGGAAGGAGACTGTGGAATCTTTCACTGAGCCCTCCGATGGAGTCAGGTGGGCCCTGGGGCAGGTAACAGTAAGGGGCGATGGGCAAAACCAGAGCTCCTCCAGGAAAGGAGAAGTCAGAGCGCCTTCTAGCAGTTCACCAAGGGAGTGTGGGGCTCTGAGAACAATCCCAATTAGATGAGGAATGTTTTAGAACATTCCAAAGGCAAAGCTGGAGGACAGATGTACACAGTGTCCCAGCTGGAAAGAGGTGGGTACACAGCTCATAGGGAAGACCCGACTGACAAGGGCAGGGAACCTTGTGCCAAAAGGCTGCTTGTCCCCAACCCTGCTGAAGGCAGGACACTCACGAGGTGCTGGGAGGTGGGTTGTGAGGGCCAGATGGGGGGCCCAGAGCCTGGCTGCTGGCGTTGTTGCCCCCACTGCTGCTGAGAGCCACTTCTGCCGGGCTGTCTGCCACTACCGAGCTGTAACCTGGGGGAAGCAAGAGGGAATGAAAAGGGGTCATCAGCAGCTACCCCAGGAGCCCCCGCTCCCCGCCCCGGCAGCCTCCCCGCTTACTGGTGGCACCATTCTGCTTGCCCGCGCCTCCACCTCCACTGCTGTTACTACTGCTGCTGCCTCCTCCGCTGCCTCCTCCGCTGCCTCCGCCTCCCCCACCAGGCTGGACACTGGGGGGCCGGGGCTGGGCGGTGCTGGGCCCACTGGGGGCTGGCGGGGCTACCGCCTGGGCATAGGGGGCGGGGGTGCCCGAGTTGTGGCTGGGAGCTGGGCTGGCCTTGGAGCCCAGGGCACTTGGGGGCGCTGCCGGGGCAGGGGCCCCATTGTTGCCAGGGGTGGTGCTCAGGGCTGAGGTGGCAGGCGGGGGGCCAGAGGAGTAGCTGGGCGGCACAGCTGGGGACTGAGGGTGCTGGTTGCTGTGGACAGGCTTGGAGCCGTTTTTGGCTGGAGACTGTGGGTGGGAGAGAGAAGAGGGTCAGACCCCAGGGGGCCAGCAAGTCTGCCAAGCCTCCCACACACCCCTGCTTCCCCGAGACGGGTTCCATTGTCATTGCTGGCCTCCCTGCCCCCAGCTGCCCCTTCGCCTCCTGGGGACCTGGGTGACCTCACTCACCCTCATGGCTGGAATCACCACCCGCATACTTAAAACACTCATGCAGGTTTAGCCTGCACCCAGCTTTCCACATCTTGCCCGGACACCTCCCCACAATGTCCCACGGGGATCTGACACACAACTTGGGCGTAAGAAAAACCCAGGTGTCTGGCGACAGAGAGCCGGGGGGAAACACCTAAGTGTCCTCAGTACGAGATTAACTGAAAGCAGCTGAAAGCCCAAAAGAAGGAAAAACAGCTGAGAATCAGACAGTAATTCTGAACGTCACTTCAAGGGTCACAAAAGCAACTTATAGGCCGTTAACGACCAACACTCCAGACAGCAGAACCAATAACATGCCCACGGCAACCCCTGTGGTCAGGCTGTTGACAGACAAGTCCTCACTGCCTCCTGGACTCGTCCTGACGCCCCACAGGCACCTCATGCTCGCCAGGCACCAAGTGCGACTCTCCATCGACTCCTTCCAGGCACACCCGCTTGCCCAGGTCCCACACCAGCCTCATCACCGCCTGCCTCAGGGTCCTCCATGGGCCCGACCCTCCCGACAGCCCATGGAGGGGCTTTGGGTCCACCAAGCTCCTGCCTGACGACATCCTTGTCGTGCAGCAGCGTTTCCTAAAGTGTGCTCCTGTCCTGGGGGTGGTACCAGAACTCACAGGGTTCACTAGGGCAAAAAAGAAATTCTGGGAAGTGCTTCCCCTCTTGGATGCTTGCAATGTACATCATCAGTGCAACCAAGGCCTTGAGAAGTCCTGAAGGAAAGAAACCTGCTTGATTTCTGAGAAGTCTATCATTTCTCAGGCTTGGTGGGCCCTTTCAGAGCTGGTCAGCGAGGTCAGGGCCCCTCACCAACAATCCATGGTCCTGCACTCATGGTCAGCCCCGCAGACCTGGCCAGGCTCACCTCTCCACACTTCCAAGCTTTGGGTTACGACTCGCCTGTGTTACCTGCTACCACCTCACCCTGTGACGTCCACCTTTCCCCGCTAAGCAAACTCAAGTCTTCCCCTAACGCCC